>NC_054687.1:1043088-1390784 GCF_011074885.1 Brettanomyces bruxellensis
TAAGTCAAGCGTCATCGTTGCCCTGTTACATATCACATTTTCCTGATTCATCGTTTAAAATTTTTATGTTGCTTTCCTTCCTTTCTCTTTCCTGCGTTTTCATTATTGTTTCTTCTACTAGCAATAAGTCATACCCAGTTCTGCATACTACTTAAAACGTTTTAAATAGCGACAATTATGCCCCGACAACTGGCTTCTTTTCTTACAATCTCAGAGTTAAATGCGGCGTGTAGTATAATTAAGTAAAGAAAAAAGAGAGGGAAAAAAAAAAAAAATTGTAAACTTTAAGCAATAATTAACTTCTATGTTTGAACCACTTTCTGAAAATGTTTCCCTTACCGTGATGATGATGATTCTGTATCTCGTCTTCAGTCTGTGGAGTGACCTTGGAAAGTGAAGTAAGCAGCCCAATCAACTGATGGTCCTCTTCCATTGACAAATCGGGGTTGTGCAGAACAAATTGATCATTCAGAATAACATCATCTTCGGTCAGTCGAACAGACCTTATAATGGATGAAATAAACATCCTCCAGTTCTTTTCGTCAAATGCTTCAGGTGTCTCTGCCCTCTTTAACACACGTTCAAGGCTTTGAACTTTCTCCATTATGTGCACAGCTTGATCTGTAAGTTCTTTCATGGAAAAGTCTCGCTTAAACAAAATATTGCTGAACTCTTCGTCATTATCATCCAAAAGATTCTTCAAGAAATCACCAGTTCCAAGTCCTGAGACATCAACTCCAAGAAGGGCACTGTCATTATCGGTCTGCGGATTTGTGTCCGTACTCTTGCTCTCAGAGCCATTTTCCTTCACCTCATTATACAAGATCTGGCATAACTTTGTCAGATTCAGATACTTATCTATGAGGTAAGGCATGGTTGGAAGCTCGTTGAGAATTTCCTCGGATGTATTCAACTTCAATCTATCCTTTGAATTCGAGAGATCTAATACCTTTTCATTGAAATCCATCTTACAACCAGTGACACGATCATAGTATGCGACAATTTCATCCTTGTGGTTGTCTATGAAATCTGTATTAAGCCTCATTAGCGATGGGTCCTTGTGTGGTTTGAACTCTGACCTGTTAGCAAACACCATAAGAACTTTGGCAATCAAAGTCAAGCTTCTGGAAATATTCGCATTATGATATCCTCTAGTAAGGTTAAACAACTGCGGATTCATAATTGCCGGACATAAAAATCGAAGAAATATGAACGCTGTCAAAGCATTAAGTGGGGTCTCCGAATCATTTGGATCAACTGATAATTCAACATTTCTCCTCAAGTTCTTCCATTCATCTCTGATTTCTCTAGGCAGATCATTTGACGTCGTGTATATTTTTTCCCACAATATCTCCACATATCCAAGAAGGTTTTTATAGTTCTCCTCATAATCATCTGGGCAAGTCTTTGGATCGCAAACGCAATTCTTATTTTCAGAAACAACCTTTTGAATAAATGGCCCGAGCATTTTCTCTAAATATTCTTGACCAACACGAATGTCATACTTCTCCAAAGCTTTAGAAAGAATCGAATTGCCTCTGAAAATTGTATTGAAAGCACGTGATGGCGTCTTGGAAACACCGGAAACGTTTGAATCGGCGCCGGAAACAGTTGAGGATGAAATACTCTCGCTTATTCGATGGGTCCGAGTTATGGAATCAATAGATGCTAATTCTTGTCTCATGAGGGTGTCAAAAAATTCACGTTCTTTATGTAATGTCTGGAAAACATCCAACATCATGATGGACCAAGGCTCAAGATGTGATGAATCAACTAAGGGCGAGATGAATTGCACCAACTTACTAATGTCCATGTTCAAAAGCATTTTCTCCAAGACCTTGTAGTTCTTGTACGGCAGAATATGAACTTCATCTGTGGATAAATTAATAGTTAATTGACCAATGACGTTGCTTTCGGAATCGAAAATCGGACTTTCGTCAGAAACTGGTCACTCTCAAAGAAATTCGGAGTAATAAAGCACTCCCCCACAATACCATCTTTATTGACACCTTCTACATCATAGTAGTCTGCGCTTTTGGAAGTCTTCAAAAGAATTTTGAAATAATCAGATCCACATGGAAGCGAAAGATTCAAACTTTCCTTCCAAAAGCAATTAGAAATTTCTGATGCCTTGACAACAGATGTTTTGAACCAAGGAGCTCCCCACATAACAAGCTCACAGTATATATTTGGATGCTCTTTACAGATGGTATCATCCTCAAATGTTGCTTCCAAAATTTCAAGATTGACGTTTCTAACCAGACGTAACTTCTTCTCGTATAATGTGTTACCAACGTATTCCAGTGCTGTAACAGACTTCAGTGCCACATACCAATCTTCAAGATCTATGCAAAGGTCAAAATCGAGCAAAACACGCGATGCTGAAGACAAACGCTTTGTTTCAGAACTATTTGCACCTTTGGGAGGAATCAAAAAGCTGCCATTTGACATAAAATCATCCGAAACACCATGCAGCACTCTCAACTCGTTGATGACTCCAACAAACAAGACGTTATTTGTCTGAACAACGGAACTGTGGACCTTTCGAACCTCAGATGAAAAAAGAGAAGCAACATTTATTGAATAAATGGCAGAACCATCAGTTTCACAGAGCAAAGTAAGAATACCGTTCGGCATTAAATGTCCAATAGCAGTAAACCAACCTTCCTCTACATCAGACTCGGAATCTATAGGGTAAGAAGACATCTTTGGCAGTCTACTATCAACAGCAACCTTCTTATTACTAGGTAAAGGTCCGTAGACTTTGAATCTACAAATCAAAACATCATTGGCCTGCAGATGCTTATCATAGACTATTGATCGTGAAAAATTCCACTTGGAAATAAGTCCTTTCGGCTTTAAATTTTGCCATGACATAAGACAGGCAAGCAAATCGGAGTAAACCTTATATGATGGTAAGCGGAAATACAGCACCTTCTGTGTCGTGATGCCTAGTTTCAAAATGAGGTGGCCTGGAAATGTTCCAACAATGCATTGCTGTACATTTGGGACAATCACTGCCGAATCATGAGCTCTGAGCTCACCTTTTGAATTGATTTCAAGAGGCATTTTCTTCCAGTCACCCAAATCTTTATTAGGTGAGTTGGGGTCAAAGCTATATGCCCAGCTTACATCATCGCAATCAAATTCTCCGTGAGATTTGATCATATTATTTTCAAGCACTGAAATTGCCAGTGACCGAGGCGCCGGTATAGATGGAACATTTGGGGTCATATTTGATATTAAAGTAGATTTGGAAGAAACAAATCTAACCAATTAGTAGCAAGCAAACTTATTGTAAGCTATTGCAAAAGCGTAGGGATACAATGCGATCGGATTAATTGCTTTGCAAAAATAAGCTTAAAAGTTAATTTTTCTTTTGGATATGAAAAGTCTGCGATAAGGAGTACACCAACAAATTGGCTTTAATTTCTTTGTTTCTGGAAATTATTGATCGGTATCCTGGAAAAGTCCTCTCCAGCTGTAAAATGGATATTCTATTTCTAAAATAGATGACTGCTGAGATCTTGTAAATACGGAATAAGATGAACTTCGAGCGCTCGAATCAACTATATCAGCAAAAAAGAACGTAAACTCAATCAATGACCACAACGACAACACAGAAAAAACACACCAAACGAAGGGTAAGTGATCACAAAATCTTGATAAGGCAAAGACGGTTAGAAATATTATCAAATAGGACGGTTGAATACGACGAGCCAAGTAAAATATCTAAAAGAAAGAAAGAGAATAAAATGGAAAAATGTGAAATGTAGAAAAAATGCAAGATTATAGGTAAGAAATTGACGGGATATTCAATTGGTCATCACTTCCATAATATGTACTAAATATATCGGGACAAATTCAATTAAAAGCAGAATTTCTTTTAGTCTCTCATTTTGAATTTTTTATTTTTCTTTTCACCGTACATTTTAAGTGTTAGTGCAGACATATTGTGAACTACAAGCAGAAAAGCGCTTTTTATTTTTTTTTTTGTGGGAAATTATCGCTCATTCTCTGAGGGTATGGTGAAGTCCGAAAGCTTGAAAAGAAGATCCCAATTTATTTAATATGTTTTCTCTTCAAAGTGTGATGCTTCTGAAACTCCCCAAAGTCGTTTAATGATCATAACTAATACCTACCTGCACTTATTGCTTAAATCGGTAAGCATTCATCTTTTATTTTTTTCCTTATCACTAACTGGAATTCACCCCGGGCCAGGAATTGGAATGTTTAAAGAAAAAAAGTAGTGAAACAAAAAAATCTTTGGCTCACGCAGTAGAAAGCATTCCTATGTAATTTAGAGAGTGGAGTATGCGTCTATCCCGGGGAAAAAAATATATATATATTTCAACCCACTTCGCGGCAAGTGTGTTGCCGGCTTTTTTTATCATGCCGATTAGTAGGAATAAGTTCTTCATAGGCCGCAGACTATTATTTAATATTTGGTGCAACTTAATAGGGAACACATTGGCATGTTCAGATCCACTCTCAAGAAATTTCGAAAAGAAAATTCAAACAAATACCTCTACAAAGGTATTTATTTACCTTTAGATTGTTATAAATGAAACAGAAAAGGTATGGATGGGCGTGATCCTCTCACAATTAAGTATAACACGTCTTTTCTCCTTGGAGTGTTTTAATGTTAAAATTCTCAGAGCACTTTCGTTTTGCTATTGACATAAATCGACATAAATATAATTGATTTTTGCCATATTAAATGCATGCTTATTTTGGTATCTTAATAGTGTAGTATGCAGATGTATATGATCTGCCCAATAAAATCACTACATCAATTTTTGTTTCTAACCTTTATTTTTAAAAAAACTACTGAGTTAACTACTATTATATTACAAATATAAGTTTAACAAGCTATCAGCTCAACTTTTTCTATGCAATGAATGTACCTTTAAATGTTTATTCATTGATAACTCCCTTTGCATTAAAGTTGATTTGGTTTCAAATGTAACCCCTATTACTTTGTGAAGTTTATCGTTTACTAGTATATTCAATGACTTGAAGTCTAATGAAAATAGGATACAAAGTAAAATGGGCAGATAAGAAAGCAAAAAAGGGATTAGTAAAAAGGAAATGTTCGGGTCCGGGTAGAACCTCCATGTAATAGTTTTATTTAATTGGTTTAAGTGTGACGCCGATTACTTTCTGAAGTTTTTGTTATAACTAGTATTGAGTGTTTTTAAGGCTAAACAAAGGAAAAGTATAAAAGTAAAAGAACTAAGTAAGAAGGTAAAATGAACTGGATAAAAAGGGGAAAATGCACATGTTTAAATACCTTTGATCCTTATGAGCGAGGTTTTCTTGACCATAAACAAGGCAGGGCAGCTTTATGTAGACGCGACTCTCGACGCATCTATTACATGCGTGTGATAGTCTTATATAGAAATTACTATGATCCAATTAACACACTTACCTTTGATTAAACGGGAAACTAATTTGAAGATATATGTATATACAAGATGATTTGTTTGGACTGGAAGTTTTCTTTGTCGTAGAAGAAACACTCCTTTATGTTGTTCACATCATTAATTTTTACTTAACTTTCTGTATTATCTAACGCACACAACTTGTATCCAATCGTTGACTTTCCAGTACACACAATGGTTTAAATTTGGCAAAAAAATTACTGCTACTATTCATTACTAAATTAGAAGAAATAAAATCATGTCCGATATCATGCTGATATATCAAATAAAATCACTTCGAAACTTTCAGAAAGACATTATTTAATCCCCAAAATTACTATTTCTTGAAGACTCAGGTATTAAAATTGATCGCAGCATCAATGAATTTAATTTTCACCACAAACAAATAACTGTAAATGGTAAAGATCAGAATTCAAATACGTACATAATTTTAATTTTTAGTTTGGTAAACTAATAAAGTAAATTCTTGTTGAAAATCTGACCTCAATTTACTTATGTATGAATGTGCACGTATTTCTACTAAACTAACTATTTCATTCTCATTTTATTAAGTAATTTTTTTCCCTTGGCACATTTTAAAGCTAAAGTAAAAAAAAAAACTTCATTGAAGATTTTGATGCGTGTGGATCAATTGACGCGTCTTTACGTATTAGGAACAGATTCGTTATTGTTGCGAAAATCCCAGAAGCACACACAAATCTTTGGGAATCGATGCAACACAGAGAATCCCACTTGCGAAAAGGGGTATTTGAGTTTTGCTAAACTATAATACGTAACCAATACTTCCTTTTTCTTGAAAAAGTTGAAGGAAGACAAGCTAAAATAATTTAACTTAAATTGATTTTAATTCATTACTTAAATACATTATAAGTTGACTGTCCAGATTTAGTATCATTATTGATTGTTAGTTCTGTGAGCTATAATCTAACACTCAACATACCATCCTTACACAAATTAATTTGCTTCGCATAAAAATTGTAGGCATGATTCGCTAAAACATCTATCTATCTATCTCTTTTTGTCTGAAAAAAAATTGCGGAGAATCCAGAGTGAAAATCTTATCCTAATAACGCCGACGTAAAGATAACGAATAATCATACTTATATCCGTTTATTTACACATCAGCAATCTTTACCCGCTTTCCACGGATTAAAACAAATCATATGGCATCAGTTGCAAGCTGAAATATAACCATGGGTGTGAGTACATTACAGAACGGTGCTTTCTTGCTTTATACGACTTAGCTATCATCATCTCTACTAACATGTACTTAGAATGACGGAGGAACGATTCCTTCAAGGAAAGAGATATTGAACTTTACACAGAGAAAACTTGGAGGGGTTTTAGCCAAAAGCGATGTTAGCAAGAAGGAGAGAGAACTTTGGAAGTTGGCCGGTGCCTTTGGGTATTGTCAACTATCACATAAGAGGTTATCCAAACCAATAGTATCCGATTATATGGGGAGGCTGTTCAACAAGGAAGACGCTATTCTCTATCTTATAGCAAAGAGGAAGAGGAAGAAGGCAAGGAAAAGTAAAAAATCAAAAGAGTTGAAAGATGGATCGGATGAAAAAAAGAGGCACAATGCAAAGGAAGATACTTCGGAGGACTCAGACCCGTTTCCGCATCTCAGAACGATGAAAGATCTTGTGGAGTTAAACATAGAATACAATGAGCATGATGGTACTGTGAAATGTCCCTTAAGTGGCAAGGTTTTTCATTTGAGAAGTGAGAAAGATAACGATATCAACCAACTTCAACTTTGCTACTTGGTTCCCTGTGGTTGTACTGTTGGAAAGGAGATACTTGATCAGTATCTGGACGTTGAGTACAAAAAGGCACACGTATCAGCCAACAAACGGAAGTCAAGGTGCTACGTAAAGATGAGGTGTCCCGTTTGTGGCTCTGTTACATGTGGCGGTGATATTGTTGATATAAATACCCGGGATAATACTGAAAAGGAGAGGCTAGCGGAACGAATGAGAGATCTGGAAGATTCCGGACTCACACATTCTTTGAAGCCGCAAAGGAAGGCAAGTGATGGGCACACGAAAAGAAAGGGTGATCCTAAAGATAACATTAAGAAAGATGCGAAAAAGCAGAAGCTGATATAATTTGACGTTGGAAGAAATGTATTCGCTGAAAAATTCTTCGTGAATATGTTTATCTCATCTGCTCGATGGCTTGCGGAAAGCCGGTCTCGATTGTACGCTGGAAATATATATATTTTTTCCACTGTACTGGATTGTACAAAATGTATATTCATAGATAAATAATAAATAGATGGATAGATATACTATTGTTCAATAAATCCGAAACAGACATATTGAATTGCCGTCACTATTCGGGACTCCGTAGTGGTATCGCATGCGATCAGACTGTGAACGGTGCATAACTAAAATGAAAAATTCCACCATTACTATTCTTCCTATTCAAAACCAAAGTTAAAGTTATATACAGGCGAAATCTCCGCAAAAGGAAGAACTAATACTTAATAAGAAACCTAACATCGCAAACTCCCTGAAAAACAACAAACACATTATGCTCCATATTCTCCAACGAGCATTTACCTTTTACCACATAACAATGACTAGTTTCAGAGAGCATACATAAATCGTATAAAAAGATCTCTGTATCCTCGCCGTACTATCATACTGCTTATTGAGAGGGGCTCTGCTTACTCTCTTCCAGCTGCTGCTGCTTGGAAATAGCTTCCCGTCTCTTCTGTTCAATTGCTATCCTTCTTTTATTTTCCTTTCCTGTTGATGCAATATTATACACAATAGCCCCTGTCATATACAATGTAAAGCCAACCAATGAAAGAACCGTCACTCTGTGTGCGATATCTGTAGCTCTTGTGTACCATGGATATGCCTTGGCCATTTTGAAATATACGCAAACTTAATCCAATTCTTTTTATGATGGAATTGATCAAACTTTCTACGATGTAGGATTCATGTCTTCTAGCTAAAGGATACACCCTAAAAAATTGAAGACTATCCTAATTTTCTCTCCTTTGCTCAAATCCAAAATTTACTTCATTTTACTTCTTGCTTACGCGGTGTACGGTTGTTCACCATAATTTAGTTATTGATCTGTATGTATCTATGTTCTACAAGTTAAACCAGACATGGCCAAAAGTAAATCTGTAATTGTTACGTGAGTCTAAAATAATAACAAAAACTCCAAAAAGCTGAATGTTAAAAGGTCACCGTCTTTGCTTTAAAAACTGATGGTATTCATGCGTACGGCGCTTACTCGTTATTTTTAGGCCATCTAGGCAACGAATATTATGAAACCACACAATAAGTCCAGTCTGGTATATTTTCTTCTGCTTTGATGTAATTCCAGGCTGCTTTTTATCGAATTGGGCATCTTTTTCATGCCAGCGTAGTAATTCATCTGTGGAATATAACTTTTCGTACTCAACAGAAAAGGCCTCAATATCATCAAAATCCTTTAAATTCAGTACAGTACTTTCATCTACGAAACTTCCATCATTAGTGTTGGTCATCGAACTTCTTGCCTCTTCTTCAAAAAGTTGGTTTTTGTCATCCTCATTCCTATCCTCTGGATCATAAAAGACGTACGGATAGAAACTTTTTGTAACAGGATTGACTCTGAGATCAAAAAGTTGGATGCTGTTTCTTGAAGCCTCAGTATATTCTATGATTTCAGACACATCCTCAATCGAGTTTCCTAACATTTTCAATTTACGTAGATGCTTTAAGCCATGCAAACCTCTTAATGTATTCAAGTTGTTGAAATTAAGATTTAATGTCACAAGGAGTGGGAAAATTGAGCTAAAGCTAGCAGGTAGGGACGTCAATTGCATTGCAGAGATATTGAGATTTGTTATAGTGGAAAACATTCCTCCCCTAGACAAGTCGATTTGTTCAAAGTCAATACTACTTCCTGTAAAGCATGCCTCCTGTAAGTGTGATGAACTTCTTAAACTGTTTTGAATGATCTGTGCTCCGGCTGATGAACTTGTGAATCCCTGATATTTGAAGGACACCTTTTCTAAATACTTTCCTATCGAATCAACGAGCCTCGTGTTATTTCTATTGAATGACAACCTTTTTAAAAATGGAAACGATTGTAACGATGCTTCTGTGAGTATGTTGGAATTAAGTGAAAGCCGCTTTAAATTTTCATGTCTCACTCCTTGACAGATGAGCTGTCTAACCTTGTTCCTGTCTGCTGATAAATAAACTAAATTTGGTAAATTCTCTATTCCAATTAAAGAGTTGATTCTATTGTCATCAAGGATAAGATCTTCTAAAAGCCATAGTTGATAGTTAGAAAAGTCCACCTGCCCGGAAATTTCGTTATTCGAAAGATTGAGATAACGAAGCATTCTGAAGTTCTCCAAATGATCAATATTCGCAATATTGTTTGAAGCCAAGCTAAGCTTCGTGAGGTTTGTTAAAGGCGCGAGTCCTGAAAGATTTTCAAGATGATTGCCGTCCAGTTCTAAAACTTGCAAGTTGGTAAACTGGAACGAAGCTAGGTTTGTCAAACTGTTGTCGTTCAGCTTCAAAATCTGAATATCCTGAGGAATTCCTTCAACATGTGAAATATGATTATGTGAGGCATCCAATAACCAGACATTGGGTGTGAACTTGTTAAGACCGCGTAACTTGTCAAGATTTTTATCGCTAATATCAAGCTGCTCTACCAACTCCCAGTCTTCTTGTGGATAAGACTCTGTTATTGCTGAAACCAAGGAATTATTGGTCTGAGAAAAGGAGAGATCAGCCAATGTTGAATCACTCGGAATCATTTTTCCGTTAGCGGGATACCCTTCAATCTTTTCCTTCCTCATTTCCTGCACTGGTAACTTAAAAGAGACCTCTTGATGCCGTAAACGAGTGTCGTTACTATGGGGCTTTTTAAGACTGCTTCTTTTCTTGGTGATTGTCTTATGACTTGGAACGTGCAGAGGTTGGTATTCTTCAACTTGTGGTGAAACCGGCTTTGAAGTTGTAGGTGCCTCGATATCGGATAGACCGCTCAAACTATCCAATTTATCATCTGAAAGGGGATTAGAAGACAGCTTATTGCTGTTATCAACAGGAGACAACGTATCAGCACCATAAAGCTTTGTGTATTCATCCTTGCTTATATATTTGTTCTGCCTTTTATCGAATACTTTGTCCTTGTAATCCTCTGCAGAAATAAAATTCATTCCTGAGTGTGCAATCCTAGCTGGAGATCCAGGGCTGATTTTTCCAGCGTCACCAACTGCTTCATTTAGTTTTATGGCAGTATCATCAGAATTCACTTTTGTCACAGCATGATTTGTCGATTTTTCATCAGTGGGGACATTGTTTTCCTTTTCTTCTTCAATCTTCGGTATGGAAACAGGTTTGTCTGTGTGTCCAAGGTCGCTGTAAGAGATATTTAATTGCTTTTGTAAGAGTTCAAGAGAGGAGGTAACGTTTACATCTTCATCTTCATTTTCGGTCTTTACTTCAGATATGATTGAGGAAGCATCGTGGGGATCTACCTGCTCGGATGTGGATGCTTTCTTTTTAATTGGTGAATCTAAAAGCACATCCCTATTGTTCGCCCCATTTCCATCAAATGTGTAGTCGGAAATTTCACTTCCAGGCCTTGGTAATGGTTTGCCAAACTTCTGCTTGAGATTCCGGAAAATATCATCACCGTTTTGATAGTAATTGTTTGCTGAAAAAGTCGTAGCAGAGGGTTCTGAATCGAACTCATCAGCATCAGAAGTAAAATCTTCGGAATATGTAACCGAGCCTTCCACATTTTGCGTTTCTCTATTCTGTGGAAGTCGATCTGCAGCCTTAGCAACTGCTTTGTTATAAATACTATCTGCGCTCTGTAGAACATTTCTTATTCGATCATCATCAACTTCGGAAGCGTCTATATCGCTAGAACTCTCTATGCTAGCCACCTTCCCCTCATCTTTACTTTTCAGATTTTGAATCTGGCTGCTTCCCTGAGATGGCTTTGATGCTTGTTCTCCATTCACATGACCCAGAATATCCTTGAATTTATCCTTTGTATATGTGTCATGGCGGTCCCAAAAGAGCTTAAGTGGAGAGCTTGGTGTAAAAGATCCAGATTCTGTGCTTTTATTGTGTTTCTTTGGCTTGTTTGCAAATGTGTCTGGCGGATATTCTTCATGAGCTACTTCAAAAGGCGGCTTGAGCTTAAAATTATTCTGCTTGAGATGTTTCACGAATTCGTTATTCCGATATTTCTTCCACTCGGCCTCGCTATTTTCGCTAAGCACTGAATTTTTCAAGATTGTGTTGCTCTTGGCACTAATACTCAAATACGGATTCTCCAGAAGCTCTCCTTTATCTTTAGGCACATTGACACTGGGTGCATTTTTGATATTTTCGCTCCCACTGACATCACTGCTCTCTGTATCGATTTCTTGAATTATTTCACCAGCAGAAGAAGTTTCAGAAGAAACAGGCCTGGAATTATCATCGGGCTGTTCAGGAACATCAAATCGAGACGACTTCTTACGTATTCGCTGCCGATAGCTTTGAGTGTTTTCACCAGACGCATTTCTATCAGATTGAGGCCAACTTTGATCTTTTAAAACCGATGGCATCCAATATTGATAGGATTGATCGCTATGGATTGAATTCTCCTCCTGTATTCTTGAATCCTTCACTGCCGACGGACTTTCCTTGTTGAAATTTGCGTTTAAAACGTACTTATTGGTCATTTTAGGGGGCTCTGGAGGAACGCAATCTGCAGTATGAACTGTACTTGTGTAATCATTATTATCATCATCGTTTAGTGCAACATCCGAAAAGCTGTTTGCGGTTTCCTGAATCTGTGGAGCTTTGAGTGGACTTGCTAATGCTGTGGAATGATTATTCTCAAGTAGCATACTGTCATTCCTGGTGCTTTCTCTGAAAGAATTGCCATATCCACTTTTATTCATTGATAGAGCAGGCTTTGGTAGCACATTTCTTTCAAGAGAATCGGTTTCCAACTGCTGGCTGTCCTTAATTGCAACTTCTGTGTCACTTGGAAGATGTGAATGCTTGCTATCTCCTCTAGTTAAACCAACATTTGTATCACTAGATCCTGAGTATGTTCCTGTCTTACCGGAGAAGTCATCCTGAATTACGCTGTGTTCTTGTATCGGGTCCTTTACCACATTTTCTTCTGAACAGGAAACAACTGCTTTATTTCCATTTTCTGACATTTTTGTCCCTGCTGCAAGCTTTTCGAAAGCTTGGACTATTTTCTGTGTTCTATTTCCAGGTGAATCTTGGTAATCCATCTATTTGCAAGCAGTTTCCGGATGTTATTACAAACTGTCAAACTAAGGATTCGGTACAAATTAGCTGCTTTCTTTCTGATTGCATAAAATGGCTTTAAGAAAAGAAAAAGGAAGAATTATGGTAGAAGTATCCAAGTTGATAGATAGTGTTTTTCTTTTTCATTATTTACCTGTTGATCTCAATGGATTTCCGCTTTATTTCGTAAAAGATAAATACCGCGTGTAAACAAAAAATGATGCAAAAAAAAAAATTTACTATAACTGCGCATCATATCTATACATCCTTTCCACATGTATCACTTGTTGCTCTCAATTAACACACTTTTCATTTAAATACATTTTTTTACATAGCACCTGTCAGACCTTACATCCACATGTCAACTCCAAAAAACCGAGTATCATCGAATGGATGGTAAATAAAGCCATGCTCGATCTGTTTAGCATTGGCTTCAGCCTGCAATTCAAGTAATGCTGGTTTATGTGGTGTACCAACCAACAGCTTGGTGACTTTATCGACATCCGCACCGGTGAGTTTCTGCCAGAATGTTCCAACCTCAACATTCTCACGGTTTCCAAGTAAATGATCATACAAGAATTGCCTGCCATCTTTGGTATTTGCATGTCCATAAATGTTAACATCAACAGCAGTATGTCCATGGGTGGACCAGCCAACTTGTGCTCTAACCGAGACCATGTTGTTTAGATAATTCTGGATTAACGATGTGTCTTTCAATGCAATCAAGTTGCTCACGTCCTGCTTATCGTAGTCGTAAATGCCTAGGCCTTCCTCTAAAACCTGCTTTTCGACAAATATCGTCAATTTGTCGCTCTTCTCGGCCTCAGAAAGCGACTCAGATTCCAATTTCGATAGAAACTGGTGCACCTCTGTAGTCAAAAACTCTCCAGAGTGCGTAGCATTCTCAAGAACCTTAGGCTTCCACAAATACTCGGGATAGGCCTCTGTTATCTGCCGTCCAACATCCAAGCCACCTGTTTCATGATCAGATGTCGACACAATGTATGTTGGCACATCAGTTGAATCGGCAAAGTCGATCACTGCCTTGAATGCCTTGTCATAGGCAAGAACTTCGCGAACCTGGGCTGCTGGATCGTTGTAATGTCCAGCATGATCAATCCGGGAGCCTTCAACCAAAAGGAAAAAGCCTTCATCAGAATCTTTAGTGGCTTCCGACAAAGCAGTTAATGCCGTAATGACTTCCTCCTCCAAGCTTGGATACTTCTTCTCCTGTCTGTCCAAGTCGAACGGAATGTTGTAATATGCCAAGAGAGAAAGCATAGGCAAAGTGACATTCTTGCCCAAATCCCAAGAGTCGAATTGCTTTTTGTCCAAGGCAACGTTGAAACCCATTTTCTCGGCCTCATCTATCAAATTTACCTCATCATCACGGCAACCACCCTTTGAGCTGCCTGGAAGATAGAAGCATCTGCCTCCACCAATCATCAAGTCGGTAACACGGCCCAAAGTGGTGTTAAAGCCGAGCTGCTGATTTGCTATAAGTGTCTGCATGAATCTATAGTCAACGTGTGAGTTGAATGCTGCTGGAGTGGCATCTGTGATGGATGTAGTCACAACAAGTCCAGTTTTATAACCTTTCAACTTTAGAGCCTCCAAGATGGTTCCTCTAGGATTTTTCAGTGGATCCACGCCAATTGCTCCATTGTACGACTTCATACCACACGAAAAAACGGTTGCACCGGCTGCCGAGTCCGTGATGTAGGAGGAGTTGCTACGAGTCCTGCTCGAGCCAATAAAATACTTGTCTAAAAAAAGCGTGTCATCGTAAGGGAGATTGTCACGATGTTGACGGAAAGTCCGGGCCATGTTAATGGAAGCTGGTCCGGTTCCATCCGTCACCATCATGATGATATTCTTCTTACCTTTTGGGGCTTTTGTGGTGCCTGATGCGTCACCAAATCTCTCACCCACATTTCCAGCCTCTGCAAACTTGAACGAAAACCAAAGCAGAACAAAGGTAAGAAGAAGGGCTATTTTTATGAGCCAAACCCGTCTTCTTCTGCATGCTCTTGGTTGCTTTTGCAAAGAGGCATCTGTACCATTTTTTATAGTTACATTCTCAGTGGATTGCAACTCCTCGGCTGAGGACGGAATTGCCTTATAGTCTTTTGTGGCTGACATTACTCAAGAACTTGAAGAATAATCCAAGAAGTTGATGTGTCTTGCTGAAGTAGTATGACGATCGAAGAAAAAAGACGGTGTGAAAAAGAGAAGAAAATGGTTGTGCAGTGGGAAAAAGGTAGATTGAAGGGGAAAATAAAATCAACCAAGATAAAATTAAAAACAGGGGCAACTTAATAATGGAAATGGAAATAAAACCAAAAAAAAAATTCACAGCGGGTTGCGAGAGGTAATAATAGAGATAAATGAAGACAAACCGGGGTGATAAGAAACAAGAAAAAATAATAATAAAAATAGCAGCCGCAAGTGCGTCAGGCTTTGCCCAATAATGCTTGACAGCATTATCCGGCAAGAAACCGTTATTGTGGCTACGGACATTAACTTTAAAGGATGCACCTTAAGAACCAATTTTTTTCTTTATTTAATCCAACTGGAGATTTGGACATAATATCAATAAATTGAAAGTATGATACTAAAAGGTGAGTTGCAACTGTAAGGATATGCAGAAGTGGTGGAAAATCTATAAAACTGCATACAGGAGAGGATTTAATGTACATAGAGTAAGAAGCAGATAAATGTGAAAAAACAAGAGCTTAAAAGGACATTCGAATGAAATCGAAGTTATGCAATGCAGTTATAAGTTATAAATTAAAGAGGCATTTGCCAGTAAACATTGAATAACTATATCAAAGAGCGTAACATGAAAGTAAATGTTAGCAGGTTGTTCAGCTTTTGTCAACGGAATTTGCCTCACTCAAACGTGGCTTTGGCTGGCCCAACAAGCCGTGAATTTCCGAAGACTGCTCAGAGATAGAGCTCTGTTCTTCATCGGTATTGTTAGAGGAAGAAATTACAACACGATGCTTGAGTTTCTTGTTCATTTTGTAGTACTCAGGGCTCTGGATGATGTTATCGATCACGTAATATTGGAAGGAGTTCATAATTAGCGGGAAAATCATCATGACAAAAGCCACTTGAAGCTCTGGAATGGAATCTGACCAGCTAAGTATCCAAACGGCAAAACGCACAAGAAATGGACAGAGAACAAGAAGCGTATAAATAATAAGCTTCATGGATAAAAGCCCCAAGAAGTATAGTCCAAGCTGCTTTGAATAGTAGTCAAATCTAGGAGGATTGCCATACTCCCCACTATCTATTCCCGATATGCCCGACTTCTTTGCGAGGTGATAAATCGCATAAAGAAGCCCCCATAGAATTGGAATGCCGACAGTTGTATCGAATAGAATATTGAGGAAATAGTAATCGCAGGGATTATCACAGAGATCTGAAGGCTTTGGCCGGCCCTGCTTGTATTGTAGATAATATGGAGAAGTTGTTTGGTTGTTTGGATCACCATTTTCTTTAAACCATTCGTCCGAATTCCCGCCCAATATGCTCATTCCAATATTGAGCAGATGCACACCAAGAGCTCCGAGAACCTGCTTGGAAACATCAAAGAACCAAACCCTCCAGGGTCGTCTATTTGGATACTCGTGGAATCTTTTCCAAACCAAAGAAGATAGTGCAAGAATGCCTAGGCACCCTTGAATTAGGAGTGAAAAGGGACCTAATATCTCACACCTGTCTCTCCTTGGAGAGTCCGGCTCAACCATTTCGGGGTGTCTAATTTTTCACACAGATTTATGGCTTTGCTATGCTTGAGTAGGCAAAAGAAGCTTTGAAGTCGGCCAATTTTTGGATCAGCGTAATTCTGGAAAATTTCAAGGAGGTACATTTTTTTCGACCTTTGCATGTACGGATGAGCTGCGCCTCTGGACATTGCGTGTTCAGCCACACGAGAGAATTATCGCTGGATTTGGCTGGTGGAGAAGCGAGGATGACAAATCCCAGCAGTGGTAATTGGCAAAAAAATAAAATCAGAAAAATTGAATAATAATGCTTACATAACTATAAATATTTCGGGCGGGGGAGAGTGATAACATAATAGCAGAGTAGTTATTTTCTTTTGAGTCTATACTGGAAGGATAATATTTGCATCACATATTATACACAATGTGGTTCTCGTGGGGAAAGGATAAGAAAGACAATTGTCATTGTGACAAGCATGAGAAGTGTGATATGAAGAAGTGTGACATGAAGAAGTGTGATGACAAGAAGTGCGACATGAAGAAAGATGACGGTAAGTTAGATTTGTAAATGTGTATTTCAGGTGGTTGGCCATATGTGCCTTTTTTAGATATGATACTAACATATAAGTACGTTTAGGAAAGCCAAAGCCTTGCTGTGTGTGTCTTGATGAGAAGGATGCTCGGGATAAGTGCATATTGTTGAAGGGTAACGAGTCTCCAGACTGCGAGGAGTTGGTTGCTAAGTACAAGAAGTGCATGGCTGGTTATGGATTTAAGATTTAGGGTGGTGAGATAGATTTCATGTAGATAGAAAAGCAATATATTTATATTTGACAAGCACGGAGGGGTGAGTAGGTGAGTTTAAGTGTAGCACAAGAAGTATGTGGATATTCGTAGATAGAGCGTATACTATTTTGTGGGTATGATTTGCATCGCCAGAGAACCAACATTTATTATGTAAGGCTTTACATCGCCAGAGATACAACATTTATTATGTAAGGCTTTACACCGCACTAGATACAATATATACTATGTATCACTTTACATCACATTAGATACAATATATACTATGTATCACTTTATATCGCATTAGATACAACATATTCATGCATGGCTCTACATCGCACTATACAACATCCTCATACAATTACTGCTGGATTCAAGATCAGATTTCATAGAGAAGTATATTTATATATTTTGCCGGTCTCTCAGTTCTCACCCCACACGTTGGCAAGCAACAGGCTCAAATCAGCATCGGAGGACCGCACCTGGACCTTCATCATGGCACCCTTTGAGCTCAAAATGAGCTTGACAAGTGCCCCAACTTTGGCACCATCGACACTGGTACCAAACAACTTGAGAGTGTGCGTGGACTCGCTGTGAACTCTGGCAGAACCTTCAAGCGGCAGCATTCCAAGCGTCCGGGTAACCTTGGCGACGACATCCTGCATGTTTATGGACTCGGCCGAGCCAAGATTGTACACTGCGACTTCCTCGTTGGGCAAAGAGTCGAACACGGCAGTGAAGGAGCCGGTAAAAGCCGGGATGACGAAGTCGGCAGGGGTGATCTGCAAGTCCTCGACCTGGTACTCGTCTGGGTAACCCTCATCGTCTTCAGCCGGCTCACCGGAAGCCTCATCGAGGTCCTTGGCGACGTACGAGAGAGTATTTGACAAATTTGCGGTCGTATCCGGAGTCTGGTCTTTTGTACGAGATGTAGACAGAGGCCTTGGAGTCCGGTCTTAGAAGCTGTATTGGGATGCTGAGCTCCTCCTGGTAGGCATCTGAGTCGAGCTGGCCGATAACGGTGACATTTTCGAGTTGCAACGTCTTCAAAGTGTTGCACACGTCGTACTGGACGACGAGATGGTGCTTGAAGACGTGCTTGACGGCCCGGACGACGAACTCCGTGTCGGTCTCGGTCAATTCCACTGCCTGCGAGGAGTGCAAGAGGTCCCCATAGGACTCGAACTGCGGCAACGTGGCCAGTTCGCGTGCGTAAACCAGCATCTGGGATTTCTCGGCCTCTTGCTGGGCCTGGGTCGTCAACTTTTCGCCAAATGCAGCCCCAGTTTTACCGCCAGCCTCACTGATCTCAGCCTTGATCTCACCTTTTATCTCGTCCTTCATCTCAGCCTTCACTCCTTCCTTGATCTCACCCTCACCCTGCATCTTCTGCCGCAACTGCTCGGCCAGCTTGTCCTCAACAGTGCACATTGGGACGGCTGACGTGTCAAACGGCTGTGCAAACGACGCCTTGTCGTCCGACCGCACGTACTGGCACAACTGCTGCTCCAAAGATGCAAGCGAGAACCTAGTCTGTGGATCCAAAAGTGCCCTAGTTCTCGCCGAGGCCTCCGGACTGCCATCTGCCTCCTTCAACAGATGCAATGCAAAGGCCGCCCGGTCTCTAACCTCGTCGTCCACGTCTCTGAGGCACCTCTGGAGGAGAACCTCGATGCTCAAGGTGAGTTTTTGGTCCCCAACAAGTGCAAATTTCGACAACGCGACGACTGCCGACGACCGGACGATCGAGTTCTCGAGCACCACCCGGTTGTAGATGTACCGGACGTACGTGGATGGCTTGGAGGCCTTAGGACCGTATTGGCCAAGCATGTGCAAAACACGCACTGCCAACTCTGTGTACTCGCAGTCCTCAATAAACTCGCAGAGCAGCTTGAGAGCGTCCTCGCGGGCCTCCGGCACAAACTTCACGATGTCAAACACAGACTCCACGACGGAGTTCTTGAAGGTGAAGCCTCCTTCGTCCCGCAAAGCATCTCCCAAAAATCCAAGAAGCACCCGATGCTTGTCGGGGAACTTGAGCGCCAAAGTGCCCACTGCACGCACAACGACGACCTTGAACTCGTCCGTGATGTCGTCCATGAACCCGCCGATGATCTTCACCAACCGGTCCACACTCTCTGCACTGCCCGTCTTCAACAATGTGGTGATTGCATACGTCGAAATCGACCGGCACGGGTCGTTCACCAACTCCTCGATCTCCCCATTACACGGCCTCACCTTCTCGGGGCTCGAAACTGCCAGCCGGCTCAACAATCTGATGGCTGCAAACCGGGTCACGGTGCGAGGAACAGAGAGAAGTTTCGAAACCGTCGAAATTGCCTGCATCTGCTGCTCGGAAGTGAACACGCGGGCCAGCTGGGCACTCAACACGACCTTGGCGGCCTCCAGCTCCACCATCTCGGACTTGTCCGAGAGCCAGGAGGCGAAAAGCGGCCAGGAGCGGGTCGCCGAGGCGTCGATCGACGCACCGACCTGCACCTCGTTTGCGAGCTGCACGCCCACGTACCGCACCAGCTGCACGGTGGCAAACGAGTTCTGCAACCGCCGGCTGCCCGTGAGCTGCTGGATCAGCTTCTGCATGCCCATCTTGTCGTCTTTCCTCAACTGGTACATCAAGCCTAGGGCGTGGTACTGGTGGAAATATGTCGATTGGGGCAGACGCGACGACCCGGAGACACCTCCCTGGGCCGTATATGGCGACCTCACGATGCTCTTGGCTGCACCAATCGTATCCTGTGCCTCGTTTGCCCATCTTCTAACCACCTCTTTCGCAACTGGAAACAAATGATACGTAGAAACCAAAGCTGCACAGCACACAGCCTGATTCGAGTCCACAATGCAGTTGCGCATTGCACGCTCTGCTGCGTGGATCGTCGAACCATCTAGAACACGCGAAAGTGTCCTGACCGCGTCCGGCTTGAAAACGGCCTCTCTGCCTTGTATATCCTTCATTATCGATGCCGTAATCATCAACGTGTCCTCAGACATCGAGCAGAGCTCCTTGATTGCCAAGTAGGCCATCTGCCGGAGAGACGGATCGTTGTTGTGGAAAAGTTTCGACACTGAGAAAAAAAGGTTTGTTGCTTCTGTTTTGTTGAACGTCTCTCCGTGGTATAAAAGATGCACCAATTGCGACAACAACCGCCGGCACTTCTTCGCCTTTATTGGGCTTGCTCCAAATGCCCGCTGGGACTCCTGGTAAACCGTCATTTTGTCCGGAAGAACCCCAGATTCGGGGTCTTCGAACCGCTTGTACGTAGATGTCGACATTTATGCTTGAGGCTTCAATTCTAAAGTCAATGCTTTGCTAATTTGTGTGCCAACAACGAGTCTCGATTGCTCAAACGCCCGCTATGCTCAGAACTGCAATTCAGTCAAGCTTGTTTGTTCTTACTCGAAGGTGTTGCCAGCTGCCTCTGATGTCCTGTATTGAGTATCTGTACAAGTGTTGTTTTTCTGCTCACCACCACATCGTCCGCGAAGAATCAAATAAGTGCTGGGAAAAAAATCAATGCCAAAAAAATAAATAAAGAAAAATCTGCCTACATTTTGTCGTTTTTCAAATTTAATACCTCAGCCTGATCCACACTAATCCCGATTCATGCCCAAAATGTATCAAGATTCCTTTTTATAAACTATTAGAAACATCTTCGCATCCATCTTCACATCCATCTTCACTTACATTTTCACTTACATCTAATTCTATCTCCATCTTCATTTTAGTTTTCATTTTCCTCCTCCTCTCCATCTCCCAGTCCTACATTCCCCAGAAAAGCGTCTCCACATCCTTGCACCACTCTAAGCCGCATGATACATATATACATTAACAGCAAAATCGTAACTCTATATAAGACCCACCCAAAGAACAAGAAATACAACCAGCGAATATGCACAGCATCTCCCTCATTACATCACAGTATACAGAAGTTGTGAAAGGTTCTTTTTTGCAGTTGGATCATCTGCCAAAACGCGATCAAAAGTGTGATCACGTAAAGATTGCGGCACGCGTTCTTTAAGAGCAGATCGGGCATCTGCATTGTCAGCCAGCCGTAAATAGCATCTGATGACGTGCCTTAGAAGCCGCGGTGCAGGGTTAACTGCCATCTGGTCGATCATCAACTTTAAAACGTTAGACACTGCATCAAACCTCTCGTAAGTCTGGCAAACGTATGCCAAACCCGTATCGTCCATCAGAATCTTCTGGACAATGAAAATGGCCACCGTTTTACTCAATTCGGATGATGACTCCATGATCTTAAGACATAATGGGATTATTTCCGTTGTGAGAAGGAACTGGATCACTTCAGGACTGTCGTTTTTCACTAGCGCACCAATTACTCCCAAACTGGTCAATCGAAGATACTCAAATGGTCTCTGCTTGGAGCTGGTGTTCAAGAATGGATACAAAAACAATGGAATTTGCGCATGTAGGAATGCTGCACGCGTTTCTGGATGGGATGCAACACATTGCAGTAATGCCAATGCATTGCAAACACGATTAGATGCTGGAGTAGTCAAATTTTGAGGTGAAAGATACGGATAAATCGATATTATCTCCTCCAAAAGAGCCGTCATCACCCCGTACGAGTTCCAGAGCACCAATGCAAGATCATCGTAGTACTCTCGTTTCTTTCCAAGCTCCAGAAGTGCCTCCTCCTTGTTTGGGCCGTATGTCAACTCCACAATCCATGAGCATATCTTTTCATCTTCTACTGCCTTTCTTGTTGCTGCACCGCCTTCCTCCCCAGCTTCCTGGCTTCTCCTTGTTGGGCCACGGTTATTATTGCTGGAGTTGCCGCTGGCTCCGGAGCCATTACTGGGTGAGTTACCAGGCATCATATTTTCACTATTTCCGTCCTTAAGAGTGGCTTTTGAGGCCTGGACTCGTTGCGACATCAGCTGTGACGCCATTGTTGGCTGCGACTGTTGATTCTGGTGATTAACTGCTGCTGTAACCGCCGCAGCTGCCTGCAGTTGCTGGGAAAGTGCCAAGTTTGGTTGTTGATGTTGTTGCTGATTCAAAAATTGTGATTGGTAGGTTCTTTGTTGGTTTGGAGCATCCACGCCACCCAAGTCAAACTGCTGTCTGTTGTTATACATGTTCCGTTTGTTTGTGTAATACAGAAAGCTTGTGGAAGCCGAAATTGATAATATTGTGAAAGGAAAAGAATTGAAGTAAAGAAGACTGGTGAAGGAGTAGAGCTAGAAATAAAATAATGAAGAATAAAAATAAAAAGTAAAAAATAAAAAATAAAAAATACACTGGAGAAATTGAAAAAGAAGATGCCAAAAAAAAAAAACTGCGCCCGAAAACGTGAATCTGGCGAGGAAGGTGAAATTCAGATGCAAGTTAAAGTTGGAAGAAGCCGTTTGCCCAAAGATCATGTATATTAAAAGAGGCTATAAGATGAAAGATGATATATACTGAATTTTGATGTACATCAGGGAAAATCAAGCGATGCTGTGAGACGCTAGCAAATAGAGTTGAAATATTTGTGTGAAGAAAGATAGATTAGGATTTACCAGCTTAAATAAAGATAATGAATGGTACACATGCCAAGTTCAACTACACCACACGCTAACTTCTTTCACAGCCTTGTCTATCGTTTATTATGCTATCTAGCTTATTTGCGGATTCATTTCAATTGCGAACATTCTGGAATTTCATACTCTCTTCTCTTTCTCGTTACTTCCAAATACTTCCATGTTTTTCCCTGGGGACCCCGGATCATCACATCCATCCGAGCTTTGTCAACAGGTGCGTTTTTATCGCCAAGCCACTCGTCAGCCACAGCTCGAAATCCAAATCTCTCGTATATAGGAATGTTCCTCAAGGCAGAGCTTTCAAGATACGATATGGAGTTTCTTGGGTCGATGTAATTCTTGAACATGTATTCGAAGGTTGCTCTCACATTTCCCTTGCCCCTAGCCTCTGGAATCGTTCCTAGATACACCAATGTGAACAAGTTTTCTCCATCAGGATCAGCAGACATTATATCGTCAGCATTGTCGGCCAAAGTCTTGAAAAGATCGTGAAAAATTCTCCTACGTCCTTCTGCACCTGTCATCCATGCCAATCTTGCAAATCCGCTTCTTAGCATCGTCAGATAATCTTCGATTGTGCCAGTATCAGGGGTTGACCATGTAGCAACAGTCTCAAAGCAGTCCTTATTCTCTGAGTCTTCACCTTTCACACCAACCACTATTCCCTTCAACATTAGTGAGTACACATAGGCCTCAAACAATAGCAGATCGCACTTCTTCTTGAGTTCTGGCTGATCTTCTAGATGTCTGCTTAGATATCTGTCAACATCATCATCGTTGAATGCATTGTACAGAGTCTTGGCTGCTTTCTTGCAGTCCTTAAATGTAAGAACCTCCACCTTTGGCACTTTTCTCGAGCTCATTCTTAATGATTAAATTTATGTAATTTGGAATGGAATCTCAAATATCGGACCCTTTGAAATTTTGACCCCAGTTTTATGTCAATTAGTATCACCAATCCTCGGCGCAGATCGATTACGGAAACTTAAAATTTAATATGGCAAGCTTAAAGTATAACTTAAAATAAAGGCTTGCCTTTAAGCTCTTCTACTGTAACAAGTGCATATTTAGATCTCGATAGATCCGATTTGTGCTTTTATATATACCAACCTGATATTTGCCGGAGTGTAAAATTTTCCGTAGGCATTGTTCGCTTTCGATGAGTCCAGCTTCCTTTTTCGGAACTTTGCCTCACCAGTTGAAAATCGTCCCAGATATATATTTTTATTGGGACATGTGAAGGACATTATATTAACGTCATTTTTCAAAAAAGCATGGATAAATCAAGCACGGTATTTCATGACAGTTCATGGTATCTTCAAATAAATACTGCTTCATGTTTAATCCATGTTGTTTGACCTTCATACTCACATAACTGTGACACCCGCCATCACAATAATTTGCCACGAGTGTAACTTCCAAATCTGGAAATAGGGTTGTTGTACCGCGGAGAACGAGAAATCGGTTGAAAAAGTAGCGGAAAATAGCAAGACATGGTTAGTTCTCATAGAGCAGTATTAGTAGTATTTTACTAATGTTAGGCCTATTTTCTTAAATGTCTCCCGCTACAAAACCTTGGATTTTGTCAACTGGTCAAAAAGCAGGATTATTCCTAAACAGCGCGCTTAAATTGGTTACACAAGTATTCTTGTCGCATCATCAACAATTGATCTCTTTCTTGCTATCCATAGACGAACTTTATTTACAAACTCGTCCATGTTGGAACAGCCACATACGAGACAAGGATCTTTGTATTGGTATTCTTCTCTAATTATCATACATTATTTGTACCCCTCTGTCTGCTTAATTGTTGTATCTATTCCATCTATATAATTATTCTATATGCCAGACCTCAACGGATCACCTTGTTGATTTCCTTTTCGGTCAAGTTCTCGGGCCTCGAATCCTCAATGCTGTCGAACATCTTCCAGAACTTCAAATTCTCATCGGCTGCAACCGTTGCCAAGGTTGTTCTATCTGGAGATAGGCAGCTACCAAGTACCCTGCACTCATGTGCATCTATCACAACTCCAGTTTTTTGTAATGTCGGGTAGGCGTAGACGCTGATGTCATTATTGGGAAATCCATGTGTGGCAGCCAACTCCATACCCACACCATTGCTGTATCCCCAGTGCAAAGAGGAAACCTGTGACTGGGTGTCTATAGTGTTCACTCTGGCTCCGGTTGCAGTATTCCAGAAGTGAATTTTCCGGCAGGCCGATCCTCCACCTGTGGCAAGTAGTGATGCGTGTGTTGGACACCACGCTAGAGCTTTGACAGCTGCACTATGTGCCGTTTTGATAAATTGTGGTGTTGTGGAGCGTGCATCCCATATATTCACGATGTTGTCATTTCCTCCCGTTGCAAGTTGCAACCCATCTGGCCTCCACTCTATTCCGCAAACCTCAGCTGTGTGCCCCTGAAGTTCTGCTATCTGGTGCTTTTGCACTCGCACATCATGTTGTATTAACTGGCCTGAACGGCTACCAGTTGTAAGTACATGCTGATTCCAGCACTGGGCAGCCACTCTTGAATCGTGTCCTCGCATTGTGCGCAGCTTCTGACAACTCTCGAAGTCCCAAACTTCAATCGAGCCATCCTCTAGCCCTATTGAGAGATAGAAGCCGTCATTAGACCATCTTATGGAGCAAACAGTGCTACTGCAGCTCGCCAGTTGAACCACGTTGCCGGTTTCCGCATTCCAACAGTAAACGCTGTCTCCCAGAGCTATGGCAAGAACATTGGATGAAGACCACGTTACAAGATTAAGATAGAAGTCATCGATGAATCCCGGGGCATCGAGCACCTTCTGTGGGCAAGTCGGCATCTTTTTCAGTCTCATTTGTACGGTTGATGCTGGTATTCCCTGCTCAGCCACATTACCAACTACAGATGTTGAAGATGCCGTTCTTTCAGGTGCAGCCGGTCGAAATTGAAGAATCCTCTCGCCAACTTCCAACCCACACGCCTCTGCCACCGTATTTTGATATATCTTTGATGTTTGCGATGCAATGTGGTCTACAGGGAGTGCAGACTGCTTTGGTTTTGGCTTTCGTAATGACAACTTCCCCGATGTCGTATGCCTGGACGGTATAAACCTATCAAAGATCTCAGATGTGTTCGACCGGCGAAGACTGGTACCATTAGAATGTGTATCAAACACCTCACTGTGACTTCTGTGATGCGAGTGATGCGAAAGATTCAACAGTTCGGATCTGGTATCTTTTCCAAAGCATTTTTCCTTATCGATGGAGCCAAAGTAGAAGCTAAGATGGTGGCTGTCTAAGCTCGTTCTAGATTTCGAGCCAGTCTTATTTCTTGGTTTCATCCTCGATGCAAACGTTTTCGTATGTGTGTATATCCTATTAGTTGTGTTTGAGCTCTTGAGATTCGATCCCAGTGAAAACGCTCTATATGCATCTCCCTTTGTAGAATTCGACCCTGATCTCTCCCGATTAATATTTTGCGAGAGCTTCTGAAAGTTTGTGCTGCTCAAAGTAGATTCGGAGGATGTCGGTATATGTTTCGATGACCAATCAGAACTGACCACCTTTAAATCTGGGGATTTGAGCTTCTTACCAGTAAATATCGAATTTGTGCTTTGATTAATCAGATTCGGACTCATGTTTCCAAAAATCGTCCTGTGGCGACGTTTTGGAGAAGGTGTCCTCCCTTGATCCGGAATCTTGTTGTTGGACATGTTCTCTATGGATGCTTTTGAGATGGAAATTCGAAAGTTGATAAATCTAGAATTGATTCTCAGCTTGTGGAATTTGATTTTAATTCGTCCACCAATGCCTGATATCTTCAATCCCAAATGCAGAATTAGCTTTCTGGCAATAGTTGATGCTCTAAATTGCTTGTGCTAGACCAGGACCAATTTGAAACTTCGTATTAAATGCAGTATATCGCTTGGTATGTGATCTGTCCTCTTATCTTCTCACAAAGGAATGTAATTGTCTTTCCAAACCCCAAGTCTCTATTCGATTGCCCAGTCCCTAGCAAAGTCAAAACCAACGCTAACTAAGTTTACCGACCTAGATTATTGGAACAAAAGGATGGAATTGTTTCATAATTTTAGGGTTATGTTTTATAAAATTAGACGCCGAAGCAATTCCTAGCACTGATGGAAATTGAGGACGAAAAAAAAATGCATTTCATTAGAGCCAATCAGTATGTTTATATGTTTCCCGTTTTGGATATTTCATGCTAAGGAAAAAAAAATTGGAGAAAAAAAAAAATAGGGATTTAGGGCAACTTAAAAAGGAGTTTAAAAGGTTAAAGTAAACAACTGCACTAGTACAGGTACAATAGTACATACAAACACCAGAAAATACATATTTTTGTCCTGAATGAATTTTAATTGATACTTTCACTATTTATCGTAGGGGAATTGTGATTATTTAATATGATTTCTACAATTTGTTACCAGAAATGGATTGTGTGGTCACATGATGAGTATATTACAGCTTGTCAGTTCCTTTATTATAAACATAAAGGTCAATTATTGTGTAATTGAATCTCTTACCATTTTTTTAACATACGACTTTAGATACATCAACATTGCGGTTTTAGCTTGATTCTCACTTGAATCACTTCGAAGGCCGCAACGAGAGCAACAGAATAAACCAAATTCTGTGATTGCTTTCCCCTTTATTCCGCAACTACTGCAAATATTTTCCACGCTGCCATATTTATGAATTTTGATAATGGTTTGCCTATTAAATGTATCTGCTTCATGGTGAAGATTATCAGCAAGTTTCATATACAATGAATTGGATAAAATATTAGTACGAACTGTATCCGGAGGGCATGTCGTGGATATTGTGGGGATGAAAATGTAATCAAAACGTTCACATAAGAAACGTGTAACCTTTTTGTTAAAACTATTTGATATAGTTGAAACTAATTTGGAGAGAATCTGAAATTGCTCATCTGGTTCACCATTTTCGTTTTTCGGTTTCATGGCTTTTAGTCTGGTTTGAAGTACAGTTATTTCCTTGAGCATATTTCCACCAATAACAGAAGTATAGCCTTCGGAATCAATGCATGTAATAAATTCTGATGGTTCTGGGACTATAAACGCAAAATGTCCAGCTGCAGCTTCTTTTGGTTCAAGTGAATCACGTGTGAAAGGTATTTCAATATAAAATTGATGAGGCCCATCAAGAACAAAAAGGAAGTCGTTCTCTAGCTTATTTGAGACACGTGGATGTGATAAAAGAAACTTATCAAAGTCTATCAAAGTACCAAGCAATGAATTTGTTTTTGACCACATGGAAGCAGGAATTAGTAGCTGGGAAAAAGACGCCTTTTTGTTCAAAAGCATCGGTAACACAGTTCGCTTATCACTATTCTTGTTCAACCTTTTAAAATCTCTTAAAAATGTATGAATAGTACATTCAACCACGTCTTTGTAATGGCTAATGTACCATTTACCCTGTTGTTTGGCTTGAGGAGTTAGGAGTTGGCTGCATATTGTTTTGTAGCAAACCTTTTCGGGATTCTTTCTTGAGAACAAATTTATAATTGAGTTGTACAACCCTCGTTCCCAACTGAAAGTGTTTAATGCCTCTCTTTCCTGCTTTTCAGTAAAATTTAGCGGAAATCTAACTCGCTTGACTACATGCTTTTGAATTTCCAAATCTTTTTTGCACATTGAGGCTATCATGAGGGAGCAGGTTTCTCTCTCTGATTCATCTCCAAGGCATTTTGATCTTTTAACCCAAAATTCTGCCTGAACCGGATGTGAAGTTAGGGTCAGACTTTTTGGTCTTAATATCCAACCAGAACTAAGGGCAGACAGAAAATTATCCCAGAAACTCAATTGGTTTCCAGTACTTTCGAGTAACTCGCTTTCAATGCTTTCTGTCAGTATTGAATCATTCTCGTCTGTACTGAGTGAAGCATTCATCTTTACTACGTAATTTAACTACATTGTAAATTATTGTATTTAGTGTCGTATGCTTTTGTTTAGTGACTGATAAAATTCCAAAATCCTTGTATTTCTTTCCTGATTTCGATTTTTTTTTTTCGTAGCAGCAAAAAGAGAAATTGTAGGTGAGCTCAGCTAGCTGCTACGTCAAACAAAAAGTAATAGGAGGAGCATCCGCTATAATTTAAGCCAGCAAAGATGCTTGCACACAAAATATTTACTTTCACTAATTGCCCACATTTGAAACAGATTGATACGTCCATCTGTTTGAGTACTGTAGTGCTAATATTAAGTGGAAATTAAACGAGATTCACACTTCTTCCCCTTTTGATTCGCTTATCGGTAATTATGAGGGCTGGGCAATTTTAATTACTTCTCGGATAAATTCCTCAAGCATTTCGAACACCGTAGAAATTAAAACCAATATGAGGGATGAGACAACTATTGTGTGGACCGAAGCAGTCGGTATTCATGCATATAATAAAGAAATGGTACAGCAAACCTAAAAGGAGCGAAGGAATGTAAAGAAATTCACGGTACGGCTATTCGGCAAACCCAAGCTACACATCCGACGTAAAAAAAAAATAAAAAGCAATAACATGTTAATGTGATGCCGAGAAACTCCTGTGAGGATTTTTGAAAAGCAGCACTATTATCCCCAACAAACCCCAAAGAAATGAATAATTTATATGGCAAATTTGGTCACATTTGGAAGCTCAGGTTACTGATTTAAAAGGCGCGTATAGAGTGAAGTTAGTTAGATGAAGAAAAAGGCAACCTACTAAAATACTGAACCACATTTAGAACCGTGGCATTCAAAAGGTGGAAGGGGGAAGGAAAATGTAATTAAGCTGCCGAACAGATTACAATGCAGGAAAAGTAAAGAGATTGAGGTTGAATAAAACCAACAATTAATTTGCTGGATGAATACCTTATTTACGAATTCAATTGATGTGGCAAAGATGCATGGTATCCAAATATTTTTCATTGTGTACCTTTTCTGAATTTGCAGTTCTTCCCAATTTTCGATGGTGAAAGTCAAGATAAAATTTCCCCTGACATTTCTTCTCTAAATTTTCGAGAATATACATTCGAGACTGCGAGGGAGGAAAGGCGTATTATACGACCATTTTTTGAACTTGGTTTATTTTTTCTATTTATAATCAATTCAATTTATAAGGGGGTCCCCATTCATCATCGTGAGAACAGAAACGCAGCCTAACAAATGGAAAACCGCAATTGCTTTTTTGGAAATTTGTTCTGGATCAATTATTTGATTTGAAATACCATCAAGCTTCATACGTGTATTGTATTATATTCTTTGATTCTCATTAAGTTCGACCTTTGCCCTATGAGGGACATTCCATTGAATACTTCCAGTCATAAATGTTATTCTTGATCATATTTTGCATTTTTTGCAAATACTGATTACCCCCTGTGAGTAGATTTCGAACTAAACAGACACCTCGGAATTACAGCTGTAGAAAAAAAAGATACCATGCTGTTTCAATCAATTAATTGTTTTTAAAAACAAAAGAATATATATATTTATACATCCATATGTAAACATAAAGTCATATTGTTCACACCATAGTTACACCTTGAATTGTAATGAATTTTCAATTCTGCATAATTCAGAGTAAAAAACTGACCTGTGGCTTAGAAAGGAAAAATAAAGAACATTTGTCCGACGCATGGAACCCTAAGCTCTAATATTTTCTTCAATGCAGATTATTCGCGTCCGGTCTAGCTACAAAACATAACCAATTCTTATTGGCCAATTCAACACGTAAACTCTGCAAGAGAAAACAATTCTACGGGAATTGTCTTTTTTTTTCTCATTATTCAGGTATTCTTTTCACATTTCAGATCAAATGGTATAATAGAGTGTTGCATAATTGAGGGGAAAAGCTTTCAGTCGGCGAATTTGATCGGGAACCACACAAAAAGAAACGACGAGGGCAAAAAGGAGCCACATTGTGTACACGTGGAAATATATTCGACGGTTGTCTTATTGAACCTGCTTAATTAATTGATTCCTCTTTCTGTATAAAAAGGGGGGCAACATCCACAATTTTGATTTCTCTTTTGCCATCCCTTCCATTTCTCTTTTAAAGCTTCTTCTGTATCGGTATTCAGTATAATTTCTGATAACTACATCACCAACTAAATCAATCATAAATTTCAAAAATGGGTTTGTTCGACAAGGCTAAGGAAGCTCTTAACAACGACGACTTCAAGAACAAGGCAGAAAGTGCCTTCAAGTCATTCTCTAACAAGAGTGGCAATGGCGACAACAACAACAGCAGTTCCTATGGAAACGACAACAACAATTCCTATGGAAACGATAACAACAATTCCTATGGAAATGACAACAACAACAACAACAGTTCTTACGGAGGCAGAAGTAACGACAACGACAATTCCTACGGTAACGACAATAATAACAGTTCCTACGGAGGAAGAAGCAACGATAACGATAACTCCTACGGTAACGACAATAATAACAGTTCCTACGGAGGAAGAAGCAACGATAACGATAACTCCTACGGTAACGATAACAACAACAGTTCCTACGGAGGAAGAAGTAATGACAACGATAACTCCTATGGAAATGACAACAACAATAACAGTTCCTACGGAGGAAGAAGTAATGACAACGACAATTCCTACGGAAATGACAACAACAACAGTTCTTACGGAGGCAGAAGCAACGACAACGACAATTCCTACGGAAATGACAATAATAACAGTTCATATGGAGGAAGAGGAAATGACAATGATAATTCCTACGGAGGCAACTCTAACTCTTACGGAAATGACAACGACAACGATAATTCCTACGGAAGTGGCAGAAACGACAGAAGAGGCAACGATTATTAAGCCTATAAGTTCTGAGTTTCGTGGAATTCGAACTGTGTGTCTGGCCGCATGATATTGTTATTGCTTTTTTTGAGTACTGATTATTGTTTTTGATATTTGAGTTTCTTCTGATGTACAGTTTTTCGTGTCTGGATGCCAGTATGAACAGCAACAATGAGGTGTTGGTAGCATGTATGTATTTAGTTTGTATTTCTTGCAATATTGGATTTAAAGTTAAATTATTTGACGATATATGGATTGAGCTGGGGTGTGATGTAATTATGTAGAAAGGATCTATTATGCAGCGATCGTGGTTGACAATTGCAAAGCTAAAATGTGCACCAAATCAAGTAAAACGAAATGTGCACTAAAGCAAGTAAATCAAGAAAAATAGAATATGCACCAAATCAAGAAAGATGAAATGAAGTGGATGGTGAAAAATGAAATAAAATATTCAAATTTAAATATGCGAGGCGGAGATATTTACACATATAAATCGTTTTTATTTCTTGCCCTACCTTTTTTTTCTTAAAAACCTGTTTGGAGATAAAGATATCGGATTGATCATCCTGAAATGTTCAACATTAGGGGAAGTATTTGCAAAACTCTTTCCAATTACAAGGCGGTGATTCGATTAAATTCCAGCTTTAGAAACATGTCATCAGCAAACAACTTAATGCCAGAGGCACCAAGGTGTCCGAACCATCCTAACACCACGAAAAAGGCAGAGGATCAGGCTGAAGCAGGACCGATTGAGCAAAGCATAGAGAGAAAAATCAGGAAAGCATTGAATCCAACATTTTTTGAAATTAGAAACGATTCTTGGATACATGAGCACCATAAGCCTATGCAAAATGCGGAAAACAAAACGGAATCCCACTTCAACATGATTGTGATTAGTGAGATTTTCAAAGACTACAGAGGTCTTCCCTCACGGCACCGCCTCATCTACAAGTTATTAGAGGACGAGTTGCAAAACAAAGGTGTGCATGCACTCCAGATCAAGGCAAAAACCCCGGAGGAGTGGCAGAGGGAATTGGCAAAGAAAGCACAAAATTAAACGAACAAAAGGCAGTACAATATACTATATCTATGGATTCATTTTCTATATCTTGTAACGGTAATAATTCTGTTCAAAGTACGTACTGTAGGCAGTGCCGCATCGAGTTGCGTCACACAATTAATGAAATGAGATTTGCTGGCTGTTGTTGTTACTCGTCTGCTTCTTCTAAAAGTTTGACATACTCCTCTTTTGAGAGCAAATCATCATCCTTAAATCCGTCGCTCAACTTGATTTTCGTGATCCAGCCTTCTCCCATTGGATCCTCGTTAATCAAGGCTGGCTTTTCATCCAAAACCTCGTTAACCTCCGTCACAGTTCCATCCACAGGTGAGTAAATGTCACTGGCAGACTTCACGGACTCAACTGAACCAATCGTGTTGCCCTGTTCCACATCCTGGTCAATGAGATCTGATGGGAGCTCCACGTATGTTGCATCTCCCAATGCATCTGCTGCGTAAGTTGTAATTCCGACAAATGTGGTTCCATCTGGGTGAATTGACACCCACTCGTGTTCTGGTGTGTATTTCACTGTGACTGGACCCTTTGAATATGTGAAAGCAATCGATTTGGTGTTCAAGCTGTTCTTATCGCTCAAACTTGACTCAAATCTTGCAAGATTGAGCCCCACACATGGCTTGTAAGCAAATCTGGCACCAAATGATGCTTTAGTGGCTGCAAACCGGGCAACCTGAACTGAGGATCTGAACATGGACATCATCTTGAGCGATGAAAGTTCAATTATTGATAGAAAAGAAACGGGAAGGTTGGACTTTGAAATAAAATGAAAAAAGTGAAAGTATAAAAAGGCTTAACGTACTGTTCGATTTATTTCGAGCTTTTCTTCCCCTCTATATATACGGTGGGGCAGAAAGGCCTTGTGATTTCCACTGATCTTTCTGGGGAAAATTTCCGACCCCCTCGACTGAAGTCAGTTGACTTCCGCTGACTTCCTGCTGACTCCTGGCGCACGAGTCAGGCCGAAAAGCGCCAAAAAAAATTTGCAAGATAAGGAAAAATCAACGTTGAGCTACTGAGCCAACAAACAGGGCCTCTTGATTACCGTCGCGTATATCGACGCACAACATATCAGAAGCTCTCCTAGTACTATTGATGGGGTGTGTGTGGTATACTGAACACCTCACCACTTCTTTATATCTTTCTAAATCGTATTCATTTATAGTCACACGGTTATATTCCAATATTCATATATATATGATCATCAGGCAAACAAAAAAGTGCTTTATCTTGCTTAGTTGGGACATATCTTGATTATAATTCGATTATAACTTGCTTCCTGGTTTGGTAATCCTTCCCCAGAAATAATACAATATTACACTTGTTCATTCTCAGTATGAACCAGTTATGGTCACAAAATACATCATATGCATTTTATAAAATACTCGACTCTAGTCTCTATTATCACATCTATAAATACTCATGTATAGAAATATAACCTCGCAAAAACCAAGAGGATGCCTGCAAAGCCAAAGCCTTAACAGCAACCTCGAAAAAAAAAGAAAAATGATGAAAAGTAGAGGGGAAAAAAAGATAGGAGAAAGCCATCGCATATCAATCGACCACCGCCTGAAACGTTGATTTTCTAGAAAGCCATGAGATTACCCTCAGACACATTTCGCAATTGCAGCCTTCTTCTCCTCATCAGCAACCCAAAATCCGGTATTTTCAATCAGCTGGCTGTGCAAGAACAACAATGGGGGAACAACATTACCTATTTTCAAAAAGAACTCGCTTGCAAACCGATTGATAAAGAACATTTCCGATGCTGAAAGGCCTGGAACCTTCTCTACAGCACCATCGGCATCAATTTGTGATATTTCAAACGGTAGTTTTTTTATCGTTCTATCCTTACTTCCGTATACCACAACCTGCTCGAATTTTCCAACTTCTGCAAACTCTTGGCCTAGACTTAACGCCCATTTTACACTCGTTTGCAAAGGTCTGCAAACGTTGGATATATCGGCACTTTTTATAACTAGCGAGGCCAAGAAATGTATATTTTCCATTCTCTCCTCTTTCAGGATACCCCTCGGATCGAATTTGTCCATGTGGCGCATGTATTCATCGTGTTTTGCCATATCTGTGGCTAAAATAGACGATTCTATCAGCAAGTCCATCAAGTTCCAAGTTTCATCGCTTAAAATATGCTTTCCGTTGATGTGCAGAAACGCGGAGCAAGCATTTCTAAACTCTGATTGGTGGAAATTTTCAAGAATGGATTCATCGTGAAACAATGCTGCAATTGTGGAATGAGATTCGGACAACACTTTGTTTGTAACGGCCGGGTGACCCATATCATGACCTAGGGCAGCAAGCAACAATGCGAACTGTTCTGAGAATGTGAACTGAAGCGGGAATTTGTGTGCAGACAGAGAATCTGGGGTTGCTATTCGCTTCAAGAAGTGATTCGTGGCCTGAAGGACATCGACAGCATGACGGAAATTATGGAATGGATTTTCTGAGTGATAGCTGTCCCTAATGTAAAAAAGAAAGGCAGCCAGGCGATTCATCAATAGTTTTTTGGAGTATTTGGACTTTCTGTAATTGACACACTCCAAAAACGGCTCCAACAAGATGATATATGCGATGTAGAGCAACTCGTCAAGCGTAAAGCTGTATGCATCAAAGTCCCAGCTTCGGCATGCATTTTTGTAATACTGCTTACCGTTTGCGTTCTCTAAATTGCGTAAAGGTTCGAGGTAGTCCACTTTTGAGGCTAGAAAGTCAAAGTTTGCAGACAAGTCTGATACCTTTGATGGGAATCTGATGAGTTTCGACATTGAGTTGAAGGTACTATTAAAAAAAGCATCTTTTAGGCCCGTCCAGGACTCCATCCGACTCACTCTATCATGTAAAGAAGTGGAAATCTTATCCATCAAGCTGGAGATGTCTTCCGACACCACGGAATCCGAGCCGGAAAAATCAAAGCTTCGAATTACCGGATTGAGGTATCTGAAATGGGTCTCCACGAGGTCCGAGAGCACGCCAAATCCATCTATAGAAACTGAATTTATCATTATAACAACTGGATACGATACTTCCTCCTCTTTGTCGTTTGGTATGCATAGTGCCTGCCGCTTTCTTGTCCTTGTATTCGCCGTACTTGTTTTAAGTATGTAGTTCTTATTGCGAATGAGGCGGTTGAGAAGCTGCAGTTTATCCGCAAAAATCTCGATATGAGCACTGGGGAAAGTTGTTGACAAACTCTTATGGAAAGTTTCCTGATCTGTGGAGTAAGCATTTTCCTGCAACGGCTTGTCTAGGATAAGAATAAAGAAGCCATCCTGTGTGGGCAAGTTGAGTTCAGAAAGTGTGAGATGCAACGAAATTTTAGCGGATGTGACTTCTGCACCTATTTTCGATAACAGCAACAATAAAATGAAAAGGCGATCTTCCAGGTGGCTTGTGTTCACTCTAATGAACTAAGGACCCCTTAAAAGTGTGGCGAACTGCGTCTGTGCTAAAAAATGAGGCGGTGATCAAATTTATCAAGAGTTCTATTGGGCAATAGTGGGATGGGCCAGATAAGTAAATAAACGTTGTATTCAACGGGAAAAGAAAATAAAAATTGAAGTTGAAACGAGAAAGCAAGCCAAACTCAAACGCTTATCAACAGCCCTTATTTCTAAGCTTACGAAGTAAATGTTGATTCAAGTAGAATGTACTTTGCGGAACAAGATTGTGTCTAAATATTGAAGTAATGGAAAAAAGGATCAAGATTAGATTTTTTAACGGTTGAGTAGTGCATGGGGGAAAAACCACAAAGAAGAAGTAAAAAACAGCAAAAAAAGGCTTACAAAATTTGAAGGGGAAAAAATTAAGGCGACTTTCCAACATGCGGTTTTAAGGTGTAAGCGCCAAATAGTTAGACCCGAGTGTACGGATGTCATAGTATGCAGATTTAACGTAGTAACAATTATAGCAGTGGAATAGTTACGGGGTGAACATGGATGTAAAGTAATCAGAGTCAAATCAAAGAAGGGATCAAAGAACAAATCAAAGAATAAATCGAAGGGCAAATCAAAGAACAAATCAAAGAACAAATCAAAGAATAAATAAAAGAAAAGCAAAATCAAAGCAAAATTTAAAAATACATCAAATAAAAAATTTTTGCCAAAGTACATGCATGCAGCCGCCAGTATCACACACAATCAACTTTCATTCTATTCTCCACAAAACCGTTGAAACTTCCAAACTGCAGACATCTCCGCGATATTTTCGTCCATCGTCGGGTCGACCAGCCGTCAAAAAAAAAAAAAAAAATACCAGCAGGGTGACTCCATCCAGCTATAGTCGATCGACGCGCCGCCGACTACTATACAAGGCATTCTCCTTGACGAGAACTGCCAGGAAATTAGTGCGCAATGAACTACATTAAACTACACCCGAGATGAAAAAGCAAAACTACCCGATTACCACATTCTACCGTATGTACTGTATTCTTTGGAAGCATGTATATGTATGCCATCTAGACCTATAAAGCATCCCTGCACCAAACCATCGGCCGATCAATCATGCAGGTTTTCCTTCACGTATGCGAAAGATTTCAAGAGCTTGTTTCTGGCACCCAGAGTGCTCACACCAAGCTTTTCCAACTGCTGGTCGTCCAAGTTGATCATATCTTGCCACTTCAAGTCCTTCAAGTTGTCTGTATATTTGTGTAAACGGAGGGTTTTAAGCCAAAGGGGAATATCAACAAGGAGATTGCGTGAGGCAATGTCCTCTGGAGAAGCCGATTTGACGACAGATGGAGGTGAGATGGATCCGGAGACGTGTCCCGACACGTTTCTAGAGGTCTGCCTTGAGGGGGGCGCCGAGGACCCTGCGCTGCGGATCCCCGCATGGCGCCGTGCGCCCTCCCGCGCTGGTTGGCTGCTGCTGCGCCCGAGCTCTGCGGCAACGAGGCGCTACCTGCAGATCCAGCGCCTGCACTCGTGGCCGAACTCTCGGCGCCGGGCTTACCAGCGTGGTGGGCATGATGCGCATGCGGCTGCTGCGCATGCTGTGGCTTGCGCGCCATCGTGCTCAATGACTGGTTGAGCTTGAGCGCATTCTGGCCCGCAAAGTCTGTTGCAGAAGTTAGCCCAAATTGCTGCGCGGCGGCAGCGCTATGCGCGCCATCCGGCTGGAACTGAGTCTTGCTCATTTCTAATTGATTTGCTAACGCAGGCAGGCGCATGCCCCGCTGCAAATCATCCGAGAAGAAGTCCCTTGCCCTATGCTGGTAGCCGGAATTGTCCAAATCGGATGAGAAGACCCTGAAAAGCGGCTGCGCACTTAATGCAGAGTTGGCACCGTATGCGCCAATGGCGGATGGTGCTGGCGCCTGCTGCTGGCTCTGACCGCCTAGATATGCCGCCTGGCGCGCATCCATCGACGCGTCTCCCGCAATGTATGAAAGCGGGCCTGCGGAACGAGGTCTGGCAACCGGGTCAGAACTCATTCCGAGAATAGGAGAGCCTAAAGCTGGTGAAACAACCGGAACGGAAGCAGCAGGCGCTGCTGCGCCACCTTGGGCAGCGTGCGAGGGGCCTGCGGCGCCAGGGTTGTGCGTGCGCGCAGCGGATGAGAAGAGCGGCGCATTGGCGGACATGCGTGCACTGGCCTGGGAAATGGAATCCCCATTAAGCATGACGAGCGGCGAGATCGGGCGCTCCGGCGCAGGCACAGCACAGTTACTAATGGGAGAAGAAAAGCTGAGCGCATCAGAAACTGCGCCAGAACCGCCTGCGCTTCTTTCGTGGATGTACGAAACAACAAGCGGAGAAACAGCGCTGAGAAATACATCCGCAACCGTTTTCTGCTGGTCTGGTTTCATGTCAGATATCCAGCGTGAAAAGGAGGCCAAGTCCATGCTGAAAGTTTGAAGTTTTGCACCTGTGTTGGGCTGGAAGGCAGGGATACCGTCGCTGAGCGCAGGCTTACGCTCGCGCAAGGGTGGTACGCTTGATGCGCTGGCGCTGTAGTCATGCGCTGGCGTGCCTGCGCCGACCGCGGTGACATGCTTCGGGCTCGAGAGAATGCTTTTCGCTGAGAGTGCGCTATCCGCATCCTCCATCAGTACGGACGAAATCGGAGGAATTGCCGCAGTGGTGAGCGCAGGCTCAAACGCGTATCTGGAGGAAGGCGGCGAAAGTAGCGCCATTGAGGAACTATTGTTTGACATGGGGGATGAGCGCGAAGATGCAATTGGAGAAAACGATGAATTACTTTTAATTTGAGCCCTCGCCCTATTAATTTTCTGCTGATTATTACTATTATCGGAAATCGTGCTCGTGGTTGTGTTTGCTGGTATATTAGATTGTGGCGGTGCTTTATTCACGGCGGCCTCTTGTTGCATAATAGGCCAGAAAGTGAAGCTTTTTATGCTGAAACGATTGTGAACCAAAAGTGGAAAAAATGAAGTTGCCGGAAATTTCGTTCAAGTGGATGTACTAAGTATAGTATATTGTAGAAAATACTGTAATAAGTTGTAGTATGTATCGAGTATATGTATTGAGTATGAATATTGAGTATGGGTGCAAACAAACAAACAGAAAAATTTATGTCTTATTACCACACAGCAGTTTTCCTCAGCGTCAATGCTCGTGCAATATACTTGATGATGAAGTATACAGATATAAACACTAAGCAGAAGAAGTACTGAGTGATGAAAAAAAAAGTTCTTGGTGCGATGAAAATGTGATGAAGAGGCAGAAAAAAATCAAAAAAAAATCAAAAAAAAAATAACAATAATAACGGAAAAAATAGTAATAAAACGAAAATAAAGAAAATAGAGGACGGAAAACGAGAAACGAAAAATAGGACGAAAAAAGGGCATCTATCTGTCCAGCATAAAAAAAAGCAGACAGCATAGAGGCAGAAATACGCACTAAAATCCGGTGAGGATTATTCAACTTTATTTTTGTTTGCTGAAAAGTAAAGGTGAGAAAACTATCGAGAGAACGACAAGAGAACGACAAGAGAGAACTGCGAGCCGGAGCTGGCGCGAAAAAGTATCGGGTGAAAAATTATTGAACTCATTCAAAAACCAGAAAGGAGAACAAATCAGCTCCGTGTACTCTACCGTCCCTTTGCGGACAGTTATGCATGTCGTGGCTCCAAGTCAAGATCAGGAGACCCCACCCGGCCCACGGGAATGGCTACCGGGAGGCCAGCCGTGCGGGAGGGGCAGCCTAAGGGCGGGCATCTCGCCAGTGTGCCCGTTTGTACGGCCTAAAACTCCGCCGACGCGCCGCACGGCATTACCTGTGCCCGAAGCGGCAAGTGGGATGGGTTTCAATCCTGGAACAAAAGTGTTGGCACAAGGGGGGAAAAAAGACAAGAAAGAAAATAAAAAGAGGGGCAACGTCACGACACACCCGTGCACCTTTAAAATCAACACCCGTGCACTTGAATGCCTAGCATCACCCGCTTTTTGGTCTCATTCGCAATCTCTAATTTGTGCACGAGAATATCTTGCAAGGTCTCCACATTTAAACGCATAAACGAGTAATTCTGTTGTTATCAGTTCGAATCTTATCAGAGCATCCCACTGCTACCGAATTATTACACGTGTCAGGAATATGTCGAGTCAATCTGGAATTGAAGGTACGCATTTTTCGATCAACATCCGGTGAAAGTTGAAGATGCTAATTGTGAATTCATTTATTTCGAACTTTACCGTTTGGCGCTAAATTGCCAATTTTATGACTACTCAAGGAGCACAATTGTGCCCCAATTACATACTGATTGTCATTTGTCGCTTTCACCATATGCCATAGAGCAAACAAGCCGGTAAACTGACCGTTGCTTGTTTTTTGCACATACCATCATGATACGGACTACTAACAAACAATCTATTAGCCAATCAGAACCTTTTGAGGGATTTCCAGTCCTTTGTTGCCTCACAGAAGAAAGTCCTCATCGTGAAGATTCAAAACGAGGCCCTAGAGGTGGATTCCACGCTGGATGGTGGCGACGCGTCGATCGACGTGTGGCTGCAGTCGCTTCGCAGCACCCTTTCGGAACATGCACCAGCTTACGTTGTGATAAGAAATAATAACGGTAAGACGTTCACGTTTATTTCGTACGTTCCATCGGAGGCGAAAGTCCACGATAAGATGGTCTACGCATCAACAAATGGGGCAATTGCACGTGATCTTGGTGCCGATCATTTTTCAAGTAGTGTTTTTGTTGATTCGAAAGAGGACCTGACTTCACAGTGGTGGGAAAGTGTGCAGGGCGAAAAAAAGGGCTCTGATTCCAATATTCATGCTGAGGAAGATCCAGAGAAACAAGATGATGAGATTTGGCTGCAGGCTGGAAGTTCGAGCCGGCGAAAATCATTGGTTCAGGACCAACGAAAGGAATTGGGCTTTAAAATGGACCCTTCGTTGGAGAAAGTGGTGTACGGGTGTGCTGGCCATTCCGGGGACGTGGATGTAGTTTACACGATTGTCATAAAGGGTGAGGAGCTACAATTGGATGCAAAGCACACTTTGGAAAATCTCAAGACGGATTTGGTTGGTGCTTTGCCGACGGAGAATCCATCCTACAATATTGTGAGCAGTGCAAAAGGTGAATTTTTCATTTATTGCTGTCCAAGTGGGTCCAAAGTCCGTGATCGTATGAAGTATGCTGCAAGTAGGCTAGCATTCACAAAGGACTTGAAAAATCACGGGTACAACTTCAAGCAGACGGTAGAAGTTGGTGATCCTGCCGAGTTGGACGTGAGTTCTCTTTTGGAAACTGCAAGCGAGCAAAAGAAGGATACTGCAAAGGCATCACAATTTCTAGGTGGTAAGATGCGTTTTTCGAAGCCTCGGGGACCCAGAAGGCGGTAGTGCAGAAATGAGCATGGTATAGAGGAGCTTGATACTTTAGTAACTTCAGTGATGGTTTATCAATTTTGCACTACTTTATCAACTTTACATTTCTTTATCAACTTTATATTACTTTAGAAACTTCAGCATTACTTTAACTATTGCAACAATACTTTCACAGCTTGAGCAACATTTCAACAATAACTGAGGTTGCTGTGCAGACCAGATTGGATTTATGTATCAGAATAAGTGGACAATTGGAATCAGAGTAGATGCTACGTAGTCAGGTGTAATTATATAATACCGGTTGAATTTTGTTATTATACGGCAAGTACACGGAGTAAACAAAAGCGACAAAACGACCAATAGAAGCCGAATAAGCAGACTGGACGAACAAGGAGCGCAGAATAAAAAAGAGATGAGGAAAGAGGGAGGAAAGTGAGGTGATAACAACGATAAATGAAGGTGAGATCAAAGTGAAGTAATAAGGATCATAATGTAAACAAAGAAAAAGGGAATGAAAGTAATCAGTAAGTGTAAGCACATAGAATACACACGATGTAATTAAAGCAGCATATAGGCGAGACTGGGCTCTGGATCGAGGTATAAGGCATGAAAGATGACGCGGCGAATCGGAAGAAGCAGCTATCTGCTACCCCAAATGAATACTACTATAGATAGCAGGGGAAAAGGTATGTGTCATATCTTTCGAGCAGACTTTGAGCTGTTTCTAGAATGTTTTCTGCCAGATGAGGACCCGTTCCGCGCCCTTTTGGCCCTTTTATTCGAATATGAGGCCTTCAGCGAGTTCATATCGGCAAATATGATCTGAAACTTGCCCGTTCCAGTATTTCCGGAACCTGGAGCACGCCTTTTATGTCCAGAACGTTGTCCCGAAGAGGAAGAAAATGTTGCCATCATTGGAAGACCCGAGGAACTACTTGAAATTGCAGTTTTGGCCCGGTGAAGAGTCTTAGGAGCGCCACGACCCTCAAAAAGCCCCATTGCAGGCTCAATTGCAGAGTTGGAGTGCACTAGCCGGCAAGGAGGATTCGACAAATGTGATTTTGTCGCTGGTGTAGGGGAGTTGTCCACCCCGTCTGGCTTGGGACCCTCGCACTTTTTCACAGTTGACGTTAGCAATATTGTTGATGGCGAAGAGTCGATAATTCCGGCCTGCCGGGTTCGAGACGGCGTTCTGAGCTGCGCCTTGAGTGGAGTACTGTATAAGGAGAGTTGGGGTTGTATTTGCTGGAGTTGAGGTTGCAATTGTTGAATTTGCGGCTGTAGAGGTTGTATTTGTGATTGTAGAGGTTGTATTTGCGACTGTAAAGGTTGTATTTGTGGCTGTGACTGCTGCATTTGCGGTTGTGACTGCTGTGTTCGCGACCGAGGCTGTGTTTGCTGTATTTGCGAGGTTTTAGCACCGTTCAACTTTGCCAGTTTCGCCGACATCGGGGTCTTAAACAGCCGATAAGTCTTGCACCCATCGGGAGTCGACAGCATACCCATGACCATGGGATCATTCTCCTTGTCGTTTTCGTCGAGTGCAGACTTTATTTCCGGGTCGATCGACGCGTAAGCCATCTCATCTGCCCGAGAAAGCGTTCCAGGGGTGTCAAACAAATAATCAGACACCCGGAACGACTTGTCGGCTAGCGGAGTCCGAAAAGATGACGTCCAAGGCGGTGACGGTGTCATGTGCGACGAGAATGGAGTCTCGTCGACAAATTTCGAAGTGCTATGTCGAAATTTGCGATGTTGCGTCGGGCTGGCCCGGTACGAAGCCATACTGGGCCCATGGGGCTGACCCTGACCCGGCATCTGCACCCCGGCCACCGGGGTCTTGCCCAGTGGCGTTTTCCCGGGCGTCTGGGCTGTTGGCTGCGTGCCAAATATCTTATCTATGTATGGAGTCCAGCCCGTTTCTGCGACATTCTGGTCATCGAACAGCCGCTCAATGTCACGTGACGGCGACGATCCCAGTAGGAACGCCCTGTCCTTCGACGGCGACATCCGGTTTTGTTGCCTTTTGTGTATTTTTTTGTTGTTGTAGAGCTGAGTTTAATGGTATTTCGCACACAGGCAGTTGTCGCCGTTTTTCCAACTGTTGGATATGTGCGTTTGACGAGCCTTTGTTCGCAGGGGTTCTGCCGCTGTGGATGTGTTGTCTTTTCTAGTTGTGAAAGTGCTGCTGCTGGTTGTAAGTTTAAAAGTTGGAGATCTGCAAAACGTAAATAAATTTCTTGCAACAGAAGTCCATCGGTCCTTTGTATATGCTGAGTGCAAGTAATGCGATGTTTGCAGTAATATGCTGGCTGTGTAGGAACTGGTGTATGCAGTAATAATCTATGTGATGTAGTACTTCTGTGCGAACCTCTAACACTAACAACTATAGGCTAGAAAAGAAAGTAAGCAAAACTCGTGGACAGAAAAAGAGGGCTGAAAAGGTGAGCAAAAAAAAAGAAAACAAACTAGCTGAAACAGCAAGGAACAAGATGGATAATATAGCAGTAACCGGGAGAATAATGAAAATCAACCCGATGCTGATAATGATAATGACTGCGGTACCAATGCTAGTAGCAAACAAACAATATAAACAAACATGGAAGAGAAAAAAGTTCGCACCGCACTTCAACTTGAATTTTATTCATTCTGTTATTTATTCTCTTTTCTTTATTTATTTATTTTTATCTCGATCGCACACAATCCCTGCCCAAGTCCAGTCCAGGTCCAAAAGCCCGCGCGACCCACCTTGCCCAACACTGCTTGCAATAAATTTTTTTCCCTCTTTTTTTCTTCCTTTTCTTCCTTTCCTTATTCCACCTTCCCACTGGACCACCGCGATCAGCAAAGTTGCTTGTTTATTTGTTTATGTTTCAGGACCGCGTCTTTTATATTTTTTGTCCACTAAATGCCACCTTTTATGCATTGTCTGTCCGCATAAAAAATATTTCTTCACCGAAACAACCGCACTATCAAGTCTGCTTAATTAAGCTTCACTATGATTCGTAATCTGCTTTCTCCCAGATACTCAATCACGATATCTCAGATTCATCCTTCTTCAGTTAATTCCGAAATGTGGTCACCCTGTTTTTTTTCTAGATACAGTTCTATATCATCCTTCACTCCGCATTAATTTCCATCAATCCACCATATCCGACCCCTTGTAAAATAACCTATACACCACACATAAATACTCACAAATACGTACATACATACACATACACATAAATACACATAACTACACATACATACATTTACATGTTGTCCATAATCTGTCTCCTAACCGGTCTCAATTTGCCCCTTTCAAATATTCCACTTGAGCCTGTCTGCATCGTCCAATCGTCCCCCCTCGTCTAATCGTCTCTTCCCGTCTAATCGTCCATTTCCATTCGTATCTTTTTCCTATACCATCCGTACACCAGTGAATCGGGGCAAATGCATTCTGTACATTCCGTTCAGTAATCGCACATGGTAATAACATTATTTGAATTCCCGCACATTTCCCCTGAAATCTATACGTGCGCTCGTTCGCTGTTTACGAATTTGCCCTCTGAGTGGTAAAATGCCCTATTTTCAAACCTTTCGTGTACCCATTGATAATACAACGCATTAATACAATGCATTATTTGTCGGCATCGCTCTGTCTTACTGCATCGAACCCATGTTTTAATGCAGCAAAACTCGTAACCCTCTCTTTTTTTCTGTTTATCTTGTGTTTTCGGACTTGCGATCCTGATTAAATTTCTCTAATCCGACATTTTTTTTTCGGATGTAATGTGTCAACAGAGAATTTTAGGTTTTTTCTCGCGCGGAGATATCCTTAGCGGCTACCATGCGAGGCATTGGACAAATTGCGCCGTGGAAAGTCCCCGGTGCAAATTTTCCGCCCCGTGGGCTTAGCTGCACAATGCCAGGAGAGCCGTGTGGCTCAGGTATGAACCGTTTTCGCTCATCCCAAAACCGTAAAACCGTTTTTTCCCCTTCGCTCGAAACAGCCATTCTCCAACCTCCCATCATAAATTTATCTAATTTCATTTTTTTCCCCTACCCTTTTTTTTATCGTGATTTCCACCCGCACATTCCTGTAAAGCGCATCTACATTCATTCCCGTCACTTTGCAAGCAGATAGTTGTCCAATAACGCCTTAGTACATACACATATACTTCAGATAGGTGCCTAATCAACCTGTCAATAACCTGATTGATACTTTTTACAGGTTAAGGGGTGAACGCACAAAAAAATTGCAAGAAAAAGCAAAAAAAATCAGCCTTTAATCGAGCACTTTACAAATTTGAAGGAGAATATTACAGCCAAGAGCAATTTCTTTTTAGATTTCCAAGGTACAAAAAGGCAGTTTCTAAGCTAGATAAGCAAGGAAAATGCCTGGCGAGTCCAATAAAGTGGATACCTTGAGCTCTTTGCTGAAGAAAAAGAGCCAAAGTCTGTCTTCCAAAGATCTCAGAAGAAGAGCAAGCAGATCTACGAATGATACTGGGACAGGGGTAAGCTTTATAAGAAGGGCATCGGGTGAAAATCGGACGTCTAGAGAGCAGGAGAGGGTGGTGCAGGGAGATAATTTGCACCTCAAAAATGCACATAACTCTCATCATCATCATCGCCGTGCTCATAATCTAATTTACAAGGCCAGGCAGCGATACCACCAGGCAGAGCATGCTAAGAGGAAGCCGGAGTCGGTTGAAATGGCAGTAACATCGTCTTCGTCTTCTGTTTCGGTGCAGACCGAGGGCAGTAGTGCCAGTAATGGGGATAATGGAAATGTTAACGTGAGTAATGTCAACAGCAGCAGTGCAGACTCGAGCAACGACGTTTCCAGCACTGTTAATTCCAACAACGCCAACTTTGGCAGTCCTGGTTCCGGTAATACTGTTTCCAGCAACGCTTCTTCCATCAACGTGAATATCGGTAGTGCTAATTTCAGCAATGCTGTTTCTGGCAACGCCAACATCAGCATCGCCACTCCTGCAAACACAAACAGCAGCGTCGGTGGAACTAACAGCGAGGCGAGTGTTGCTGCGGCAGGAACTTTTGTGGGAGCACTCTGTTCGAGAATCGAGAGATCTCTTCCATTGAGGTCCGGGATGAGTTTGGCGCAACTAGAAGTGGATCCGTCATTCACAGAAGCCAGGCGGCACCTCATCTCGATTTCCTCGCAGGGATTTCTAGACATGACGCTTCGTGAGTTGTACAAGATGGTGGAGAGGATTCTGAAAGCTGGAGGGTCTGACTTGGGCTCCAGCAGCAGGAGTTTTGACCAATTATCGTACTCGAGCTCGGCAGACACGTCCTCGAGTGCTAGTGTTCATGCTTCAGGACCTGTGACGCGTTTGGGTGCCAATATACCGTTTAAATCGCCTGTTCCAGGCTTCCCAGTGCCTGTTTTAAGGTCTCTGGATGTGGTTCTTGGTCTCATATGCTCACTAATGGTTGTCTCGTGGGATACGGCAGTTACCCAGGTTGCAGCAAACGCCAAAATTTACCGTGATTACGGCATCCAGGGCTTCCCATCCCAGGTCAACTGTGCCATTTACTTCACCACCAGCCCGAAGAAACTCGATGTTGATGTTGCAAACGCTCTTTTGTCCCTAATTCCGGGTCTCCGAAGCGAGTATGACATCATCCAAAGCCTTCGGGGCATCACCGAATCGCCAACTACAGAATCGATTGTGAGTTCTTTGGAGAGACACCAGGTCCGACGGTCTGCCACCCGGCCAACGGCCCAAAGGTCGGAGGCAGACATCCTCGTCGCGTCGATCGACCTGAACGTGTCGAAAATATGCGGCTACCTGTCCGCGTCGAATCCCGCCGAGACGTACGAGTATCTCCGGCTGAAATTCACAAACATCAACATCGAAAGTCTCTATCTTCCGTCGGTTGACGTCGTCGGCCTCCTCCACCTCGATAAGGAGAGCTTTATTGCGTATTTGAAGATGATTTCCGGTGTATTGAAGGTTTCGCGGCGGCAGTCGCAGACGGCACTTCTTCTTTCGTACTTTGCCGATAGCATATTGCAGTGGGCAGTATACCGGACGGAGGACTTCTTGCAGACGCAGAAAGACCCCAAGGTTGTCCGAATCGTCGGCCCGCTTTTTGACTCACTTCACAAGTCAATGGACTTCAAGTTTTACCACCGGGCCTCGTTCAAGGTTCTTTCCATATTGCTGTTATTTCTCCCCGATCGGGTCAAGGCAGCAGCTGCAAAAGATGGTGCCGTGCAGAAATCCTCTTTTTCCATCAAGAGGCCGGCGCTTTTCAAGTCTGTTGACCCGAAGCAGATGTTCATGATGAATTTCCGCAAAGTTCTTCGTGAGAGCCCGGCTTCGGCACCTTCGTTGACCCGGTTTATCGGCATAGGATGTGTGATTTCGCTCTATGACAAGGATAATGCCATTGCCGTGTTTGCGAGAACGATTTTCGATAGTGTCAATCGTGACATTTCTCGTCTTTCAGCTGGAACTTTGGACGTCAGCGAGTACTTGGTTCCTCCAGACCTTGTGCAGAATCTTGAAAGGGACAGTTTCGCGATCTCCATGGTGCTAAAGCCGGAGGAGACCACCGAACGTATCAAAGATGCCTGTGGCAAGTCACCAAGAGACTTGGAGCAGCTTCTGGCCATAACAGAGGGCCTAAGGCTTCTTGCGCAGATTCCATCGGTGCTGAACGTGCTTTTCCGCCGGTATGATGACCTGGCCCCCTTCTTAGTTGCAACACTTCGGCAGGTGTGTGTTGAAATTGCAGATGAAGAGTACAGCAGCAAGAGTTCCGTTAAGCCGGGCATGGCCGCCTCGTTTAAAAGCAGTGCAAGCGAGATTGAGTCGGCCGTTGATAATGACAGCGATACTGAGAATGTGAGCCAGAGCAACGTGAGAGACGATGAGATACAAAGTGCAACGAGTTTGAACGACGTGAGCTCAAGCGACAACGACCAAAATGAGGAGAACTCGAGCTCTTCGGAGTTGTTGAACTTGGAGGAGGCTTTGCGGTCGAAGTTGAGCCACAAATCATTGTTGGACGAGCCGATTTCCGGGGCGAGATCAGTGTCTTTCGGCAAAATGAGGCGGAAGCGCCGTACAGGCAGCACAGCCAGCTTGAAAGAGCAGCCTGTGAGCAAGTACAAGAAGGCGGAGTTGCGGCACTTGATCGTGTCGAACTTGTTAGATTTGTTCAAGATATGCCCCTTCTTGGTGTATTCATTCTTGAAAGGTCCAGTAGTCGATTCGGCACTCGATTATGTGGAGATCGACCGCAAGTTGTCGCCGATTTTGAAGCCGGTCGTTGATCTTTTGGTGGTGGCGAAGTCAGATGACAAGCTTGTGCGCAAAGTGGAGGCGTTCGTGTTGGTTTTCCCCGTTACAATCACCAACAGCTGCCCAAGGGAGGCCGTCGTTGGATATTTGACAAGTGCGATTCTCGTGGATGCAGTTTCGCAAGTCTCGACTGGTTTCCCGATCGAGCAACACGACAGAGGCGATCTTTTAAGGCTGTTGGCCCGACTTATCGTGACAATCCACAAGAGCTACAACGTGGAAGGCCTTGCAACCACAAAATACGACAAAGAGGTCAAACGATATCACGAGAGTGGTGGTTGCCGGAGGCTCATGCGGAGTTACGAGCGGGCACTATTCTTGGGCCTGTTCAGCAACAACGTGTACACGATCCGGGTTTCTCGCAAGTTGCTTTTCTCGTACTTGCAGATCATCTCCAGCAAGTACCACTACGAGTCATGCTTTGAGCGTGCAACCGTGCCGTTTGTCAAGAGCTTGTTGTCAGAAAAGCTCCCGGTGGGCAAGATGGCCATCCGAAAGAAGATTCGCGACAAGCTCTGCCTGCTGAAGGAGCCAACCGACTTGTTGCTTGATGTGTGGAACCTCATGTTCTCGAAACTCGAATCCACGTGCCTGGAGTCCGGTGATGCTGAGAAATGCAACTCTGTCACATGTTCCTCCGGCTGCTACGGCCAGTATGTGGCCTCGTTGGGTGGAATAATCCTCTCTCCAGGGTTCGAAACCGACCCGCGAAGACCGGAAATGCAGCAGAAGCTCACGAGTTTCTTGGATTCCTGTGTTGTGTCGATCTTCAGCAACGATCCAGGCCATCGTGAGCGGTGCAGGGAGGCGTTGTGCGTGTCTGTGCATCCATTCTTATGCGGCAAGCTCTTGCTTCTGCTCGAAAAGCACCTGCCAAGGTTTTATGAGGCACTCGAAATGCACCGCTACGTGTCTTGTGGTCTCTACATCGATGTTGTACGGTCTGTGTGCCAAATCGACGCGTCGGAGCAGCTCTTCTTGTCGACGCCCAGCCTATGGACGATCAACTTTGAGCTTTTGAAGCAGTTAAACTTCGTGTCGAACGACGCCAGCTTCCTCCGCCTCAAACTCAAGTTCTGCAAGCTGCAGGTACTCTTCTTGTCGAAATTCGACGAGCTTGCCATGCATGGCAGCATTCAGAACAAAAACGAGTATGCTAAGTATGCCGCCAAGTACATGGAGGACTCATATCGCAGCTCATCTCTCGCACACGAGAAAAAGGGCCTCTCCACAGTCAATCTTCTCCCATTTGAGAATGAGAGCAAGGGGGCCGAACTTTCTCCCCGTCAGCTGGAAGAACTCGATGAGTTGCATGCAGACATCAAAGTTGAAGTTTCCGTGATGCTCGAGACCATATTCCGGCGGCTGCCTTTGGACACGCCGGGCCACTCGTCCAAGGACGATCGTCTGGCCGCGACCGTTGTGTTTTCCAACTACTTCAACATGTTTGTGCGGATTTTGGAGGAGATGAACGACGAAAACGAAAAGGGCTCAGGGCCGGGTTCGACCCGCGAACTCACAGATGCTGCACAGCCACAGTCAGCCACTAAGCCGGCACAGCCACAGCCACCCTCTTCACAGCCACAGCATCAGGTTTCCCCAGCATCCATGGCCACCGGCAGAAGACTGAGGGCCATTGTGCGTCACGTGATCCAGGCGCTGGTCAACTTGCTCAGCAGCAACTCCAGCATCGGCTTGAGCTACGCCTTGCCCTTGGGATACCACGAAGATACTCTGATCAGGGTCTCGTTGATAAACGTGTTTGCCAAAATTGTCGGCGATGTTGCCACACACCACAGCAGGCGGCACTCGAACCGCAAAAATCTGTTGCAGCGGCTCACAGCGATGCTGTTCGAGGAAAAAGGACAGTCGTCGTTGTTGCTAGCGTCGATCGACGCTTGCCCGCGGTCGGAGGTCGATTCGTTTGCGAACGCGCTTTTAGAGGTTGCTGCAAGCCGTGGACGTCAGCTCAGCACTCTGTCTGCGATTTTAGAGTCGGAGATCGACGGTGTGGCGGACTCTGTGGAAATCCTGAGAAGTAACACTGTTGCAACGCGGATGGTGGCACTTTATTCGCGGTCAGAGGCTGCAGACTACCTTGTGGATACACTCCACCCGGTTTTGCAGCAATTGTTGGCCGAGGAGGTGACCTTTGAGATCGAGAAAGTTGACGGACAGACATCCGTGGACCGCGAACGGAATCTCGACCAGTTCCTCAAGTATTTACAACTCACGGTGAACGCAATCACGGAATCGGTCAGCCGGATGCCACACGGCATCAGGGTGATTTCGCGGGCCATTTTCAATGCCACCAAGGCGCAATTCCCGCAGTCCACGTACGTGGCACTTGGTGCATACTTGTTTTTGCGGTTGTACAACCCGTCGATCGTCTCGCCAGACCGCGTCGGTGTCGTCAGCACTGCCGATGCCGTTTTCAAGCGGTCCGTGATCCAGATTGCACGCACTCTTCAGATTATGGTGAATGCAGGCGACCCGTCGGCAAAATTCCCGCTTTTGAGAAATGCTCGCTCTGAGCAGTGTCTGGTCCGAATGTCGTCACGCATTATCCAGTTTATGGATGCGGTGATCGACGTTAGCGACGTGCCGGAGAAGCCGGTGCAGCCGGCGGGAAATGCAGGCCCTACGTTCTTCCACATCTTTTTCTACGATCACTGGATGGCCGTCCGGCGGAAATTCGTCGAATTGTCAGTGGCCGACGGCACCAGGACCACCGTGGGCGATACCTGCGAGAAAATTCGACGCGTCGATGGCGTCCTCGCCGACTTGGGGCTCCCAGACCGGGTGCAGGGATACCAGATTCCTGATGCAATCAAGAATGACCGCTCGGAAAGGGGAATGCAGCTCTATGACTTCATGTCACAGGCAGCATTCAAAGATGTCGGGCATCCATGGCATGGAAAGGGTGCAATGAACGTGCTGGTGACCCGTGACGGATTCCCGTTGATTGTGATTCGCTTGTCGGAATTTATCCGTTATGTGGATGCCGTTGCCAACGCGAAAAGTGCTGCGGGCACCACCAAGCCCGAGCCGAAGGCAATCTCGGCTGATCCGGCGGTAAACGCGGCTGTTTACAGGTTGGTCCGGGCCGCAAGCAAGTACTGGGAGCAGCCTTATTGCTGGTTGATCGACTGTACCGGATTCCAGGACGATCCTCGTTTTGGTGTTGCCTTGAGCATTTACCGGCGGATTGTTCCGGACAAGTATCGTTTCACGTGCAAGCGGACGTACTACTACAATATTCCGTCCGAGTTCTTCGAGCAGATGAAGCAGATGAGGCACCGGATCATCCAGGCGGCCGCTGCTCAGCGAAAAGGCCTTCTCAGCACTTCTTTTGTTCCCGGCCCGCTTACTGAGGTTGCTTTCCTATCTTCGGAGAGCTCTGCCCAGGAAATCCACGATGCTGGGCTCGTGAGCTTCACGAGTGATCTGGCCCACGATGCACGTGTTGTTTTCCACGATGTCTCCCTTTACCAGAAGCAGGCAAAGCGGTTTGTGCCGATGAACATGAAGATCGGCAACCGGTACATGCAGATCATTGCCGGTCAGCCCCAGCGGTTGAAAATCGGCTCCAAGATGCACATGGTGCGGACTGTTGATGTTTATCCCGTCGAGGCCTTGGACCATATTGCTGCTAGCAGCTATGTTGGAGTTTTCAACGAGCTGTCCATCACTGATTCGCGGACTGGCGAGAGACTGACTCTTGCATCTCCAAAGCGCGTCGAGATCATGCGGACTTTGTACTTGAGCCGTGCACGGAGGGGCAGCGAGGGTGAGGAGATGGGAGAGAATGAAAATGAGGATGAGCATGAGAATGAAAATGAGAATGAAAATGAGAATGAAAATGAGGGCATCCACAACTTACGCTCTCACAAGTTGTCCGGGTGCAATGCTGCAGCCACAATCGAGCGGGGCGTCGGCCAGCTGCTGAATATCTCGCTTACCGGAATGTTGGCCTCGTACAGCAATGTTCGGACTGCCTCGTACGCTCTTTTGGGTGCTTTAGTCGAGCTCTTTGGGCTTGATGTGGGCCGCAGAGTGGAGCCGGTCAACGGGGTGACTTTCCCACCCGGTGAGATCCACTACGTGATCCTCGTTTCGCAGCAACTCTCGCACACTAGGCCGGAGTACACTTACTCGGTGTTGTCAGGCTTTTTTGCGGCTCTCGACCGGTCTGATGACTTCAGCAAGCCGTTCATCGTCGCATACATCAGCCCCTGGGTCAAGAATTTGTACTCGCACGTGTTCTGCACCGCCCGAGGCGGTCCTAAGCGTGCTGCTCAGATTGTGAGACGTCTTGTGCGTGCCTCTGCCTCTGGTGCGGGCAGTGCTGCGGACACGCGTTCGAACCCCAGTGCGCCCGATACCAGTGCCGGTGTACCCGGTTCGAACCCTGCTCAGGGCACCTCTCTGGGAAACAGCACTGTGGCCCAGGCCTTTTTGCGTTACGTCTGGCCCCAGCTCTCGTTGGAGGACCAGCTTGTTGTGGCGGTGATTGACGAAATAGTGGCTGCTGCTTTGGACCGCGAGGCCGAAGGTTACAGTCTTCCGGCGGGATATTGGCCTCTTGCTCCTACCATGGAGGTTTGTGGTGTTTTGCTCCGCCGGCTGAGGGAGTTGTCGTATGTTTTCCACCGGGACAGACCGCAGATCGAGCTGCACACGGCCTGGGTTGAGGCCACAGTGTTGGCACGGTTTTTGGCCCGGCTGGTTTTCGACTCTCGTCTTTTTGTCGACTCTTTCCTGGCCGACATCTTCTATGTCGTTACTATCTTCATGGATAGCGGCCCAGGGGAGCTCCGCAGATGCATGCTAACACTGTTGGTACGTGCATTGCACGCCTGTATGGCCATGCCGGAGATTTCGCCTGATCGCCGGGCACATGTCCGTCTTCTCATCGAAAAACTTAACGGTGCCAAGTTCCAGATGCTCTTTGCGGGATCCCAGGCCGGAGATGTTTCTTCGCTGAAGGACCCGCTTCAGAACACACCCGAGAATGTTGTTCACTCGATCGTCTCGCACGCAACAGCAGTTTCCCGGGTCTGTGACATGCTTGTGTCATTTTTGAGCACTTTCTCTTCCAGCGACGACTGCCACCTCCGGCTCATCCAGTGGACCAGTTATGTCACCAACATCGCCTTTGACAACAAGTCCACCTTGCAGCCACAGGGTGTACTTGTGCTAGGAAGTCTTTCTTGCGTCGGGGCTAGCGATATTGTCGCAATTCGTCTTTTGGGAATCGCCTGCCGGGTTCTCACACGCTGCAAAGGGTCTGTGACTTTCTGCCGGGCGCACGCCAACTTGTTGGCCTGCACTTTGCATTCTCTCTCACGGGCAGTGCAGGGAATTTCTCCTGGATCGCCTTTCTTACCCCGTCTATTCTGGCTCACATACACGGTTGTTTTCTTAGACAATGCCGTGTGTTACAAGTATGGCTTGCAGTTGATGTGTAGTGTGATTGAGCGGATGGGTGAGGATGATGGGGAAGAAGAGGAGGAGAAGGAGAAGGAAATCGTGGAAGAAGAAAAGGAGGAAGACAAGGATGATGAAAAGAGGGAAGACCGGGATGATGAAAAGACCGAATTCCAGGATGATAAAAAGACAGAAGTCCAGGATGATGAAAAGACGGAAATCAAGGAAGTTGAAAAGATGGAAGTCAAGGATGATAAAAGGAACGCTGATGATGAAAGGAATGTTGATGATGAAAAGAAAGAAAATATCCCACATAATCCTCCACCAACTATCTCTCTTGCCGAATATCTTGCAAATCATCGTGCCTTCTTCGGAAACCTAATTCCTGACTTCGAGAAATCCATCGGTATCTCCTTCTCCATCCGGAATTTCGACGCTATCATGATCTCCATCTGTGCAAAAGGTCTCTCTGCACCCCTTTGTGCTGCAACCAGTGTTGATACAATGCACGCCTTGCTCAGAAGACGCTACAAGGATAAATGCACAGGCTATGGCGTCTACTTGTTCTACGCCTACGTCTTATCCTCGTCCAATGAGCAATTAATCGAGACACTCAAGGACTGTGGTGTCCCGATTAAAGATGACTACTTCTACCCTACACTAGGCACAAGCAACACCTTGATTCCTCGCCCTGTCGTCTACTGGTACGATATACACAGCCCTAATGTCATTGCATGTTGCTCTGGTGCCTTGCAATACTTCAACAGTGGTCGTGTTGATGAAGTCACTTCTTCAAGAGCCGTTTTGTTCCTCGCCACTTTGCAGAAGGAGAAACCTGAGGAGGTTCTTGCCATGTGGTCGCAACTTTCCTCCGTGTTGAAGACTTTCATTGCTGGCTCATCTACTGCCTACTTGCTCGAGATGTCGCTCGAAATTCTATCCAGTATGATGGAAACACCAGAAGGCCGAAAAGCACTCAAAGGTGATCTCACGTTTTCCGAATCATCCACTTTGGAAAACTTCGGCCTTGGTGGCCTTGCCAATATTGGCTTTACATGCAAGGAATCTGCACATGGCGTTATTACTCCGAAGGTGCTTGCTCATGGTGGTCGCAGCTTAGATTTCGTCTGCACTATGTTGAATAAGCTTCAGGATACTTCTGCTGACGAATGATCCATTCTATTTCAGTTCTCTTTACACAATTTTTATACACTTTTTGTCGATACTATTTTTTACATGTGCATTTTAATACATTATTTGAACTTCAGTTTAATCTTTCATTTTTAATAAATCCGTTCTATAGCTGTCTATCCATGCATCCTTCTTCATCCAATATCCGTGTTGCCGGGTTGGGCTTTATTCAGGTGCACGGGTGTCCGTTTCCGCGGTTGCCGGACCTGCATGACCTGTATAATTCTACTTTTACTTCTACTATAGCTAGCCGATTATTTCAACCTGTCTACTGTTTTGTAAAACTGAAACATCCTCCTTCAAGTTGCTTTTTTCCTGGATCAACTTTAACCAAACCGTTATACCATGAATCTTTCACCGTTTCATGATAGATTAGCCTGGTGTATAGACCAATCTAAGTTATATTTATTGCTGTTGCTATGTTCTGGAACAAAAGTTTTTCCGGACATCCAATCGGGTCTAACCTTTTATCCTTTCCTCCGTGTCTTTTTTCCAATTTTTCGAAACCCAAACCGACACTACCCGGAAATTCTTTCGTGGACTCCAAAAACTCGGGGAAACTCGGTACCCTTCTTTTCGACCTTCCCCGTACCCCAATCACTTTTAACTTAAATGTAAGAGTAATAAAACATTGAAACGTCCCCAGAATTTCTTAATCAACAGATTCGTTACCCAGTATTCACTTTCCCTTCTCTTGAATGAAAGATTAGAAACCGGTTTATAGTGCCGGCTTCCATGAACCCGAATTCAGCACTTCTATTGTATTTTAACGATTGCCCCATCTAGAGTTCTGGCTGGCGCTTTGCCATAATAATACAAATTTGCACAGAGGGTACCTGGGGTGCGGGCGGATAATCAAAGGAGGAAAAAATATTTTTAAAGTAAATGAATGGAGGAATGACGGAAATTCTCCACGCGGAAAAACACTCCTAAATAGGAAATCTATGAAACGAGATATGTAATTTGAAATGGTCACTTGTAAGGACAAGTTATTACAAGGCCTTTTGCTGTTGGGAAGAACTTGTTCGCATCGAAGAAATGAACTGGGACTTGTGCGTTCAAGGAAAAACCTTGATGGAAGTATACGGCCAAAATGTATTAGGTGCATAGTTGGTAGCAAATAGTATATTGATATCTATTCTTCACTTTCCGGGAATTAAGTTTTTCAAAATGCTGATTATCTTTGGAAAATGCCACCACACCTTGTTCCAAGCATGAAAATTAATTAGTGGGACTATGGACCGAAGGCAGCACATGTGCATGGGCGAGTGTTTCGAAGTTCTTCCGGTATGTGGATAATTTTATTGTGATCATGTGCATTTTTTTTCTCGTCTACTATAAAATGAATGGAGAGGAGCGCAATTTATTGTTCGATATCAAAAAAAAATATATATATTCTGCCACATCTTTGAGCCTTAACAAGTAATTTAGACCAAGAGAAAAGAAAAAATAATTAGGAAAAAAATTTTAATTTACGCTCTTCTCGCCATTCATCACCTTATTATTTCATTATTTGATCCGTACATTTTTATTGAGCTCTTTCCCCACAGAGCCTTATTTGCCCTATTTTCTTGTTTTTTTTTCTAATTTATCTCTCTTGTAGCTTCCCTGTATTGTCCTGTCCGTGTTATTGCTTTTTCCCTATCCCTTCCTTACTTGTTCCTTTCCGAGGACTAATCACTCTAATCGCCACTTCCTTCTTCTTTCCTTAGTTAAAGGTTATCAACTTTAGTCAAGATAATAAACCATTTCTACAAGGCTCAACTGCCACAGTAAGGAAAAGTTACAACTAGGCGTTGAAGCGGAATTAAAGCATAAAAGCGAAACGGGTGACCCTAACGCGAAAATTTTATAACGGGTCCTCTATAAAGTGTACGCTACAATTCAGCTTGATAGCAATATTGTTTGTTTCGTGTGCACTTCAAGCAACAAAAAGCTTACGTCATCTGACGGTAAGCAGTCAATACATATACAAACTACCAGAGGCTATAAAAAGAGTCGCCAGGGGGGCAACGTGGACTAATCAGATAACAGCTTAGATCCCTCCTGCAAGATAAACAGATTCACACATAGTTAAGCACAGACCCAAGATGTTCGGATTCAATTTCTTTGCCAAAGAACCGGGAGACAACTATGTGACTCCACGAAGATTTCAGGAGCAGGCCAGTCATGACATACAGGATCATTTGAAGAAGATACGTGAGCAGGGTGGCTTTGAAGAATACAGAAAAAAGAGGCAGCATCAGCATTTGTCGGCGAAAAAGCTTTTAGGACTGCAAAAGCACAAGAAACAGGATCCAGTTCAACAACGGCAAGATCAACAGCGGCAGCAGCAACTACAACAGAATGGAATCCAGAGTGATGAGGCATCTTCCCTTGTGAAGGGCCCCATTTCTTATATGCCGTATGGAAGTTCACCATTGAGAAAAACCGTGTCGGTGGACTCGTCTGACCAATCGTCGATCGACTCTGGTTCCTCCGTTTCAAGTGGAATATCGGCAAGCCAGATGTCGTTAAGTAGACAGGCTTCGGTAATGACAAACGGCAGTTCAATATTTTCATCAGTTCCACAGCTAGCCAGAATATATACAAATTCGACAGTGCCAACGACAATCGATGCGTCGGTAAATGGAATACCGTCATCCCTCGAGCAAAGTGGAGATCTGAGTTTGAATGATGCACTTCCAAAGAACTTTTCGGACTATTACGCACCAGGACTTGAAACGGAAAGATTTTCAAATGGTCGTCCCGTCTTCACCAAGAGAGATTTGAGGTTCTGGGAGATGAATGACATTCGGTCATTGCTAATTTACGAAAGACTGCGTCCGGAATGGCACGGAAAGGTTCCAGAGGTGATATCACCATATTCCGAGTTGGCTTTTCGAATTCAGCTTATCCCGTTGTGGTGTTCTGATGAGGAGTTTGCAGATTGTTTGGCACACTCGGACATTTATAGAGAGTCCAAGTTTGGACTCGATTTCAGAGTCAATACAGCAAAGTATATCCTCCAGAAAGCAAGATTACGCCACAAGTCGATTCTGGAAACAAACTTCTCCATTCCGGAGGCTGCTTTTAATCCACAGACAAGTCTTGTGGGTGATATCCAATATGATGCATATTTTAAATTTGAATGGAGAAATGTCATTGAAAACTATCTTCTCAATCTAGCAATAGAGAATCAGTGCAGGCACGATTTTAAGGAGCGGATGGGTAAGATCAAGCGCATCAATAGACACAGCCAGAACTGTTATTCTACACCTTCTAATGACCTTTACAAAAAGGTCCTTGCACACAATAACAGTGTCAATCTCGACACAAACATGAAACAGCAAATATGGCAGGATGTGCAAAGAAACGTGTATGGCCGACTGGAACTTGGTGCAACTGATCTCTGCGTGTGAGACAGTGTCACTCTTTTTCTGTGAAGTTTTTATTAACACAGATGTTTTCTCTCATTTCACTCTACACTATTTTACTTTATTTCCACTCTCATTTTTCTTCCATTCTTTACTCTTAACGCTGGTCATTATGTATATTAGGCAATCAACCTTTACGATTTATGATAATCGAGATGATTTGTAATATTTGATCAATATGTAAGTATATTCTGTGAGTGCTGGATGACGCAGTCTTAAACAGACTCCTTTTAGTCAACTACGAGCATTTAGTATATGCGATTCATCTTTATATTCTATTTGCATAAGCTAAATATGTTTTTTCCTCATCCTAATTTCCTTGTGCGTACTCCTTCTCACTTTCAACAGCCACTTGATACAGCTTTAATAGCTCAAATATGTGCACATTATCTTCATGTGTTTTCCCGCTTGTTCTCAGACTTTCCATTTGTGTTTCTATAAGACTTCGAAATTCCATCCGTAATGCGTTCATTCGTCTGCTTAGTGTGCGCATCATCTCAGAGCTCTTAAGCACCTTGATTCCGTTTCCTGTGTCATTCATCATCTTCACTAATCCTGAATACTGTTTATTCATGCTGATGTATAATGCCACAATGTGTCTTATTCGTTTTTCTGTTTGTTCACCTTTGCAAAGGCGGCCGAAAGTCTCTGTTTGTTCGTTTAGCACAATAAGCAATTTAATTGCATGTTGGTACATTGTAAGTTGTCTTTTATACCCTAAAACCCCGTCAGTCATGTTCAAATCAGATATAATGTTTGAGTTCTCTGCCTGTAGCTTCTGCCTATAATTTAAAACTTCAATCTTCACATCATTGGCTGAATCAGAGCATCCATCTAGAGAATTTCCAAGCGATATGAATTTCATGTAGTTGTCATTCACAAGTTCAACTAAATCAGAATTCACGTCCTTCAAAAGCCCAGTCAAGTTTTTTGACAAATCATCCAATGACCAATACCTAAAATATTTGAGAAGCAACTTTGATTCGTCCATGTCCGAAATATTGTCCATGCCTAAATCAGACATACATTTCGATATTGTCTCTCTAGTTAAATTTTTTGAGGCAAATGCAAATTCTTCGTCTGAAGATCCATCCGAGTCCCCACTCGATAGGGTTTCAAGTTCTTCATCTGGCCTTTCCGAACTCTCTTTGCTTCTTGAGAGGGAATGTCTAGGTGAAATACTTAAAGTGTCGCTGGGTGGATTACGTATTGCCTTTTCCACTTCATCCATTCTGGATTGAATTATTATTCAAACAAAAAGCAATACTGTTTACTACAAAGCGGATAATATGCAATGATCAATATCTCTGTGTATCTGTTTGCATGGAAGGTTTTCCTCCTGCCTGATTTCCTTTAAATGTGATTGAGTCAAGAATAGAACCGAAACATAAAGCGTGCGCGAGTCTTGGAAAAAAATGGCCATTATTTTAATATCTAGACACTTTGTTTTTTTTACTCAACTCTCAACCTCAACAAGACTTATCATTTCAGTATTTCTGGGTATTCATCCAGTTGTCAGTCTTAACTATCAGCCTCAATTTTCATACACCATCAAAATATCCATGCATAGTCCTCATCAAAGTTCTGATATTTCTCTCACCTAGAATGATGCCGAGTATAAGCAAGAAAGGGTTTTTGTTGTTAATTCCAGAAATTCTTCAGCAGGTATCTGCACAGCTTACTCAATTTGACATCCTCAATCTTATGAAAGCATGCAAGCATTTTTATCAAATACTTAAGCCAATCCTATATCAGTCGGTTACAATTCATTGTGATTTTGGCAGATTTGATAAGGAGTTTTTTACGGTATCAAGTACGTATATTCGTACTATGGCAAGCACGTTGGAGTTTTTATCGCAATCCTTAAACTTCCATCTTGTTCGATCTATAGTTGTTCTTAAGCTTCCTTTTGAGTTCATATCATTTGAGAAGCACCTTAGACAGACGTTTTTCTCAAAAGAGGGGTACTTTGTTTGGTCATTGCAACGATTCATATGTCATTCGCCGATGTCACTTTCGCTCTTAGAGGTATTGGCGAAAGCTGAAAGATTGAATGATCTTTCTTTTCGCATAAACGTTTTTGACAATAAAGGTAAATTTCAGGATGTCCCCTCTGGTTTTTTCTTCCATAATCTTTCTTCCCTTTGTATTGGCCCCTTCCAGAGCACATCTGAACTCCTGAAATTGCTTTTAATGGTAAAAAAGTGTCCTTCGATACGCCGATTGCGTATTCTTGGCTCACCAAAGAAAATTAAACTTGAAGACTTAATAACCAGATCCTATCTAGGGTATAACTCATTCTGTCAGTCCAGTCTTATTGCATTTCAGCGTACATCTCCGAATCTTGATTACATCTGCATGGAAAGTTGTATATTCCACCCAAATGACATTGGTTCGTCACCGCTCATTCGTAATCCGTCCACTGTTGTGTTTCTATCCATCGTCGATGCGAATGAAATTTCGATAACCGGATCTTCTGTATTTGATCAATTCTCCAAATATACTTTTTCCTCGTTGAAATACCTTAGGCTCAGTATCCGACAACCGGTGAAAGATTCAACAGCCGCAATTCTTCTGTCTTTAAAGTCCAACACCCTTGTGGAACTTGATTTAGAATTGATGTATAATTCGCTAAAGGCTGATTCGCTTAAAGATCTTACCGATCAATATATCTCAGGTATTATAAGGCATTCCAAAACATTGAGAAAGCTTTCGTTTGCTATTTTCAACGAGAAAGGCATGGTGTATCTTGAGCAACCTCTATCCGAAGATCAATTTAAAAGTCTCTTCCTCCAAACAGGTTTCCCACACTTGGAAAACCTTCGTGTCGAAATAAGGTTCACGTCAATATACAATAGCCGTGTACTTTTCTTTAGACTGTTGCCAGCTTTAGACAAGCTTTGGATTCTCGGATCGCACTCAGTGAAAAAGCATTGGGGTTTAGGAAATACCTATCCAGGAATATTTGATGCTTGGCTTCGAATTCAATACATACCAGAGTTACTCATTAGAAATTCACCGAGCTGTCATTTGAGATATATAAAAATAGATCAGTGTCTATTCCATGTGAAGCAAGGAAATGCGAATCCAAAGGACCATATTGACGATTGGTTTTCACGCTACACAAGAGTCCAATTTCCCCGTTGAGTCTGGTACTCAGCAGGCTTTTCATCATCGGAATTAATAAATACAAATCTTATAAATATATATATATACATGTATCTTTGCCTTAGGTTTGTTTGAATGTACATGTTTGTCCAGCCATTAAATATATCGCTTTACTTCTTGGTTAGCATTCATTGACTTTCTTCCTTGTGGCTTTTCGTGTGGTTTGTGATCAACCTCCGGATGTGGATTTACCTTTATTAGGTTCTCAAGCTTCTTGAATTCGCCCAAAATCTCATCGCTTGGTTTCCCACTGTCATGATTTACCACAGTTCCACTACTTGACTGTTTATGTTCTGCATGCATTTTCTTCTGCTTCAGTTTTCTCTGTCCTTCGTTCACCCAATCATCTGGAATTACAACTAGTTTTTCATTTATGACTTGTCCTTCGCCGTTTAATTTCCGAACTAGCGTAATCCGACTTGTAGGTAAGTTTATGAGTCCATTTTGAAGCATATGCTCAAGTAGCTCCACGTTCTCTTTTTTCGTATCGCTCTTCTGGGCCAAATTGTTCATTTTCTCCTGTCCCTCAATCTTATACGCTTTAACAAGTTTCTCAAGGCTTCTGCCGTCAATCAATCCAAAGTTATTTTTGGCCTTCTTCCGTGTTTTATTCACTTTCTTCAATTGTTCTTTGTTCAAGAATCGTTTTGGTATATCATACTCTATCTTTTGTTGCGAAACCAATAAATCTTCGTATTCACTTTCAATTTTCTTTCTATTCTTAAGCAGTCGTAACGTTTCATTGTTTTTATCATAAGCTCCCGATGTGCTTTTGGTTTTCACTTCTTTAACGTTTACTATTCCAAGTTTAACGGCCTTTTGGAAAAAGTCTGACTTGGTCACGTCCCCTACTTCTTCATCTTCCTTCGGCCTATTTGTATATATCCTTTGGCTTTTGATTTCCTCTTTATAAACCTTTGGAAATTCCTCTTTTCCCGAATCAGTTTCCTTCAAGTTTAAATAGTCATCCCTCAATTTCTTCGTTAATGGATTATTTCCAGTATTCACTTTACTTCCCGGCGTTTTCGGAAGATCTTTTGCCAACCTCCTTGTCTGTTTTGATACCAGTGTTCCCATTTCCTGATAGTTAATCCAACTTGTACATTCAAAACTATATTTGGAATAGTTAGTTGATTTAACCATTTAACGTTAGACTTTAACGCCCTAAAAAAATAGGGCGTATAAAAAAATAAAGTGGACGAGACAGGATTTGAACCAGTGACCTTCTGCTTGCAAGGCAGACGCGCTACCAACTGCGCTACACGCCCAATCAATAAGTATATAAGTCGTCTACTTTAATTTGAACCTAAATTATTGTAGATTATGTAAGTACTAAGTGATTTGTGTATTTGTTTTTAAGTGTTGAATCAAACCACTAAAAGATGAAGTATTGTAAGTTGTAAAGTAATGTTTTTAGAATGTTATGATGTAATTTAAGTAAGTCCGGAAGTAATACATAATGAAATAATCAACACAGTTTGTATTCACAAGGATATAGATAAAAGCACTCCTTTGTATATGTTGATAATTTGAAGTAATGTGATATTTATTTTAATGACTTGTTTTGATTTGTTTTATTTGTTTTATTTGTTTTATTTGTTTTATTTGTTTTATTTGTTTTATTTGTTTTTATCTTCTTGTTATCATTTCTCTTATTCTTATCTCTATTCTTCTTATTCTTATTGTCGGAGTTAAGAGAGACCTTATGAGTTACTCCTGGGCTTTAGCTATCAAACTCCTTCTTTAATAGAACTAATAAGAACCTAGCAGTCGGGAGATTCAGACAATTGTAAGGTCGGTTACCTAAGTGGGTGGATATATATGTACCAAGTGGTCTGTAATAGTTTTATTTAATTGGTTTAAGTGTGACACCGATTACTTTATGAAGTTTTTGTTATAACTAGTATTGAGTGTTTTTAAGGCTAAAGAAAGGAAAAGTATAATAGTAAAGAACTAAGTAAGAAGGTAAAATGAACTGGATAAAAGGGGGAAAATGCACATATTTAAATACCTTTGATCCTTATGAGCGAGGTTTTCTTGGGCATAAACAAGGCGGGGCAGCTTTATGTAGATGCGACTCTCGACGCATCTATCACATGGTCTGTGTGATAATGTTAATGCCTTTAACATTCTAACAATTGTGTATGTGTCACCATAGAAGAAAATGAATTTACTTCCTTTACTCTATTACCATCAAAGTGGAGTCGAACTAGTTGTATTGCAAAATAGGCTATCGGGTCTCGTCCCTTCGTAGAAGAAACAAGTTATATAAAAAGAGGTAAAGTAAAGTAAAAATAAAAAGGAAAATAAAGTGAGGTAATCATACATAATATAAAAAAAAGATTTAATTCTCAGAAACAGAATTATGATCGCGCATAATTATTTTTCCGCTGATTCCCTAACATACACAGTTAGTGCATTTTATCCAGGATTGTCTCTATTAGATATTATTCTAAATCTTGGTTATTTTAGAATAAGTTCAGATCTCAAAACAAAATAATCTAATGACATATAATAATAGATTATCTAATACTAGGTAATATTCTCATATGTCCGACACTTATCTATCTTCTTCTTCTGTAAGCTCTTGCTTTTTTGTCAAAACAATGATGCTCTCGAACAATGGAGTTCAAATAAGTGAAGATGGTATTGTTATATCATCTGATTAATTCGAGAACTACATCTATATAAAGTGAAGATATTCCTTTTTGTCTATCATTATAAATACTCTTTATTACATACTACAATAAAACATCAAAACACTATATAAATCTGGTAACACTAACTTTCACATTTTTTATCTCTTATCTTCATCTTGAGTTTTCCAAAAAGGCTAAATACTCATTTAATATTTTCTCGTTTTCTCTGCTTAATGATATATTTGCATTTCGTCGTCCGACGTTAATAAATAATTCACTCATGTTGCTTCGCTCATAATATTACGTAACCATTTGGTTACCACGTGACTTTTCCTTGTTCAATCCCTCACAGAATTAAAATTCGTTGCACTTTAATATATATCTAAATATCTTGAATTATGTAAGTAAAGTTGTTTGTGTGTTTGGTTTGAAATGTTGAATTTCACTAGTAAAATATGAAGTAGCAAATGTTGTAAAACAATGTACTTAGAATGTTATATAATTTAGGTAGGGGTGGAAGTAATATATAGTGGAATGACAAACTAATTTATATTCTCTAGGATATAAATAGAAGGACCCATGTATGTTTATAACTTGAAGTAATGTTGAGCTGTCAAATGTACAATGGTGTATATTTATTTTTGTACATTTGCTGGTCTATTTCTTTTGCTTTTTCTTATCCTTACCTTCTTGATATCATTTATCCTATTGTTAATATTGGTACTTGAACTATTTATCTATATTGTTGCATACTTCTTGGTTACCTTTTACTTCTCTTGTTTTAATCTGCATGATTTTTTAATTAAAATACACAATGGTTAGGATTTCATTGCAATATAAAGTGTTCAGCTGTTGTTATGCTTTTAATTTTGGCTTGACCATCTACAAAAGATATTTGGCTTTATATACAATTACATAATACAGTTGTAATAGATTCACCGACAATAACATTTATATAAAGCTGCCATGTCTTGTCTATACCAAGAAAACTCATTTCGAGGGATTAAAGGTATTTAAGCATATACTCTCTTCCCTGTTGAATTAGTTCATTGTATCTTCCTTTTTAGTTCTTTTACTTTTAAAATTCTCCTGTCTTCAGCCTTAAAAGCACTCAATACATTAGTTAATAAGAAACCTAATAAAATTCTCGGCGTCATACTTAAAACAAAATCAACTTACATATTACAATCATTTTGAATGCTCTTTCAAATAGCTGATGTTGGAACATATACCCACTGCAACTTTTCAGCCATAAGCAGTAAAATACTGACAAAAATTGAATGTTTATTTTTATACATGTATGTCAAGTCATACAAAGCTTTTACTTTCTATCATTTATAAAAGAAGTGATAACGTATAACTACATAAAATAAGGGCCCAATCGTAAGGGCTTTAAAATCATAATTAAATTTCTTTTGGAATATTCCGGTCGTTAGCAAAACAAATTTTATTTAATTATTTACACTCTATTTTGTATTCTTACAAAATGAAAGCTAGCAGCAGTAATTAATCATTGGCAGATTATCGAAAACAAGTTGATATACATTTTAATTTATTGACGAAATAAAGTGTAGAATAAAAAGAAATAAGAATAAAATAAACAAATAAGAGAATGGTAAACATCTAACAGATATAAACGATAAACTTTCAACGCTGCATCAAATAATGATGTGCAAATAATATACACTATTGCTTGCTGACAGATGAGCTCTTTATAAAATTAAAAAGTAACATCATGCAGAAATTTGAAATCATTAACAAAAATAATACTAAGAAGTGCGTTCAAACATTTAGCCACGTACCTCATTATTTATAAGGTAGCATAGCCTTAAAGGTCTATGAAGGTTATTACTTGAAACTTCAGAGTAATAAAATTATGTTTAACGTAAATTTCACGTTTATCATTGAATATCTCAATACAAAGGATGCATTTACATGTCAGAAGGGGAGGTGTATAAATCCGAGAAATCAAGGATTTGCGCTATTTTTTTAGTGATTTCTTTTTCGGATCAGATAAAATTCCTAACTTGGAGGGAGACAAAAAGAGAGCACGTTCATAAGTTTCAATTTAATGTATTATATTTGCAAGCTGACCTTGGATATATATTAAAAAAGGATAAATAAACAAAATAACCTAAGATATTTAGAGCCCTTGGAGAATATATTATAATGTCAATTTTGGAGGACATTCAAGGAAAGTCTCCGACAGATTTAAAGGCGAAATATAAAAAACTATTGACATACGATAAGATAAACAAACAATATTCAATTTCCAACGTGAATACAGTTGAATCATATACTTTTGATAACGTACTTAAAAGATGGGTTCCTAATGCAATTGAGAACGAGGAGCGTAAAGAAGCTGAAAAAGTTGAAAATAAGAATGGGACGGATATCTCCAAAATAGTAGATGGAAAACGTAAAGTGGAGGAAGATGAGGAAACAGAGAAGTCAGAGCTGAAACGTATGCGACGGGAAAGGAGGTTTGAGTTAAAAAAACAGAAACAAGAAGAACGTGAGAGAGCAAGAAAGCAAAATAAATGTGTGTATGTTACAGGCTTACCCTCTGATGCGACAGCTGAGGAAATACAAAAGACATTTGAAAGATGTGGGTTAATTGATAAGGATTTGAAAACAGGTGAGCGAAAAATAAAACTATATAAAGATGCTGACGGGTCGAATAAAGGAGATGGTCTTATACAATACTACAAAGCAGAGAGTTGTGATTTGGCAATAGAAATGCTGAATGGGACCCCATTACGGCCATCTGAGAGTAATAAATCAGACAAACTCACTGTAAGCAAGGCAATATTTGAAGGCAAGAAAGAAAGCAAACCAAAGGACACAAAAAAGGAAAAAACGCATACACCCATTAGGTTCAAAGAAAAGAAGAAGATGGAACGAACCCGTAAGGAATTGGATGCGAAACTTGCAGATTGGTCGGATTCAGAGAATGAAGATAGTACTGAAAAAAGGATGACCGAGACTGAAAGGCAGAGCGTAGTGATACTAAAGCCATGCTTTACGCTTAAGCTTTTAAATGATGACCCTGAAGCTGCCAAATTTATTCAACAAGATATAAAGCAGGGTTGTGAGGAATTAGGAAAAGTTTCTTGGGTCAGATTATATGATGGAGAATCAGATGGAGTAGTTGCAGTTAAGTTCGAGTCGTATCTTGGGGCGAACTCGTGCTTACAGAAAATGAATGGAAGGTATTATGGCGGACATAAACTTGAAGCCGTGAAGTGGGATGGGGTTCAAGAATATAAAAGCAGATAATATTGAGGATTTCCAATTATTACACAAATACTAACGATTATTGCAATCAATTGGTATCTTAACCTGGGGTCACACGAGAGACTTATTTGCTTATTTTATGCGCGATAAGTGCACATAAATCGTGCGAAAAAACAAGTTACCCGAGAAAAAACCCTGGCACAATTCTACATTTAATCGAATTCTTCGACCTTCTTTTAAAATTTTTCAGAGATGGATGGATGGACGTTTTTTGTAGCAGTGAGATGCGGGAGGGGGAGAAAAAGGAATAGTCCGTGATTTTCTAGTGTCTCCAAATGCATTATATATATATATATATAGGTGAAAAAAATATATATATAATTCATTAAAGCAAAGATGAAGAACATTTATCCCTGGTAAATTTAAATAAACCCATATAAACTTCTATTTTGTTTTAAAAAGCAAGAAAACTGTACCCGATAAAGCAGAGGTAAAAAGAAAATAAAAGATGGCAGGAAAGAAAGGTAAACACGAAGAGGAACACAAGATTCTTCTAGGAAGACCAGGTAATAACCTTAAATCTGGTATTGTTGGTCTTGCCAACGTTGGTAAATCTACATTCTTCCAGGCAATTACTCGTTCTCCTTTGGGAAATCCAGCAAACTATCCATTTGCTACTATTGATCCAGAGGAGGCTCGTGTGATTGTTCCATCACCAAGATTGGACAAATTATTCAAATTATACAAACCACCTAAGAAAGTGCCGGCATACATTACTGTTTACGATATTGCTGGTTTGACCAAAGGTGCGTCCAAGGGTGAAGGTTTGGGAAATGCATTCTTGTCGAACATCAGAGCTGTCGATGCAATCTATCAGGTTGTCCGTTGCTTCAAGGATCCGGAAATTACGCATATTGAAGGTGACGTTGATCCAGTGAGAGACTTGGAAATTATCTCGAATGAATTGAGGTTGAAGGATATTGACTTCGCCACGAAATATCTTGAGAACGTCCAGAAAACTGCAGACAGGGGTGGACAATCTTTAGAGGTCAAGGCTGCCAAAGAAGAAGTTAAGACTGCACAGAAGGTGATCGACTTGTTGAAGGAGGGTAAGAGAGTTGCAAATCAGAAATGGGACGTCAAGGAGGTCGAGGTGATCAACAAGATGCTCATGCTTACCGCCAAGCCATGCATCTACTTGATCAATCTGAGTGAGAGAGACTACATCAGAAAGAGAAATAAATGGCTCCCAAAGATTAAGCAGTGGGTTGACACCAACTCCCCAGGTGACACAATTATTCCATTGTCCATCTGTCTAGAGGAGAGGCTTTCTCACATTGAGACCGATGCCGAGAGAGAGGCTGAGGAGGAGAAGATTGGTGCACACTCTGCCTTGCCAAAGATTATCCTTGCTATGAGAAAGCTTTTGCATTTGATCTCTTTCTTCACCGCCGGTGAGACCGACGAGGTTAGAGAATGGACTATCAGAGAAGGTACCAAGGCACCACAAGCTGCTGGTGTTATTCACACCGATTTGATGAAGACCTTCATCTTGGCCAATGTTATGAATTTCAATGATTTGGAAGAACTTGGAAGTGAAGCTGCTGTTAGAGCCGCCGGAAAGTTGATGCAAAAGGGTAAGGACTATGTTGTTCAAGATGGTGATGTCATATACTTCAAGGCCACTGCCGGTAAGAGTTAAATGTGTTCAACGAAAAGAATAATTACGGGTGAGCAGTGACTTCGGTTCGAAATGATAATCTTTGGAGTCTCTTTTTACCGTTTTTTATCCATTTTTTTTTACTTTTGAAACCGACTGACTTGTGTATAATTTGTGTTTTCTTAGTGGGGGATGCAAATATAAACGCGATGATAATGTTGTTTAGGTTTGTGTAGTGTATGTATAATATATTAGTTTACACAGTCCTCATATTCTGAGTGGCTGATTTCGGCCCTCAGAAAATTCCAAGTTTCGGGGTTTGAGCAGCAACGAAATTATTTGTGGAGTACAAGAAAAAAAAAAAAAACACTAGATGAAGCTTCACCCTGATTCTATAGAGAAATACCTTAACTTTACTGACGTTCACATACACTAAACGTACAGCTAAAAGGAAATAATATACACTGTATACTACATCAAAATGCTTTCCAGATTAATGAGACCGGGCGTGCCAATCAGACTTGCACGTTCTGGGGTCAAAACAGCAGTCATGAGCAATTATCGCTTTTTCAGTGCCGACATCCGAAGAATGAACAAAGAGCAGCCAAAGAAGGAAATGCCAAAAGAGAAGCCACAAAAGGAGGAACCTAGTAGCAAGAAGGAGGCTGAAATACAACCAAAGAAGCATCATAAGCCACTCTCAAGAATGCCTATTGGCACAGAAACGGATTACAGTAAAATGACTATCAAGAAAAGCCCAATCGAATATCTTACATGGAAGTCAATTGTGCTCTTTGTTGCCGTGGGTGCTGGACTTACCTGGCTTTTCAATAATCAAAAAGAGAAGATCAAACTTAGAAATGAGGCTGCAGCTAACAGAGGTGCAGGAAAACCGTTAATTGGTGGACCGTTTGACTTAGTAGATATGAACGGCAAAAAGTACACGGACGAAGATCTAAAGGGACATTTCTCTCTTATCTATTTTGGATTCACCCACTGTCCGGATATCTGTCCAGATGAATTGGATGATATGGGGGAAATCATCGATGGTCTCAAGGAAAAGTACAAGCTTGAGTTCCAACCTCTTTTCATTACATGCGACCCAGTAAGAGATTCTCCTGAAATGATGAAAGAGTATCTTGGTGACTTCCATCCGAAGATTCTTGGGTTGACAGGAACTTATGATGATGTTAAGAAATGTTGCAAGGCTTATCGTGTGTACTTCTCTACACCAAGAAATGTGAAGCCAGGACAGGATTATTTGGTGGACCATTCCATTTTTTACTACTTGATGGATCCGGAGGGAAAGTTTATCGACGTTTTAGGCAGAAATTACGACGTTAAGACTGCCATCGAGAAAATCAAGGATGATATGAAGGCATATGTCCCAGAGAACGAACGGGAGAAGGCTAAAAAAGGATTATTTGGATTCTTGTACAAATGAGGTTACATGTTTCAAAGGAGCAAATGAAATGAAAGTCCGCTCAAAAAAGAAGAACATTGCCCAAATCAGAGGGATTGCTTGCACATATACATTCTTGTTTATACATATATAGCGATAAGGAAAATGAACTTGGTTTATGCAATTGATTAACTAAATTAATGGGGGAAAAATAACAACACGAAGCGTATGATTTTGGCATGTCGTACTCCGCGTTAAAAAAAAAAAAAAATTTGACGAACGACACCCCAAACAGTATAAAAAAAAAAGAAAAATAAGCGCTGCTCTAAATCCCAAATTTACTAATGACAGCTGATTTTCCTCATTTGCCAGATTGGGGAAATATCGTAAGAGTGTGATAATTCGAGATTTCATTTTTCATCAGACGTTTATTTTTTAATTTTTTTTTTCTACACCATAATTTTTTTTTAACGTTTTCTTTCATATTTAGTACACCTTACTCTTCTTTCAACATTAAATTCTGGTATTGGAAAGTAGGACAAGAAGAATAGTCAACTATAAATTACTGGGAAGGATTAGAGTCTATCCAGCTTGGATTTCTGCTTTTCGGATCGTTTCTCGAGATAGATACACAAAATTATCATTACATTGTTTACACTTTAGTTAAAGTTAGAGGAGAGGTGAAATTATACAAAAGAGAAGGCAACAGAATATCGTTTTTTAAAGAAAAGCCAAGATGGTTCTTTTTAAACGTAAACCAGTGGAGTTTGTTCCTCCCCCAGAGCTACCGGCGGATTTTGATCTAGATCAACAAATATGGTATATTCCATCTACAGGAGAATGGTTTATTGATTATGAAGAATATTTGGATAGGATGAATTATTATAACATTAAAAAGTTCGTGTGTGAGACTTCAGGAAATTCGAACTTTACGTACTTCGAAGCTCTCAAGGTTGAAAAAAATGAAATGGATTTGATGGAAAGCAAGTTTCCTAATCCAGTGAAAGAACCAATTCTCAGATATGTATCCTTCTCCACTGTTCCAAGGATTGATGTTATGGTTGATGATGTTTATAACAAGTTCAAGGACGACTTTTTTCCCGGAGACCAAGTGATGGTTCGTGGTCCGAGGGAGAAGTTTAGAGGTGTTGTGCGGGAAAAAGCGCGTTTTAATCCAATAATTATGTCTAATGGCACGGTTAGAGATGGCTACTGCTCGTATCGCGTTCTTCTAGAAACAAATGAAGAAATTACAGTTAATGATAGCTCGCAGATGTCACGTGAACGGAACACATTTACAAAATGGTTTGTGAAGTCATTTTTGAAAATGAGTCTAATCAGAGCTAATCGGGTTGGTGCACCTTGGGTTGTTAAATCGAACGTTGCAAAAAAATACAGAATTCCAGCTGAATATCCATCAGAATTGAAGCCATTTAAGGCCATATTAGAAGAAGAAATATATGAAAGGCACAATCCATTGGCATCTAATGGAACCAACCAATATTATTCATCTGTAATTGGAAATAACAACAGATCTAGAACTAGGCATGAGAAAAGCCCGGACGAATCAGACAATACTCTATCTTCTCTTTCATCGGAATGTACGATTCCAGAGAGTACTTCTAGTGTATTCGAGGACATCAAGGAGACTCCACCTACAAATTCAGAGCAAGAGGAAGGAAGAAATTTACAGAGTTGGAAAGATCAATGGTATGAGATATTAAAGAAATGCACAATATACTTTGAGCCGGTCAATTCCGAGGAGGTCGATGTTGAATTACAGCAAAAAGTCAAGGATATGTTTGAATTTTCCGGATCCAAGTTTGCTGAAACTTTCGATTCCGAAACAGTGAACTTCATCATTAGCCTAAGGCCATATTCTACCAGGGTGCACTATCTTGACGATGATATATTTTCCTCTGTGCATTCACACCACATTAAAGTCTGGCATTATGAAAAATGTATGAGATTCTTCAAGAGTATCAACATCACACCAAGGAAGATCGAGCAGGCTAAAATATACTCCAAACTTCCGGGTGCAAGTTTTGCAGATGTGAAGAAACTCATTATTGCAAACAGAAACTATCCTAAGGCTGCAATTCAAAGACAGCTTCCAATTGAAGATCGGAAGCTCCTGGCTAAAGCTGCTGAAAAGACTGCATTATTTACTATTGAGGAGAAAAAACCTAGAGGGGGAAACCACAGCCATCATGCAAGTAAACCTAATAAGCCTTTGCCACCTGTGGAAGATTTCCTTCTTCCATTCAACAAAATACATCCTCTATCCAAAAGACCAACATGGAAAAAATTGAACTCTACGTTTGGTGATCCATCATCTTTGCTTGAGGTGTGGGTGTTCATCAACATGTATAGTAAGGCATTGATCATTGATAACTTTACGTTTGATGACTATTGTACAGCACTCACTTGGACAGACAAGGATGAACAATGCCAGCTTTTGCAAGAAATAATTTGCTCGCTTTTGACTGCTGTAATCGATGAAAATGGTGAGATGCAGATTACACTACCGGAGGAATTAATGGAGGAAGATGACAATGAGGAGGAAGAAGAGGAGGAAAGTAAGGTGAAGGAGGAGACTCCTATTGAAGACGGGGTGAAAAAGGCGGATGGAACAAAAAGTAATGATCGAAGTGAAGGAGAAGACAAACCATCAGTTAGTAATACAGATGCTGATGGTAAAACTGATGGTATCATTAAAAAGGAGATTGGTTCCGAGCAACAAGATACCGAGGTGATCGAAATAAAGGATGAAAAGGAACTCGAAAAAACAGTGAAAGAAGAAAAAGAGGAAGAAGAGGAAGATAGCGATGAAATCACCCACAACGCATACGCAGCGATTGAGTATCGTAAGATTAGCTGGCAAAGCAGACTTGAAAATAGACAATTTAAGAACGGGGGTTGGGTTATAATCCTGCTGGGAGTGTTTTCATTAGTGGATTACATACCAGATTGTTCAGAAGCCATTAACGAAATTTACAACGTCCTTGCACCAGGGGACTACAAGCCAACACCAGCCACACTTGAGAGGAATTTTTACACATCACTTATCCCAAGATTGCGTTTGAAGGCACTTCAAATACTGGTTGACCTTCTTCTAAATGGAACTGTGATAAGAAACTACATCGATGAAATTGCAGAAAAGTCCTCAGAATATCGTCGCGACAGGTTTGAATTGATCCGGAAGATTAAGGCCACTCTGGAGGAAGCAAGAGAGACCCAAAAACAGATTCTTGATATTCTTGATGATGTTGATACAGATGCTATACGGGTGAAATTGGAGCGAGAGGGGCATCCAGATAAACCTACAAAAAGGGGAAGGGGAAGAGGAGGTCGTCCATCGCACAATTATTTACCACCGGCCCCAACGGAATTGGAAAAGGAAGTTGCAAAAACAAATGAGAGATTCGATAAGCTAATAAAGGATCGTGTGAGCAAACAAAATGAGCTTAGAGAACATCGAGAGAAGAAGAAGGAGATCGAGAAGCACTTGACTGAACTTAACATCAAGAGAGTTCGGTATATAGGACGAGATGCATTCTATAATAGATATTGGTGGTTTGAGAGAAATGGATTGCCTAATTTAGGATCATCTGCTCATGGAGATGATGAAGATGAAGATGAGAATGAAAACAACGATGTTCAGAGTGAGGATGAGGACAGCGAAGATAAAAGTGAAGAGGAAGAGGAAGAAGAAGATAATGACAAGGGAAACAACGAATATATTTCAGACACTTACCTTATGGGAAGGCTCTGGGTTCAAGGTCCAACAGATTCAGACAGGAGATATCATCTGAATATTAGTGATGCGACTCTCAAGGTGTTTGAAAAGGAAAAGACGAAATCAAGAGATCCAGAAGAAGGTGGAGAATTGGAGAAAAAGAGTGACAAAAATATTGAAAATGACAAGGAATCTGCTGATGAAAGCGAGAAAACCACCGAGAAAGATAATCAGAAACCAGTTGCCACTAAATTCGCTAATTCTGAACTGGACAAAGCCTCAAACAAGATATTTGACCCAAGTGGGTGGCTGGCAAAATCTTGTAAGACTCTATTCCACCTAAGCTTCGAAGGTGATAACGTGAAGAAAGAAACGGGAGAAGTGGTTATAAATGCGAAAGGGGAGGTTTCTTCGAATCAGTACTCGGCGGTTCAAAGGAAGGCTTTATCCGAGGCACCAGACATGCTACTTGGTGGTTGCGATTGGAGATACTTGGAAACAGCTGAGGACTTTGACAAGTTTGTTGCTTTATTAAATTCTGGCGGAACACGGGAAAGAGCTTTGAAAAAAGAGGCAACAGAACTTCAGGATGCAATCAGGAAAAGGCTTCAGGCAAGAATGTCATTTTTGGGAATCGGAAAGAAGAGTGACGAGCAGATCGAATTAGAGAAGATCATTAAAGAAAATGCCGTTTCCGAAGAGGAGAGGCAAATATTAGATTCTCTAGGAGAAGAGAACCCACAAACAAAAGATAAAGATGGGGAAGATGAATCTGAATCTGATGAGAGCTCTGACAGAGACGACAATGAGAGAGAAGATAGTACTTCAACCGAAGAGAATGACCAGACAAACGATAGGAAAAGGAAACTTCATGGCAACAAAATTAACCATGATTCAAAGAGAGCTAAATATACTTCAAGGCCGGCGGAAAGAATCGCAAAAAGACAGGAGTTACGGAGAAGGATAAGACAGATAGAACAGAAGGATGAGAAACGTAAGGAAGCTCAAGAAGAGTTGAAATTGATTGGAAAAGATCGGGAAAGAGAGAACGTGCTTCAGTGGGTGAATTCGTCAGCACTGGAGAAACTTGGACATACGCATTACGAAGGACCGAAAGCTGAACCAAAGAAAAACAGCAAGAAGAAGAAACGGGGTAGAAGATGAAGGTATGAGGACATAATATAGTTACTAGAATATAATAATGTACAATTAAGAGACGTAGTGGAGTGGGGCAGAAGGTTATCAATAAACAGATGTAGGTGGGACAACCCAATACCGAATAGTGGTATTAAAATGGAGTACTCGTTTGTAGTCACAATAGAAAAATAAAAGAGAAGAAGAAAACATCCTTAGACATCAAAGGAAAGTCACAGATGAATAAGAAAAAAAAAAGAGTTTAAGCGCCGTAACCGATGAGCGGCCAAAAAAAATAGGCATAATACTGTCATCACTGTCTAAAGCTGATTCCAAAGATGAAAGCGGTAACTGCGGTATTACGGAGATTGACGGAATTATTCTTAGAACACATTCGAGGCCATTTAGAGTTGTGCGTTATACTGGATAAGACACCCTGTATGATTTATGGATTATGCTGGTTATGGCAGGAACGAAGAAGGAACAAGCCAAGGCTGTGCAAAAAAGAATAATAAAAAATAAAAGGGCTAAGAATAAACGACCAATTTTTTTCCACCCCTTTCTCATTCTTGCGGAACACGGAGTTCGTGAAAAATACAGTGAGTCCGAAAATAAAACCGCCGTATGATTTAAACAACATGATTCTTAGGATTCGCTGCGAGGCTGTAGTCCGAGAAGGCAGGAATATAGTGAGACGAAAAAAAACAACAAAAAAAAAAAAAATTCGACTGCAATACTAATTGAATCATCGAGATCTCAAATTACCGAGGCGGCATTTCTGAGGTTTAGAGATGGGGTTCTCTGAATGGAATTTTAAAGAGTTCATTGTAACAAAGTAGAGTAAGAACGGGAGGCAATGTAATGTAACCTTGAAAGAAGAGGGGAAGAATGCATTATCAAGTTCCTAAACACGAATGGGCGATAAAAGATTGGTTCAACATGAACTTTGTAGTTTGAGAGTATGCACACAATCACAATTAAGCCGATTTAAGTCTGTAGATTGACGAGCTAACCAAGCTTTGGTGTAGAGATTAAACCGAGGCTGTTGCAAAAAGGAATCAACCGGAAGTGCAGCGATTAAAATAGCAAAGAGGCCAGCATGTAGGTTGATTTTTCACATAGAATCTCTAAGAACACTTAAGAAAAAATAAAGCAGAGCGGCTAGGCAATGAGAAATACAGAAATAATCCTCACAGTGAAGACGAGTTACGCACTACCATGTTCCGTGAAGCACCGACGGAAACAATAGCGATGGGTAGAGAAATTTGCAGAATTGAGATTGGCACGGTTTGTATTAGGCAAGACAATTTATCGGAGAAGCAAATAACAGATGGTGGTGCCAGTCTGAAAAAATTGAAAATTCGCGGAAACATTTTTTTTTTGCTCGGAGGCTGTGGAACAGGCTTTGGTGGGCATGATTGAGCGGTGCGAACAATAGGCTAAGTGCAACGGGCGGTCAATTGGCAGCCGATAGGGAACACCGTGTATTATAATGAAGTGGGAGGAAGGCAGATGATTTGGTTCATTCTGGTTCACCTTGCTTTGTTTCGTGAGCATCATACATGTATTAAATTTTTTTTTCCGACATTATTATTTGATTTTTCTTTGTGGAATTATTTTTCATTATCATAAACATTATATATTTACAGTGCTGTTTGATAGTTTTTTTTTATTTAAAAGTTTGATCCTCCGCTACCTGTGGAAAACTTAGTGTTTCTTAGAGATTACTTGTCCTAAAGTCTCGTTCTGTTTCCTTTTTTTCTTCTTTTCTTCTGTTCCGTTCTCTAGGCAATATCTTCACAGAGCATTACCATACTATAACAGTAAAAATTTCACACAATGTCTACCTCATCAAAGCTTAACTGGCTCGTCAACTTGGACGTGCAAGAGCCACGCGGAAAGAAGAACTTCCGTAGATCTTCGATCATCTGCACTATTGGTCCTAAGACCAGTACTGTTGAGAACTTGGTGAAGTTGAGAAAGGCTGGTATGAACATTGCCAGAATGAACTTCTCTCACGGTTCATATGAGTTCCACCAGGGTGTCATCAACAACTGCAGAAAGTCCGAGGAGATTTACGCAGGCAGACCATTGGCTTTGGCTTTGGATACCAAGGGACCAGAGATCAGAACTGGTTTGACCATTGGCGGTAAGGACTACCCATACAAGGCTGGTGAAACTTTGACTTTCACCACCGATGACAAGTACGCTGAGAAGTGTGACAGCAAGCTTGTGTACGTTGACTACAAGAACTTGACCAAGGTCATAAAGGTTGGAAAGATCATCTTCGTTGATGATGGTATCCAGTCGTTCGAGGTTGAGGAGATCGTTGACGACAAGACCTTGAAGGTTAAGTCATTGAACAGCGGTAACGTCTCTTCCAAGAAGGGTGTCAATCTTCCAAACACCCCAGTCGACCTCCCAGCTCTTTCCGAGAAGGATGAGGCTGACTTGAGATTCGGTGTCAAGAACCATGTTGACATGGTCTTCGCTTCTTTCATCAGAACTGCCGACGATGTTAGACACATCCGTCGTGTCCTCGGTGAAGAGGGTAAGGACATCAAGATCATCTGCAAGATCGAGTCCCAGCAGGGTGTCGACAACTTCGATGACATTTTGAAGGTCACCGATGGTATCATGGTTGCCCGTGGTGACCTTGGTATCGAGATTCCAGCCCCAGAGGTGTTTGCTGTCCAGAAGCAGTTGATCGCCAAGTGCAACTTGGTCGGTAAGCCAGTTGCCTGTGCCACCCAGATGTTGGAGTCCATGACGTATAACCCACGTCCAACCAGAGCTGAGGTTTCCGATGTTGGTAACGCCATTTTGGACGGTGCTGACTGTGTCATGCTTTCCGGTGAGACTGCCAAGGGTAACTACCCATGTGAGGCTGTTACTATGATGTCTCAGACCGCTCTTCTTGCCGAGCACTGCTTCCCATACGTCTCTCACTTCAACGAGATCAGAGAGTTGACCGCCAAGCCTGTCGACACCACCGAGACCATCGCTTTGTCTGCTGTTGCCGCTGTTGTTGAGCAGTCCGTTAAGGCCGTCGTTGTTCTTTCTACAACCGGTGCTACTGCAAGATTGACCTCCAAGTACAGACCAAACTGCCCAATTCTCTGTGTCACCAGAAACCAGCACACCGCTCGTGTGTGCCATCTTTACAGAGGTGTGTATCCATTTGTCTACACTGCTGAGAGAGCTGCTGACTGGAACGAGGACATTGAGGCCAGAATTCAGTTCGCTATCAAGAACGGTGTTGAGATGGGTCTTTTGAACAAGGGCGACCAGATCGCTGTCGTCCAGGGCCACGCCAAGGGTCTTGGTCACTCTAACACCATGAGAATCTTGTCTGCTTAAATACAGTGAGCTTCTCTTTGACTGGTGTTGTTGAGGTGCAGCATTGATTGAGTTCTTACTATTTTTTTGGTGCCTGGGCCAGGCTCTGCCATTCTTTGAGTGTTTTACTTTTATATAAGCTTACGGGAACGTTAGGATTAATGAAAAGTTTTCGATTTATAAGAGGTGGTTTTAATCACACTGTATGTTATTAGTAGTAGTGTTTCTGAGGTAGGGAAATCGCGTGGTGATCGGGGCTGTGCTATGAAAAATAAACGCGGTCATGGCTAAAAAGCATAAAAAAAAAGAAGATGAAAATATATAGTTGTGCGTGGCGCACATTCATGGTTTAAATTCTCCCTCTTGTATTGACAAAGTAGTACATTCAAGTCTGCCTGGCTAGTTCCCAAGTCTATTGGAGAAAGATGGATGAAGATAATAAGCTTTTGGATTCCACAGAGCTCCAGGAGCTTAAGAAAGACTCCGGAGCTCAATCCGAGACTTTTCAAGAAGCACCAAAATCCGATTCTGACAGTTCATCCAGCAACGACAGCATGAGAGCCATAAAGGACATTTCTCTTGATCAAATGGATAAAAATGGGGGTGATGTCAATAATTCCGAGGTCGAAGATGGAACAAACTTGGAAGAAAATGCAAATCCAAATGACGATGTGATATCTGAGCATACTAAAAAGGTTGAAGAGTACATGCTGGCGGCTAAGAAGGGCGACATTCCAGTGTTGAAGCAGCTTTTGGAATCAGGAGATGTCAAAGTAAATGATTGCCTGAGCGAAAATGTGAGTGCACTTCACTGGTGTGCCTTAAACAACCACTTAGCTGCAATAAAGTACTTAGTATCGAAAGGAGCAGATATCAACTTTGCGGGTGGAAACTTGGTCGCAACGCCTTTGCAATGGGCTTGCAGATATGGATATGTTTATGTGGTAGACTATTTGCTAAGGACATGCAAGGCAGAGTATAAGTCAAAGGATATTCAAGGGTTCAACTGCCTTCATCTTGCCGTTCACTCCTCAAACATTATGATGGTTATTTATATCACAAGATTCACAGATATAGACATAGACGAGACTGATCCAAAGGGACGGACTGCCTTGCATTGGGCAGCATACCAAGGAGATGTTCTGTCGGTCGAGTATCTTCTCCAACTTCATCCATCCGTTAATATATCTGATGAACTTGGCTTTATTCCGCTACAGTGGTGTCTTGTGCGCCAATCACAGTCTACAATGACAAAACTTATAGCTGCAGGCTCTGATCTTCATCATTTGACTGCCAATGGCAAAGATTGCTGGACCATGGCCCGAGAAATGAACAGCACATCATACTTTACTGCAGCACTTCGAGAATGTGGATATTCCAAAGATTACACGAGACTATACAAATATACATCACTATTCTCCAAGCGAAATGCTAAAATTCTCACATTCTTTTCTCCATTTCTCGTTCTTACATTGTGCTTACAGATTATTGCAAATTCGGGCAATGCTCTTATTGGTCTCGTCATAGCTACCATAATTTATATCGGCCAAACACTGCTCATAGGCAAAAAACTTGTCCCATTTTACAACCACACCCCTCATGCGCTTCTAAAGTCACCTTTTTTCTCTGGCGTGTTTGCTAGCACTGCCTTCTTGTGCATTGTTTCGTGGGTATTTAAGTTACTTCCGGCCACTTTTCTTGCAAACCCGTTATCGAATATTGTTCTTTTCATCTTGATACTTATATTGGTGCCGTCGTTTATCAAATCAATGACTTCTGATCCCGGATGTATCCCCAGAGAAAGAGACAACATGAAAATAAAGCAGACCATAGAACAGCTCATGTATGAGCGTAAATTTGATGCTTCCAACTTCTGCATTTACACGATGATCAGAAAACCCCTTCGATCGAGATTTGACCGCGACAGAATGAGAAATATTGCAAGGTTCGATCATTACTGTCCCTGGGTTTCAAATCAGGTTGGAGTTCGCAACCATAAAACATTCCTATGCTTTGCAACTAGTCTTCACTTGGCGATCTTCGTCATTTTTTTCCTAACGCGGGCATATTTCAACACGTTGGATGATGATGATGATGATGATGAAAATACTGGTTTGTGCTCATTAATAGGGGAAAACTTTTGCTTGGGATATCGCCATTCATCCTACACATTCTATCTTCTCATCTGGGTTGTCTTCCAGCAAACATGGCTCACGATGCTCATCTTGGTACAGTTTTTCCAAATTTCAAGGGGTTACACAACATACGAATTTGATGGACGTCATGCTCATCTACATAACTCCAATCCAACATTTGCTTCCATTCCAACCGATGAGCTGGCAAAATATGGGCAGGCAATGCAAGTTGAGAGTTCAGACACTGCAGATTCAACAATAGAAACATTAAATGATATGCCGGCGAATCAAGAACCTCAGAAAATATCTTCAACCTCTAAAGTGCTTTTCTGCCTTTCGGCTGGCGTCATGAAGTCAAGTGTAGGGAAAATTCTTGGATTGAAGCAGTTTGCTCTTATCAGTAGGGATTTAATCAGGATGAGAGGAAGACGACAATTTCAACAAATAGGCAGCCCTTACAATTATGGATTCGTGAAGAACTGGTTAAACTTTCTCTTTTTGAAGAAGCCTGGAGAGTCTTATTCATTAAAGACTCTAGTGAAGATTCCGGAACATGGTGAGGCCAACTTGGGAGACTCATATGTTGACTATTACAGGCTATATCAGGCTCCTGCTAACCCAAACTACACTTTGGTTTGAATACGCAAATTATTTCTGGTATTTCTTTTCTTTTTCCCCCGTATGTTCCATGTAACATACGTTTAGATATACACGTGAATAGATGCTATCAATAAAATGATACAATAGATAATAATACAACACTAGTTCCTCTTCAGGGAAGACTCATTGTCCGGCTCATCGCTTTTTCATCCGTATGGGGTACTAACTTTTTCAAATTGGCAATTTCCTTGTCCTTATCTGCTAGTTTCTTCCTCAAAATAGCATTCTCTTTTAATAACTGCTGCTCTTTCCCGCCTCTTCGAAATCGAAATGTGTCATCGCTTTTCTCATTTTCTACTTGTCGTAGTAGTGTAACAAACCTTTGATCCAAAACAGCCAAATCACATTTTCTGGAATCAAACTTCAGGAGATCCTGCTCCGTAGGAATGAATGTTTTGGGTAGTTGAAGATCCTCATGTGCCCCGATAGTACTAAATCTTAGATCAAGTGTACTATCGTTATATCTTTGCAGAAAGTCTACCGCCTTCTGGCAAAAGCAGAGTAAACGAAGAAGCTCATTTCCTAGCATATCAGCATGCTCTGCCAACGTCGCTGCATCATTATCATCGTTATTTTGATCAGAATGCTGCCTTTTTCTCTCAGGCTCATACTCCCGATACTGCCTGTCAAAATCTTGAATACGACGCGTACGATTGGATAATCTTTCTGACAATCTTTCTATTTCCATATGGCTTCTTCGCAGTTTGCGCTCTGCATCAGAGGAATAAGTTGCAAGACTTCTCTCAAGTTCCCCGTTCTTTTCTATTAGATCTTTTACCCGTTTTTGTAATTCTTCAATCTGCAACTTAGTTTTGAGAGCATCCCGACCAAAAGCTAATAATCCTTTTTCCTTTAAATTTAATCTGTCCTCCATCCGCCTCACCTTGCCCTTTAATTCAGTCACTTCAGCCTCCTTGTCGGCTTTCTGCTTCAATACGGACTCCTTGTATAACACAGAAACTTCTATTGCATCTAGCATGGAATATATAATGTTGATGATATTCCGATCGTTTTCATAAACTTTGGGTCCCAGATGAGGATCGCTCGCATTTTCCTTATCGTCCATTAACACATCATAGTCTGTGCTTAAAAACAAAAGCTTTTGAAGCCGATCTACTTTCGTTGAGAAGTAACCTTTGGACAACAACTTTCCATTTATTACTCGTGCACCATTTCGTATTGAATCAAGGTAAACACTAGCCGGAAGATTGCCATCCTCGACAGTTTTCACTTTCCCACTCATATCAGATTTATCCCAATATCACCTCTTGCTAAATGGTTATATATTATTCCGTAATTTGTAGGTGTGCTTACGTGAATACAAGCAAAAATCAGGTAGAGATGCTCGATCTACACAGATGCCAAAAAATATATGTAACTTAAAAAAAAAAAATTAACGTGTAATGTCAACAACAACAAACACTGAAAAAAAAAACCTATTGACGAGAAAGGACCTTGACTTTCTTATTAAATCACACACACCTTTCTCTTTACCTCTTCTGTTTTATTTCTTTTCCCAAAATCAAAGGCTGGGACTTTCTTCCTCTAAAGTGGGTGAAGCTAGTTTATAGCTGATGACTTTTCTTCCTCTCTGGCAAACATTAGTGTGAGATCATTGCTCCTTCTTACGTTTCATCGTTGTAAGAATCGCAGATTTTAGCACTTTGAGCTGTACATTCGGCACACATCAGTTTAGTGCAGGATTTCAAACTGACTAGAATATTATCATTTCCAACACATCCGAGGAGGATGTTCTACCCAATTGCCTTTTTTGGTTCGACGCGACCCATTTTATCCTTGTATTCATATGGGTAGTATCTTTCTGGAAAAGCGCAGTCGAAATAGATGCATTTCTCTTTTTGCAATTGATTAAAGCCAATATCTCTCTAGTCTAATCTTAAATGGATAAACTGCAGCGTATTGTGGGTTCAGGAGGACACTGCACTATAACGCATTACCTACTTGTCGGGAACTGTTGTCAAGTAACTCTTTATTTTTATCTTTAATAATATCCGATCAAGGTTTTGTTGTTTAGGCCTCAATCCACCAACCACTAGAAGCTTTTATTTGAAAACCTTTTTTTGTGCTTGTGCTTGCTCACAGGTTTCTTCTTTTTAATTTTGACTGCGCATTTTGTCATGTACGATGTTTATCACATTCTCTTTGAATAATATCATAAAGAATGGCACTCTGCCTAGAATGTGGTGTGGAATGTTGCTGATTTCAACATCATTTCTTTGATGAGCTATTTCAAAAGGAGACGTTATCCAAGCATTCGCAAGAATGCACAACGAAGTTCTCACATGTTTGCTCCGCCATCAAATTCCGGCTCAGCAGGGTGCTTTATGCTTTTTTTTTAGCGCAGTCTAGAAACCGTGAGTCTTTTTTACGTTTCTCGCATCTTCTTCTTTCAAAACCATGAAAGTTCCGGCTTTGTTCTTCGGGTGAGATTTACTTTTATGAAGATTGCCAAAAGCTTGAACTTTTCCCTGTTTTCAATGAGCTCACATATGCTGTGCTGCAAGACTACGAGAAGTTAAAAATGTTAACACAAATTGAACTTTATGGCGTTGCATTAAGGATTGACCTGGATTGAATAAAAGATGGTATCAAAAATTTAATACTGTGCCTCATTGCATTTAACCAGACCGTTAGGACCATCCCAAATGCTGCTGGCAAGACACGGAAGAGGCGATATATGCCAATTCTGGCGTTGTTGCTGGTAAAGTGCATTTTTTAATCGTTGGATCGGATCAACACCACTGGAAAGTGTGTGTGTCGAAAGTCTGGCTTTGCGATGAGGTGGAGTGATGATATAATTGTAGTTTTTGGAGACTGTGTGCTTACTGATTGCTAGAATTTATTGGTTGACTGTGGAGAATGCTGCGGCTTTTCGATAATGAAATATCAGGGGTAGTTTTCTCTTCTAAATGCTTTTTTCATGTGGGGAAGACTTTTTTTACCGGTAAGCATGGGAAGGAATAGGCAGAACCAATGCTTGAATTATTTCAGATTCCATTACTAACACTCAGAAATTCCTTTATGAATAAATACCTGATTAAATTGGTGAATACCAACATAGTACACAGTGCGTATAACCTGAGGATCGTATCCACTAAGGCGATTTGTTAGAATATGGTACTTAACCTTTCGTCCGGAAAGTCATGAGGAAAGTAATTTTTAATTAACGGAAAGATAACCAGTGACAAATTTAATTGGATGATTAAAATAGGGCGATCGCTAAAATAACCGATATTTTTCCAAAATACATGATAGCGGCAGCCCAGCTGTTCTTTCGACACTGCATTGTTTTTTTCATCAGCCGAAATCTTTACCCTCCAGGAAAGGAAATAGCGCGAATATAGAAACTATCAAAATTTATTCTATGGATAAATTTAGTCATGGAAAGGGGAAAACAATACGATTTGAGCTTTGAGATAACCGATTGTCCCCGCTGTATACCGATACCGGCGTGGACAGCTGAATGGGACCAATAATGTAGACACCAAATTTTCCAACTGTTTAAGTAAAAGGAACAACTACATTTAAAGGAAGTTGAAGCATTAAGCCAATGGTAAATTTGGAAACGAAGCACAGTGAGTCCTGAACATGACTGTTGTCTTTTACACTTTTGCTAATTTGTTACCATGAAATATACCAACACGAATGAAGATATTGGAACTGTTTTGCGTACCACTTGTAGATGATGACTATTATATTATGTATGCATTGGCATTTTTTACGGCATATCTCATTTTAGCCCGGACTTAATTTTTCTCTCGCTCAAACTTTTTTTTCGTCGTGGCCTTAATTTTTTTTTCTGTATTTTTCTTTGTCGAGAACCTCTCCGGCCTCTTAGCGCGTAGAATTATATAAACCTATTTGATTTCCAGATATCATGGCAAAAGCTGCTGTGCACAGTTTGCTAAATTCACGGCTTTCGTAAAAAAAAAGACTGCCACCGAATATCTTCATCTCTTCCATATTTAAGTTTGGCATAAACACAACAAATAAAAGATGGCTATCAAGAATTTGAGATCGCACCTCTCCAAGGAGGCTGCTGGAAGAAAGAACTCTCCTTTAAAATCAGCATTCAAGTACTACGGAAAAGATAACATCGTTTTCCTTGGAGGAGGTTTGCCTATGGCAGACTACTTCCCTTGGGAGAAGATTGAGGCATCATCACCAGCTCCACCATTCACAACTCCTGCCGGTATTGCTGAGAAGCCATCGGTGACCGGAAATGAGGTTAAAACAATTCTTGAAAAAGGCCCAACAGGCAAGTTGGATATTCCTTTGGCACGTTCTCTTCAATATGGACATACGGACGGTCAACCTGAGCTAAAGGAGTTCTTCAGGGAGCACACAGAGATTATTCACCATCCTCCATACAAGGAATGGGACATCATCCTCACTATTGGTAGTACCGAGGCCTGGGATGCCACTTTGAGGACTTTCTGTGATCCTAATGACTACGTTCTTGTTGAGGAGCATGCCTTTTCGTCAGCTATAGAGACTGCACGTGCTCTTAACGTGAACTTCGTGCCAGTGCCAATGGATGAGTATGGAATTATCCCAGAGAAAATGGCCAAAATTCTCGATAACTGGGATTCTTCAAAGCCATTGCCTAAGATTCTTTACACAGTGCCAACTGGCCAGAACCCAACTGGTTCATCTTTGTCAAACGAGAGAAGAAAGGAGATCTACGCTTTGGCATGCAAGTACGACTTCATCATTATTGAAGATGAGCCATACTACTTCCTACAGATGGTGAATACAGCAAGGAGCAAGATGCCACCAAACTGCCTGTTCCAACCCACGAGCAGTTCTTGAAATCGCTTGTCAAGTCATTCCTATCGATAGATGTTGAGGGTAGAGTTGTCAGATTGGATTCATGCTCTAAAGTGCTTGGTCCAGGTACTCGTTTGGGATGGATTATTGCTCAGCAGGAATTGTTAGAGAGGTATGTTCGTGTTCATGAGGTGACTATCCAGTCTGCCTCTGGTTTCACACAGTCAATTGTCAATGGTTTGCTTCAGAGATGGGGCCAGGATGGTTACATCGACTGGTTGATTGGTCTCAGAAAGGAATATACCATCAAGAGAGACTTCACCATCCACTGCCTCGAGAAATACATGCCAGACGTTGTTAGCTGGACTCCACCTGTTGCCGGTATGTTCTTCACCGTTGTGATCGATGCTGCAAAGCACCCTGACTTTGCCACAAAGTATGATAGTGACCCAAAGAAGCTTGAAACCGCTATTTACGAAAAAGCCATCGAGAAAGGTGCTTTGATGATCCCAGGATCTTGGTTCAACGTTCCTGACTGCGAGCTGTCCAAGACTACCAAGTTCTTCTACAGAGGTACATATGCTGCTGTTGATCTTCCTAAGTTGGATGTTGGTATTCACCGGTTTGGTGACGCTGTCAAGGATATTTTCAAATTGTGATTGTGTAGATGGCTGCTTAGAAATAAATACGGCACAAGCATCTGCTTATATATGTGTGGGAGTCTGTGCTCATGTTTATCGGCTGGGAGCTGTGCTTCCGGGTATAATTAAACTATATTGCTACATTGTAACAAGTATTTAGCGTAGTATGTTGAACATGAAATACCCTATAATAGATGGCATAGCTTAACGATACTACAATACATATAGTATGGGTTATTGCTTAGTATCTGATAGTATATGCAGCATGGTATAAGATAAAATATCCTATCATATATCTTATGGCAGTGCTCAACTTGAACTGTGACAGCATAAAACGTATGACTCAGCACACAATATGGTGTGCGGATTTGCACGCTATTTTTCTTACATTCATTTTTTTATTTTTGTCGCTTACTTACACTTATTTAGTCTTAAGTGTTTACCATTGATCGAACACGGTTTACAGGCGGTGAGTACACTCTGCCGGTATTTCCCCTTTCCACAACCATTTTTCAATAAAAAGCATTGCAGCTTGCAGATCCATCCGGTATGCATATTGTGAAATTCCCGTGGCTCGCCCATCGGGAAAGTAACCACAGCTATGAAGTCTACTGCATCACAGTTAGTGCCGATGGTAAAAGACTAGCATCAGGGGGATTGGACGGCAAGATTCGAATATGGTCAATTGACACACTCCGGAAATACGAGCATAGCATTTTGGAGGCCAATTCCAGTGCGAAGCATGACAAATCAGGCAAGATCCGGCCAAAAATAACATCAGACAGTGATGAGAACGGATCTGATAAAAGCAGTGAAAAGACAATTACACAGGATCCAAGTGAGTGCCGGGACCTCTGTTCGATGAGTCGCCACACAGGTGCGGTCACGTGCCTTAAGTTCTCGCCAAATGGCCGTTTTTTGGCGTCTGGATCCGATGATCGGATTCTTTTAATCTGGGAAAAAGATGAAGAGGCCACCAGGCTGGCTCTGGAAGCCAGGAAATCGCTGAAAAACGGCATAAGCGGCAGTTCTTCAGCATTCGGGCTTGACTCAGGGGGCAACGGGGGCGAGATGGAGCACTGGACGGTGAGAAAAAGACTTGTTGCACATGATAACGACATCCAGGACATGGCATGGGCTCCAGATTCGTCTATATTGGTTACAGTAGGCCTCGACCGTTCCATCATAGTGTGGTCAGGCACAACGTTTGAAAAAATTAAGCGGTTCGATATTCACGAGAGTCATGTCAAGGGGGTGACGTTCGATCCTGCCAACAAGTACTTTGCCACGTGCTCTGATGACCGAACAATGAGGATTTTTAGATACAGGCGGTCCTCACCGACTGAGATAAGCTTTTCCGTCGAAAGTGTAGTCCGGGAACCGTTCCAAAATACGCCATTGACTACATACTACAGGAGATGCACGTGGTCTCCGGATGGGCAGTATATTGCAGCTCCCAATGCAGTGAATGGCGGAATGTGCTCTGTTGCAATAGTTAAGCGAGGCTCCTGGCTCTCAGATATCTCCCTTCTGGGACATGAGCTTCCTTGTGAAGTGTGCAGCTTTTCTCCCAGATTGTATCGCCTGCCCGAAGAGAACAGAGGGCGATCAAACAAACGGCACCATGGCAAATCTGGTGCACGGATGAGCGAGGAAAGGAACCATGCCAGCTCGGCTAATAGCGTAAATTCGACAAGCGAGGGCGGGAGCAGGGTGAATGAAGATGGGAAGAGAGAAGATGGAAAGAATGAAGGTGGAAGGAACGAAGATGGGAAGAATGAAAATAGAAAGAATGCAGGTAGAAAGAACGAAGGTAAAAATAATGAAGATGAAGTAAACAGAAGCAGGGAAAACTCGAAGTCAAAAGCAATGTCAGGAACACATTCTTCCTTGTCACCCAAACCGGCTTCCAATTCTCCTCCATCGTCTTTTTCCACTATTCTTGCTACAGGTGGCCAGGATAGATCTCTTGTGATATGGAGCACAGCCTCGGCAAGACCACTAGTTGTTGCAAGAGATCTGACCAGCAAGACCATTACTGATATATGCTGGGATCCATCTGGCCGCATTATCTTTCTCAGTTCGTTAGATGGATCGATAACGACTGCATTTTTTGGCAGAGATGAACTGGGCACCCCAATTCCACTCAATCAGAATTCCGCCCAGTTACACAGGTACGGAGCAGATAGAGAGAGTGCATATTTCCCGGAAAGTGTTGACCAGCTTCTTCTAGAAGATAGCCAACGGAAACTCGCAGGAAAAACACCAGTAAACTCTCGTATGGAGAAACTGATGACTGCACGAGGTTTCGGCATTGGTAAAAATGGCCAGAGCGGATTTGCATTGCCGTCCTCAACATCCCAGCCCCAGAAAAGAAGTATTCTGATGTCTAAGAAGCCTGCAATCAACGTGCTTGTCCCACGGTCCAAAAAACACCCAAACAGAAAGATAAACGTGCTCACATTGAGCTCTCAGAAGATGTCGGTGACCAAATCCGGCAAAAAACGGGTTACACCGACGCTTATATCGTCCTCATCCGGTATTTCTGGATTTACCAACTCTTTTGCATCCAGATCAGGCCTCTCTAAAAGTACTGATTCGATCAAACTTGCACAAAAGCTCTTTGCTAAGCCTTTTGTTCGACTCCCAAAGGCAGGTCTTCAAACACTCGTTTCCGGTGTTCGTGACAATCTTATTCAACTTCCTCCTTCTAATTCAAGCTCCTTGAGCACTTCCAACTTCTCAAATTCCAGCTTGCTTTCATCTTCCTCGTCCGGAAACCAGCTTTCACTGGCCGGAAAAGTGCGAGGTGGTGCATCTGGCGGATTCCCGCCATTACTTCTTTTGAATTCACCCAGGAAGCACAAAACGCCGTCCAGATCAAGCCTGGCATCGAGAAGATTGAAGCACTTTGGCAGGTATCCGGCATTCTGGGCTGACAGTGCTCTCGAGTCCTCTGCAAACATTGAAAAATTACCAAATACAATCGTCGCACAGAAGAAAAGCAACCTGAATGGTACTCCATTTAGGTACGTGCTTGAAGTTCGTAATCAGAAAGATAGTGTGCCTCGAAAAGAAGTAGGTCAACCAGTTGTCTCTACAGCTTTTTGTGTTGGGGCATCCAAGAAGACAATGGAGTACTTCGTGAACGGGAAGGTGAAACAGGTGGCAGAATCGCAGTTCGAAGCCCGCAGTTCGCATAACATGGTCGAGTATTGGGCAATTGCTACTCAGACTGGATGTATCAGTATACTAACTAAGACAGGAAGACAATTTATGCCACCTATACAACTTGGAAGCGAGCTTTCACACTTGCTGGCAGCAGGGAAGTTTTTGCTTGCTATCACTTTTGACGGCCTTGTTTACACTTGGAATCTCCAGGCTGGCCTGGCTATAGTTGATGGCATTTCTTTGTCACCATTGATCAGTCCTCTTGCTCAGTATGACAGCCACCGCCGAAAGTTCCAGAATAAAGTCAAATTTGCATCCGTTTCACTTTTACCATCCAATGGTATTCCACTCATTGGACTCACAAACGGCGACCTCTACACCTTTGACGTCGGTTTGGGTGTCTGGGTTAACATCATTGATTCGAGATATACTGAACAGCTCGATCTTGCGGATTTGAAGAAATGCCTCTCTTTTGACCAAATAAGCTTGCAGAGACTTGCATTCAGAGTAATAACGGCCAAGTCAAAGCAGTCACATCATTCACAGCAGAAAACAGCGGATAGCAATGCTTTAAAGTCTCCATGGACCAAACAGTTCTGTGAATCATTTGAACAGAATGTCGGCAACATCAAGCGTCGCATAAAGAAGTCGATCGACGACGCATGAGAGTTCTCCACATTCATATACCATTCATGTATTTGTACTTTAACGACTACGCAGACATTGAATAAAGAATCACCCGATAAACCATTAGTAAAAATATCATTAACCACCATACTATTGTACAATTATCTATGCACATTACTCTATCAAAATTTCTTGTGCCGTTTTGCCACATCTTCCCACTCCCTAGACTTTTTCTCCTTGACAGGTGTGTATTCTTCCCTGTAATGAAGAAACTTGCAGCTGTCTCCAAACCCACAATATCCATTCAAGAGGAAATCCTTACACACATCACGCTCATAATCAACAGCATTGTTAGCCTTGATGTGGATCGATGATGGTTTCCACCTGTCCACCTTTTTTCCATTCAGACTACCATTGTAAATCTTATCTCCCGCCTTATCTCTCTTTTGCGGCATTTTAAGGGCTTTCTGTAAGCTTTCTTGCTCTTTTCTCGCCTTTAATTCATCCTCGGCCAATCGGTCAGGATCGAATAATTTACTAACAGGCTTTTTATTAGCAAATTTGGCGTCCTTGTCTTTCTTAGAGTTATCAGTCGAATCTTTATCATTCTCATCCTTTCTTATGCTCCTTAACTGATCTTTTCCAACATTGCTCCCTTGATGCACATCACGGACACCATTTCGTATAAAGCCAACTTTTAATGGTTGAAGATCTTCCTCTTCCTCCTCGCTATCATCGCTATGACTTTCAATTCTTGATTTCAGCACATTTCGTAACTTTATGGACTTTGCAGTACTTTCGGGCTTTTTCCGTTTATTAATCCCTCTTTTCTGAACGTTACGCTTCTTGAATAGAGACATTTCCGAACAATGCAGATTGCAGATTGCTTTACCATCCGTGAATGCATGATAACTAGAATATTCAGCTTTATCGACAGCTTATCTTTAAAGGGCCAATAAATCATATCGCACTGCAGTACGCCTATTAATTAAATGATCACGTGCAATTGATGAGGGTATGCGACCCTGGCGTACCCTGGCGCACCTTTTTTTTTCGTTCTTGATTTTTTTTTAGAGCTGTCCACTTTCACAGCCCTGGCTCGACCTGACGAAGAAAAATTTCAGGCTTTGAAGAATCCAAGCAAATTTCTAGATACCTACACACTCCCTCTACTTCGTGATTACAATCAATCAATCAACTGATTAGCAATAGTACACAAGATGGCTGTATGTATATGATGTTTTTTTGTGGTGAGCCGCAGAAAGTTTGATATGGGAATAATTCTCAACGTGATTTCAAAAGTTAAAGAACATCTTGAGGGAAGCAAATTTGGTTATAGTAAATGAGGAGGGTTGAATCAGGGGATTGAACATTGAAGACCATACCAACTTTCAATTTGATGGGTACTTTATGCTCAGAACGTTGGAAAACAAAAGGTTGTCCGTTGAATGCTAGAAAATAGGCTTTTTGTGAATAATTAGAAAGGGCCGACTGAAAATTGTTTTTGGGATACACTTCAACCAAAGTTGAGTGATGTTTTCTGTAATATCAACATGATCTTATCCTGCTGTCAAATGAAATCATGCAATATCATGCAAAATATGCGAATCTTTCCATATCCTATTAGGACTTTTACACAAGACAAATACTAACAACTCTAACTTTACTGCAGAGAGAAATAACCGATATCAAGCAATTTGTTGAGCTTGCCAGAAGAGCTGACGTTAAGAAGGCCACCGTTAAGATCAACTACAAGTTGAATGCTAAGGGAAGAACCTTCAAGCAGACGAAGTTCAAGATCAGAGGTGCCAAGTACTTGTACACTTTGATTGTTAACGATGCAACCAAGGCTAAGAAGTTGACCCAGTCTCTTCCACCAACTTTGAAGGTTACCCGCGCTTAAGTTGGTGTTTGATTGATACATACTAATATAATAAATTGGCAAATATGACAAGATGTAGGATTAATTTAAGTAGGAAGATTTTATTGCGATTTAGGACACTTTTGGGATGTGCAACTGAGTAAGGGCTAGACTTAGTATTGGTTACTACAAAGGTACATGTTTACGATAGTTATTTACTTAATCCCATAAAACCGACGACATTATTAATAAATCTGTTTACATTTGAATTTACATTACAACCAATATTAAATTAAACCCCTTTTATTAACTAAATAAAATAAAATACCAAACACAAAAGATAAACCAACAAATCTGGAATGAAGGACACAGCCAACAAACAATAAAAAACAAACTAGGATGTCATTAGACCAAAAATGTCTGGGCACAACGTGGATTAGAGACAGAAGATGATTGCAATACCAAAAGCCAAATTCAACACTTGCCAAATTTCGACAATTGATCGCCCGATAAACTCAAAATTTAACGCAACACAGTCAAACATGTAAATTACTCTTAAATGCCAGTCGCAGCTAATTCAAGCGCGCCACAATGCCCCCAAAAGTAAAACAGAATAAACTGCACAACATCACTATAAGTTAACCAAACACCAAAGCAAAAAGAAGGCATATATGAAACTCAACAAACGAAACTGCTAACCACCCTAAAAATAACCCGCATTAAAATCACGTTTCCCAGACACGCCAAACCAGAATATAAGATAACACAAACAAGTACAATAGCAAGCGCTGATAAAAAAATTTAAAAAGCACGCCACGACAGAGGAAGAATGATCAGAAACTTAATTATAAGGAATGTCCTCAAATGATAATGGACTGTTTATATCCCCCGCCATTAATGGTGCTGCAGACCATCGATGAAACTATTCAAAATAGTTCAGCTTTTTTTTTTCTCTAACATTGGGACGCAAATTTCAGGAGCACACACATACACACACGCACTCGCACAATCTTAGGGAAAAAAAGCTGAACATCTTAAAATAGTAAACGTTTCACCGTGAGTAACATCAATACTGCTGAATGATGCACTTCATTAAGGCAGTCGAGGTAATCCATATCACTTGTAGGAACCACTCCCTCGTTCTGATCAACGATATCCACTGGCAATTTGTCACCAGCAAGATCTCTATCCTCTGGGTTGGCGACCATACTCTCGCCGCCAAACACGTTGTTTATGTAATCTTCATCATTAAGCATTGGAACATCGTCATCAAACAAGTTTGAAAACTCGCGTTTCATAATATTGTCATCATTAAGCTTAAACTTCGATGGGGAAGTAGAAGGTGGTGGTGACAATATTCCCTGTTCGAGCTCTAGCTCCTTCAATGCCTGCTGACTCTTATCTTTGCTACCCTTTGTTATCATCAAGTCACCCTCTTCAAAATCTGGAGAAGGGATTTCCTGAACTAGACGCGAGCCACTGGGACTTGCATCTTGCAAAGGTGACAAAGAGTCCGGAGAGCTCTCCGGTTCTTCACTCTGAGCTTCCGAATGTGTCTTCAACTCCTCTTTAGGAGTAGAAATATCAGATTTCGATTTCTTTCTCTTTAAAGGCTTCGAACTTGAATCCAGATCCAGATTTTCCGGTCTCTTCACAAGTTTAACAGATCTGACACCTAGACTCACATCAGAATAATCTATGTTAGCCTGCTGGAGCTTAGAAACAAGTTGTCTCTGAGACTCAAGCAGCTGCGAATTAGCCTTTGAAAATGCCGCTAAACAAGTTTCAAGCTGCTTCGCATATTTTTCTAGTTGCTCAACATGACGTCTTTTCTTTTCTCTCGAGGCATGAGCTGCCCTCCTATTACGAAGAACCCTCTCAATCCTCCTTTGCTCCTTCTCCTCTTTTGTTCTGGCTCTCTTCCTTGGTGGAAGAGTACCAATCTTGCCGTTTGACAAAACAACAGGAGAAATAGGTTTCGTTGAGCGTTTAGTTGCCATATTGAACAATTTGAGTCTAATATGATACTAGCGAGTGATGCGTGTGTGTATTTAAGTTTTGTGTGTGTGCTGTCACAAAATAGCTCAATATGAAAAAAGCTGTTTTGTGCCTGAAGTTTATTGCGTGAAGAAAGAGAAAGACTAAAAAAAAAAGGACACCTAATTTTTTATTAAAGGAGTGAGTTGGCTTCAAGAGGGCAATACGCACTTTATATACGTTAAATTATGGGGGAATTCTTTTTGTTAATTTTAGCTCTATTTTTTTTTATTTTTTTTTTATTTTTTTTTTGAACAGGAAATTTTGACGCGGAATGTAATCGAACCCGAGCGAAGAAAATGATAACTTCGGGATTAATTTGCCCAAAATGTGTGGTATCTCCACGCGGAAAGGACAGTAGTTCTAGCACTGTACGGCTAGCTTTATTTTGCACCTTTTTTTTTTCGTCTCAATTTAGTGATCTTGGTTTAGTGCTCGGATTATCTAATGTTTATTATATACGAGCTGTTGTGTTGATACAGTTTACCACTCCGATATGAAGCTTTACCATATACATTTTGCATTAACTTTGTCCGGGCTTAGTCTTTGTTAAATGACACCTTTTTGTTTTCTGTCTAATTTTTTTGGTATTAATGTGGTTGCTTATCGGTCTATTATATTATTCATTAATCCCAAGCCATTTAGTGCACATTTGGCCAAATTCCACAATGTTTTTCCTTTATAAACTTTTTTCGGGTATTAATTGGTGGCTTAGCTTGGCTGTGCAAAAAACTGAAACTCAAAAAGTGGTAGCCTAAATAGGTGAAGAAAAATGAAACTTACGTACTGATGTTGGAACAAGATTCTAGATTTGTTGGCCGCAGTCGCGTCAATAGACGATGTTGGGTCTGCCGCTTTTCCAAGGAGGAATGTGCGAAAATACCACATAGGCCATGTATTTGATCATTCCTCAAATAATACAAAAAGAGGAATTCAGGTATTTGGCACTATTTGCTAGGAAAAAGTGACATTATTGAACAGCGTGTAGAGAAAATACACTCTGGCTGTGCAAAAAGAAAAATCCAAAGAACATTGCTATAGTGTAAAGCCTAGGAAATGTCAGAGGATTATATTTGTGGCAAACATCGTAATCATATTAAACATAGCTTGGATTTATAAGAGTATTTTCAATATTCTATGGGTGCTTGCAGCTCATATCTCATAATCCACGATTTTATGTTGAGAAAGCTATCTACTTGCAATGTGTTTTTATTGCTTTTTGTGAAGAATTAAGCTTGCGAAAAGGGGATACTACATTTCATTTGATTTACACAACAACTTCAAACCAAAAATACCGCATGAATTATTCAAATGGTTCATGGTAATATTATATGAAAGGATATGTTAACGAAAAAACAGATTTTCCCGTTTAATCCATTTCTTTAGACCTTTTAATTGCTTTCGGGTAAGTTTGATTAATTGATGCTTTCAGCGCTTAGTAAAATGATATTTCAAAGCCGAAGCATTGCTCAACAGAGATTGCTTTATTATTCTAGTATTAGATCCTTAAAATAGGCCAGGCACTGTTCAAAAAAATGTCAGTCTAAATGATTGAGTTTGATTCAATCAGATTTAGATCATCATTTTTTTTGTAAATGCAGATAGCAAGCTTAGAAAAGACGCCAAATTGAAGATACAAAAAAATAATAAGATTAGTTCCGGGTGGATCTCCTCTGTCTTATCAGCTGAGGCCGACAGAGACCACATTCGGGCATGCGGGCCATTTTTATTATGACTAAATTTCTTTTGTGGGGAAAACAATAAAGCGATGAGCCATTTCTTATGGATACAAAAAAAATAACTCGCTAAAATGGATCCTCGTGCGTCACATACTCCGTTCTCCCGATGCCCAATTCATAATCCCGGAGATCATGCATTCATTAGAGAAAAAGAAGAAGCCATGATTCATTGGTATAAAAAGGGATACATTTGTAGTTTTGTTTCAATCATCTTACATGGAATGCGCAATTTGCAAAGGCGGTCAGTATCTCGTTAGCTACAACTTCGAAAACTATAAATATCTTAGCCAATATGATGACTAAATCTATTACTACTTTAAATCTTGCTTCTAAGTGCTTTGCTAGAAAGTACGAAATGCTCCAAGTACCAGCAAAGAAAAATGTTTATATGGCAATCTCCTCTAAGAGATATACCTCATACAGCAAGCCGAAACAATCCTTCTATGACATGTACAACAAGCCTCATAAAGCTGATACAACAGGTGAATATGATATTCAAAATAATTCCAATGTGAATAATAATGGACGAGGCAAGGTGTTCCTTGGAGAAATGGCATACGTGAATAATGCTGCCGATTCAGACTCGTATTCCATACCAGATGCTCCGTTCACTCCAACTGTTGTTAGTGATGATGTTGTCAGTGGCTCTGGGCACAGAACCCTGAACTAAGCCAGAAGCAGGATCTTCTAGTCTTTTAACAACCACTTTGATATACACACCTTCTAGGAAATTGCGTTTTTTTTACGAATCTCAAATCATAAATAAACAGGTTGCGTTTTATTGGTCTTCATTTCTCATACAGTGGAAGTTTCTCGCTTCTTTGAACAAAACTCATGACCCTTTTGACAGCAAGAATCCAACGCCTCATCTTTTCGTCCTTCATGATATTACTGATTCCTCCACTTTCACCATTTATTCTTGCCTGAGCGGCTCTACTGTGAATACTCACTGAAGCCACACCAATTGGCCAGGCCACATTTCCCACACTCAACTCCATATAGTTGCTTTCTGCTTCAATGTACTTTCCATTCTGGAGATTATACAATGTTGTGGAAAGTGTGATCGCAAGGTCTTGGTCGAGTTCATCTCGCTTGATCTTTACTAGTAGTGGAACCAACCATCTTTTTGTCTCCAAAAGAAGTGCATCCTGCTTTTTTTGCTGGTCCTTATTTCCTATAGCTTTATTACTTTCCTCCCATTGTCTAAGTACACTTTTAATATATTCTCGGCATACCATCGCAGCCTTGTGTAAATTCTTCGAGATATCATTTTTTTCAATTTTGATCACAGCGTCTGATTCTTCGGGTTTCGTTGATGTTATCATATCAGTATCCTTTGTATGCCCTGTAGATTTTATCGATTCTTTATTCTTGTCCACATTAAGCTCTGTATGCTTTTCAACAGGAGAATTAGTATGTTTATCTGTGCTATTATTATCCTCCTTCTGATCATCCTCTTCAACTTCATAATTGCGCTTTTCTTCACTCTTATTTTCCTCGGTATCCTCAGTTTTGCTCTCATTCTCGCATATGCCTTTATGATCATTATCATTATCGTTTCTGTCTTTATCCATATTTTCAATATCGTTTCTGTCTTTATCCACATTTTCACTTCTAACCACTTCACTATTATCTTTCTCACTCTCATCTTCTTCCCCAGTCTTATCCTCATTACTTTTATCATTATTCTCACTCTTATCTTCGCCTTTACTTTCACTTTTAGTTGCATTCTCATCCACTATCCTTTCCTCATTTTCCGCAGTCCCATATTTAAACTTCTTATACCGTGTTATCACATCCTTATCCGATTCTCCGTATCTCCTTACTGGTTCTTTCAGTTTCCTTAATCCAATCTCTGCATTCAATAATTGTTCATTCTTCTCTTTTGCTTTTGTTACTCCATAATATGACACAAAATTAGACTCATCACTTTCTTTGTTTCCCTTCTCAAACCTGTGCTGTTTTGAGCCCTTGTGCAACTTTTGCTCTTCCTCCAATTTTAATTCATCAATCTGTTGCTGTTCTCTAAGTTCTTCTTTTTCAATATCAACTGCCTTCACATACTCTCTTCCCTTTTGGGACTCCTCAATCACCTTCTTTTTCTTGTTGATTTCACCTTGTAGTAATTCTTCAAAGTCCATACTCTATTCCGATTTATGTTTCCTTTGACTTGCAATATAAGAAAACTTTCATCTGTTGTAATTCCACTCCATATCTAGTTGCTTTTTTTGTCAGATCGCAGTTTTGATTCTTGCACAGCCTGACGGTAGTCATGTTGGATTTTCTATTTTTTTTTTTTTTCTCAGTCACACTCGCTTTTCCTCATGTTTGACATTCGAAGACATCATTTACATTCAGCTGTGAAGATTTATTTGGTACAAGCTGCCACACCTTAATAGAACAGTGCTAGAGATATGAGCAGCCCCGTTAAAGAAGAAGAGAATGCCACAATTGGAGTGAAAGCGGAGAAGCCATACTTGGTTCCAACTGATGGAAATAATACTAGTGCAGAAGGCAGCAGCAAGACGGAAGACTCAAGCACTAATAATGTGGCAGAAAAGTCTGATCTTGAGAGTAAATCTGCTAGCCCTGTAGAAGATGGGCAATTAGATGACGCAAATGTGAAGTATGATGAGGATGGAATGCCGATACCCAGTGGAATTGAAGATGTTAAGGAAGAAGACCTTAAAGAAACAGGAGAGACATTAGACTTGAATTTAAAAGACACTGAAGACCCAATTTGGCTTGTCAAGTTAACGCCACAGCTTGCAAGACTATGGAAAGAGAAAGATCTAATGAATGGGCAGGAATTGGGACAGATAAAGATACAAAAAGGTACGACGCCGCCCAAAATCTTCTTGAAACTTAACGATAAGATTCCAGAAGAAAAGGCACTTGACCAGGAATACCAGCTAAGACTTACAAAGAAAGTTGTGAACAATGAATACATATTTAGCGAGACTGAATTTGACCATTTCAAGCACAGACTTCTCTACCGAACACAAGTGGTTGATATGCCATACCAGCCAAAGCTGAGAAGTCTGAATAAGGAGGCTTTAAATCATGCAGCCACGTGGACAAGAAGAACAAAAGTTTACAGGAGAAGGCAGCCGGATTCTGGAATGGGAACAACGCGGTCCGACAAGTATGTGAAGAAAAACAAGTCGAAATTTAAACGTTTTGTTCCATATGCGAAGACGATTCCAAAAAAGACCAAGATGGTGGGTAAAGTTGTTCATGAGTGCCAAGTGATTCCAACAAAGTTAGTTTCAAACAACAAGTTAAAGTTGGCGGCTCAGAAGAGGTTCTTGACTAACATGGTTAAGAGAAAGCATATTAATTATTTGAAAAATGTCGACACAGGTATATTGCAGGGAAAAGCTGGACCAAACATACACACAGGATCTACTATTACCCTTTCGAGAGAGCTTGCTGCTAAGAGAGAGGCTGCCAAGACTGAAGGCCGTGCTTCCCGTATGGACAAGAAGGCTTTGATGAAGGTGCTTTTCGAATTGTTTGATAAGTACGATTATTGGACGATGAAGGGATTGAAGGAGAAGACTAACCAGCCGGAAGTGTACTTGAAGGAGTGTCTTGAGAACATTGCCGTTATGGAGAGACGCGGACCTTATGCCTTAAAGTACAGGTTGAGGGATGAGTACAAGAAAAGTAGAGAAGTGGAAAGGAAAGTTCAGCAGGGACTTTCTTTGGACGAAGTGGAGGAAGAGGAGAGAAAGAGGGCACAGGAGGCTGATGATGCTGCTGATGAGGAAGATGAGGATGTAGAGATGGAGGATGTTGCAAAGTTGTGAGCTTGTACAAATATAATGAATCTTTTGACGTTACGACATTAAATGTAGTTGCTGGTGGATTTTTCATGAAGGAACGCTGGCCGGTATTTGGTGTGGTAAGAGTTGCAAATAGGAAAGGTGAATAAAAAAAAGAAGAGGGGAAAAGAAGGGAGACCAAAGAAAACAATTAAATATCATGTTTATTGCTTGGACCTGGAGCTTATGTAAATCCTTATTATTCTGTGATTTCTAGTTCAACTTCAATAAATGTTCAATTTTGTGATTTATATGTTAAAGACCATGCAATCTAATTGCTTAGGCACATCAAAATTGGACCACACTGCTTAATATACTGAGACACCAGTAAGCATATAAACATTTTCATTTTGGCTGGTCAGCTGGTCAATCCGTCTATAGTAAAAGCACACAATACACATTCCACCTAGATATTTAGACGAGACCATGCGGAACAGTCGATGCGGCTTTATCCCGTAAGCTGAAATAGGGTAAGTATTTTTTTTTTTTTTCCTCCCTTTGCCTTCTTTTTTCTACCACAGCCAGCAAGAGAACAAATAACAATAAGCATCATTGAGTTCTCGAATTCAACTATGGGTCCCTTTTGACTCCATATCCCGATTTCCGTACCAACAATTCGAATTCGGACCATCCCAAAAAAAAAGCTGACCATAGTGCTGGCGCTCAATTGCAATTCCAACGGAATTATTAGCGGCTAGTGTTGGCGAAACGACAACAATAAGGAAAACGCAAATTATTTCGGTACTGACAAGCTTTATACAGACCCCATCACCACCAAATAAAACACATTCGGCAACATCTTAAACATGTCGTCTGCTCAAGCAGAGCAACAATCGACTCACAGTGCGATGTCAGCATCCACAAGTGGTAACCAGCCGAAAATAAAGCAGCAAGACGAACTAACGGCAAATTTCACAGGTGTGGTTTCAAACGTACCATACAACTCGGAAGAACCGGTGACAGGACCAATGAAGATCCGGAAGACGATCGACCCGAATGCCTCAGCATCGATTCCAGTGCAATCATCGCCTCTTCTCTCATCTACGCCACCAGTTGTGAGCAAATGCCTCATTAGAGCATATCCGTTTCTCATCTATGCGAACAAGATTCTTGCAATTCTCACCTGGACGGACGAAAATCCCTTTCTCCCGGCCTTAGTCGTGTTGTCCTCCATCTTGACAATCCTCTACTTTGAGCAGATCATCACGTACTTTGGACATTTGCTCCCAGTTCTCTTTTTAGCACTATTCAGTCTTTCCTGTGGATTCATCGAAGGTCAACAGCAGGAACATCCAACTTTGGACGACGTGGTGCACTGCCTCTCAACGCTGGCCAGCCAATCAGAGCGGCTCCTGCTCCCTGTCACCAGCCTTAACTTGAGCGCTTACGACTTGAAAAGACTTCTATTCACCACCGTGTTCCTCTCGCCCGCTTACGTAATCGTCAGCTACTTCATCCTTACACCACGAACGATGCTGTGTGCGGCAAGCATCTTTTTGCTCACCTACCACTCGCCGTGGTCTCGGGTGTCCCGGCGGTTGCTATGGCGGTCCAAGACTCTTCGTATGGTCTGTTTCTACGTGACAGGGTTGGACTTTGACCAGCAAGGTGCGAAATCGTCACTTTTCAAGTATGCGATGCGCAAAACGAACAAAAAGTTGAAGGAGGTGACGCGTAAAGCAACCGGCGGAGGGAAAAAAGGCGCGGTTCGTTTTACTTACGTGTTGTACGAGAATCAGAGACGTTGGTTGGGTGTTGGCTGGACTCCTAACTTGCTTTCTTATGAGCGGACACCCTGGACAGACGAATTTCTCAATGAGGCAGAATCTCCAGATAACTTTGAGCTTCCCCAGTTGGAGGATGACTCTGGAATGCACTGGAGGTGGGTTGATAAGACGTGGAGAGTCGATTTGACGAATGATGGTGGTATCCAGCTTCCATCGACGAAATCCAGGACTACTGCCGACCCTAAGCCGGATGAAGGCTTTATATACTTTGACAACACGTGGCGAAACCCAACTACGGAGGACTCTTTTTCGAAATATACGCGTAGAAGGAGGTGGGTGAGGACTGCCGAGCTTATTCCTTTGGCTGATGATCAGTTATACGATGAGGAAGGGGAGGCAACAGGGGAAGAAGAGGGAGAGGTTGATGAAAGCGCTGTTGGAAAAGCAGTCGGAAAGGTGTCCCGAAAGACAGCAAGAAAGATGTCAGGAAGGACAGCAGGAAAGATATCAGGAGAGATATCAGGAGAGACATCAGGAAAGATATCAGGAAAAGCACTCGGGGCGGATGCTGGTGTCGGACATGTCCGTAGAAGAAGTGCACACTTTGCAGAGCAAGATGTGGAGTCTGAACCAGCAAATCAACCGTCAAAAGTGAAGTTTGCAGGTGTGGTTACAAGAAAGGGCAGTCAAAATGCACTCAATCAGACAGAAGGAGAGCAGAGTAAAGCCGAGGAGGCAGATACAGCACAACTAAGCAATGATGACATGAGACTACGGGCTGAATCAGTTAGTGCGGTCCAGAATGTGAGTGCAGAAGGGGATATTTCGACATCTTCTACGAAGGCGAAGAGGAGGAAGAGTTTGAGATTGGATACTGAGCCAAGTGTGATGGGTGAAGCGGATAATACGGAGGAGTCTCACAGTAAGAAGGATGATTAGAGAAATGAAATGAAGTTGATGAAGTTGATGAGTAAAAATGCCAAAGCAGAATTGGTAAAAGTAGAGACCAAAGAAGATGTGATTTGAATGGATGTGGATTATTGATGTGGTTAATTGACTATGCAATGGCTATACACGAATGTAATAATGCAAATATATACGGGGAAATACTAAATGCTTCAATACTATTTGAACATTGCACTACAAGCTGGAACATTAGTATAGCATTAAGAAGGGTCCCAAATTCCCCCACGTGTCGTGAATCGCTCTACCGAATAATGTGAATGAAATGTGGATTTAACATCAATAACAGTCCCAATATGCGGGAGCGGTGTGAGGGTTAGATGGAAATACCTGCTTTGCGCGATGTATATGCGGAATTTTTCCTAATAGTTTTTTTATTTTTTTTTTGGGCAAAGTCCTTGCGAAATTTTTCAAGGAGCCTCGAGAAAATATCAAAAAGGAAAAATCGGAAAAGGCTCGAGCAGAGCAGAGATAAGATAAGGCAGCACTGGAAATAAAGAAACGTTTTAAAGGAAGAGACAGACTAAGCCAGTCCAAAAAACAGCATCTAGATAAAATAATCAGCAGCCACAATGAAGTACGTCTCCTCTGTTCAGGACATCGAAGTCCCAGAAGATGTTAGTGTCATCATCAAGTCAAGATTTGTCAAGGTTACAGGCCCAAAGGGTGTTTTGACCAAGGACTTGAAGCACGTCAACGTGACTTTCGTCCCTGTTAACAAGAATCTCATCCAGGCTCATATCCACAATGGTGACAGAAGACATGTTGCCACATTGAGAACTGTCAAGTCTCTTATTACCAACATGATTACCGGTGTTACCGTTGGCTTCCTTTACAAGATGAGATTTGTTTATGCGCATTTCCCTATCAATGTCTCCGTCATTGAGGAGGATGGCCACCAGGTTGTTGAGATCAGAAACTTCTTGGGTGACAAGAAGCTCAGAAGAGTTGATGTTCCAAAGGATGTCAAGGCTGAAATTTCCAAGGCTCAGAAAGATGAGCTTATCGTCTCTGGTATTTCTGTTGAGGAAGTTTCCCAGACATGTGCAAACATCCACCAGATCTGCTTGGTTAGACACAAGGATATCAGAAAGTTCTTGGATGGTATCTACGTCTCCGAGAAGGGTCACATCATTGAGGAATTGTAAGGATGCCCCAGTTTCGTTTCATCTCTAATATTTCAATCATTAGACTCGCTCATTTTTCGCCCGTATCATTTCTTGCTTTTTGTCGCTTTATACTAATAATACCCGCATGAAGAATCCCCGTTTAACGATGTTTCGTACAGCAGTGTAAATTAATTCGGAAAGACAAGTCAGTTCTTCCTAATTCGGCTGTAGATACTGTAATAGAGCTGTATTTGTAATCACAGCTCTAATGTGATGCCACTGCAACTATAACTGTAATCTGGTACCACTGCAACTGTCACTATAATTTGGTGCCACTGCAAATTCAACTGTAGCTATATTGTAATGCATCCGTAACTATAGCTGCATATGCAACCGTCAGTGCTACTTGTAACTTAGAACTTACATCACCTCTTCATTTTATATTTTTCCATTTTATATCTTGAGCCTCAACTGCTGCTATAGTCCACATTTTTCGTCTATTTCATGTCCTTTCTGAAGCCAGACCTTGTAGAATCCAAGAGAACCAGAAAGCAACCCAAACAAAAGGTGCAATGGCTTATACATTGGCTGGTTAAGCACAAAAACAGAGTCGTAAACCAAGTCACAAGACAATCTCGCAATATCCAACTTCAAAATCCGCTTTTCGTACGCCACCTCCTGCATTGCATCGATGAACTTCTGCGAACAGACCTCGCTGGATTCAAATTCAACTCCGTTTGTTCGGCTCAGAAGCTTTTTAGCTCGCACTTTCACCTCAAAGTCGATTCTAGCCGAAGTTTCACGGTTGTTGAGCTCTCCATACTTTGCGTAATCATTTCGAAGACCCACCAAGATTGTTGCAAACCACGAAAGCAACTCGTGACGTGAAGAAAAGCGGTGGTAACGCTTGAGTTCTGTTTTGTGAATGATGCCGAGATTGAAAAGTAGCAAAGATTCGTCGAACCATGCGTAGTAAAGTGAGCAAATGCTAGTAATCGTGCTCCAGTTCACCCATAGACTTGATATCTCATCCATTTTTCTGCGTGGCGGGCATTTATGATTAACAATTAAAAAAACAGACTTGCGTATAAGCCTAATTAGCTTGATAACATGCACAGGTGCAGAACCAGCACGAAGAAGTTGCCGATAGATATTTAAACCAGAAATCGAGCCGCCAGAACGCAAAAAAAGCTCAGAATAAGCGATCAGAGCAATCTGGCGTACAAATACAACCGGTGACTTTGCAAAAGTGGCAATCTGAACACTATTTTTAGATGAATAAACGGTCTTTTTTGGTGCCTCACTCAAAATAAGCCTGAGAAGATACACGAGCATCTTTGCCGCCTTATCTCGGCCAGTGAGGTCGTTTAGGCACATTCTAAGAACCTCAAGCCAGTCCTTGTGAACATGTGGTATTGTTGAGACATGAGAATTGCCTGAACTAGCAGATATCGGTATGGCTTTATCTGAATTAGTACTTTTCTTCGAGGTTAAAGATCCAGTGTCAGTCATTCTTTCCGATTTGTTCGCATCTATCCGATCAATGTCAACACGCCGCGGTGTTGGTGTGGATGGCCTGGGAAGTATCGGAAGCCGATTTGCCGGCTCAGGTGACTTTAATGGGGAAGAACGTCGCAGTCTATTGAAATCCTGCTTTGATGACTCATAATATGGTGAATAGATACCGAAAACACCCGCATCCTTAAATGGATTGTCAACCAATGGTTCGAACCCAGAAGTGACCATTTTAAAAATGCCAAATACTGACAATGATGCCGGATCTCAATTCTCAGAAGAACAAATGTGAAAGTACGTGTGCTATGGTGTATGAGTCAGATAATGTTTCAGCAAATAATTTCGGTGAGAATGTTTAAGAGCTTAATTGATTGGCGAGGACAGTATGGACTCGCAATAAAATATAATGGCCTGAACAAGGTGCAATTCACTGCTGGTGAAGGAAGGACACTTTGGAATTGGTTGAAGTCTTGCCTTCCCTTATCTTGGAAAATACAAACGTGAAAAAAAAACAAAAAACGATCGAATAAAATAAATAAACAGAATTTAATCCAAATAAATATATCAATACGCGTTTCAGCAGAAATCGGCTTTGGCTCATTATTACTATATACCATTCCTAGGGATGGTCATAAATTACATTTAAGCCGTATAAATTGCAGCTGAACTGCATTTACCCAATACCTACATTCAGATCAAAACAAACATATGTTCAATGTTCATACCTCTATTCTATCTCTCGCACATGTATTCCACCACGCAAATACAGACACCCGTACACCACTGGAGTTACATGGCAGCTGAGCGATATGGGGGTGTAAAACAAGACATACCAACACCTTACATTAAAACACCCTTGGTACTAGGAACATCATCACGACCAGTAAAGCTGATTGCCTCTCTGATTGCAAGAGCAAGCGATTTAAAGGCACTTTCAGCCCTATGGTGATCATTGAATCCTCGAAGACAATCAACGTGTAATGTGATGTGTGCACTGGTGGCAAAAGACTCTAAGAAGTGAGGAATCATCTCGCAGCTTAGAGCACCAATTTTCTCTCTTTTAAGACCGATATCGATGACCGCATAAGGACGATTAGATATATCGACAACTGCTCTACTTAGAGCCTCATCTAAAGGAGCAAAACCAGTACCAAAACGCTTGATACCACGAACAGCACCAAGGGCCTTTTTGAAAGCTTCTCCAAGGGCAATTCCTATATCTTCTGTACTGTGATGATCATCTATGTAAGTATCACCTATACATTCGACAATCATGGACCATCCGGCATGCTTTGCCAAGGCATGCAGCATATGATCAAGAAATCCGATACCTGAGTTCACAGATATGGTTTGGTTGCCTGTCGTTTGAAGTGCATGCTTGTCCTGCTCTGCCTTATCACCAAATATAGAGTCTTTAACTTCGATCTTTCCTCCGTCTAAATTAAGGATCACCTGGACCTTTGTTTCCTTTGTGATCCTCCTAACTTCTGCGTATCTTTGTTCTGGCATGGCTGATTTTTGTATTTTGTGGAATGATCTTGGAATTTGAGCCTGCAAAATAAATTTATAATAGTATCCTTTAAGGAAATTAATTTGTAGGTTTGGTAAACTTGACCTCACCAATTGAATCTTTTCTATGAGTCAGCGCTGAAAAAAAATGGAGAGTTGAAAATTTCAGCCGGTTGCATGTTAAAGCCGGCAATAGAAAGCCTGAATGGTGTTGATTAAAGCATTCTTCAAATTAAGGGCACATGGACTAGTCGATAAACGGTAAGAAGAATGATGAATGCGATGTATTGATTATTAAAAAAAGAAATACAAATGTACCGACAACATGTGCTCCGTCTATCAAGATTTTGGTTTTGCTGATTTCGGCTTATCACTGCAAGAATAAATATATTAGAAACAACAAACTACAACGGAATGGCCAGAATACAGAATCAGATTCGGATTGATAATCCAAGATAATCAAGTCTGGGACAATCATATATATGTCAAGTAAATTCGATATCAAATCTTTGCAACAGTAGATATTTATTTTAATCATCCCTTTAATCGTAAGTTCAATGATACGAAAAATCCATCAAGTTTGTGGGGTAACAAGAAATGTCAAACTGTTGCCGAATAGTGGGAAGCCCGAGGTCGGCGCGAACCACCCGTAGGAAAGCGGCTGGATTTCTTAAAAAAAAGTGTGATCGAGAAATGGGCATATGGAAGCTGCAAGTATATAAGGAACCAGTTTCCCAGAAGTACTGCAAGCAATAAGTACAAAGAGTTTTCATCTAAGCTGACACTTATAGCTGCAGCAAATTCACTATGTCGACATTGAGGATGGCATCGATGGCTTTAAAAGGCCAAACGAGAATGTTCAGTGTACTAAAGTATAGAAGTACAAAACTTGCATCTGAGCATCTGATGAAACCTCAGGGCACAATCCAAGGAAGACACGTGGAGAATTACCACTACGACAAAGATAATAACCTTGTAGTGAATATCAAGCCTCTCCCACGGAAAAACGAGTCGGTGGAGACTAAAAGAAGAAGATTGCTATACCAATCGAGAAAGAGAGGAATACTAGAAACAGATCTTTTGTTGAGCAGATTTGCAGACCGGTACTTGATAAAGATGACAGAAGCAGAGCTCAATGAGTATGACAAGTTGTTGGATGAGATGGACTGGGATATATACTATTGGGCGACGAAAAACTACAAGATAACGCCTCTTCCGGACAGATGGAAGCATTCTAAGGTGCTGAGAATGCTTCAAGAGAGCAGCAATAATGGGGACAAAGTGATTCTGCGAATGCCTGAGTTGAAGAAGGAGGAAATGACGATTGGGCTTGCGAAGGATTGAGGAAGAGAGGAGAAGGGAAAAAGGAAGAAGGAGGGTGGAAGAAGGAGGGTGGAAAAAAGATGAACGAAAGAAAAGATGAAGGACACGAAAGAAGAAAGGCAGAGGTTAGCATGAGGAAGGAGAGTTTGAGGAATCAGCTTTTCGTGCACTGCACCAATAGTAGGTAACCTCATAGTCATTTATTTAGTCTACACCAGTATTGGAACTTCCGAAATTCACATCCCGCATGATGTTCTAGGATATAAAAGTCTTGAGATAACATCAGATAACCCGAAATAATATTCATGATTTTTTGTTAATTTTTTGTTTGCATTCATTCTTTTTCTTCATCGTCTGCCGTTTGTTCGTAAATTGGCTAAGGATTTGTAAAAATGAAATAAAAGAAGTTGAATGCTGCAAATTTGTTAAAGTATGTAATGCAGCGATTTTAGTTCGCTGGAGATTGTTGAGACGCACACCAAGAAAAAATAAGAAAAAATCAGAGGCTCGGCAACAATCGTACAATTTAAGGGTGCCTGTGCGAATAATTATTAAATGATCAAGTAGTAGGAAGGGAGGTTTAGATTGTGCTTGCTGATCTAATGAGTAATGTTTTGTGCCCGGCACTAACGGGGATCACCATTATAATGCTATGATTGAATATGACTGTAATTGTAAAGGCTGCTGTAGATGATATATTATGGCAAAGAGGAAGGAAGCACGAAAAGATACGGAAATGGGTTGGAAATGGTATTGAATAATTGAATGATTAAATGATATTGAATGATTAAATGATATTGAATGATTAAATGATATTGAATGATTAAATGATATTGAATGATTAAATGATATTGAATGATTAAATGATATTGAATGATTAAATGATATTGAATGATTAAATGATATTAAATGATTAAATGATATTGAATGATTTGAGCTACTGAATGATTCGAGCTAATGATATTATGATATCAAGCGTATTTAATAATTCGGATTTAATGAGTTTGGCGTTATTCAATCAACATCAGTTGGTCACAGTGCAACAGAAGCTTTATGCTGAAACTAATCAACCTCAATTGTGCGCTGGACCGGCGAAATTAAATTCTAAATATAAATTTTTTCTCCTGCCTTAAATTCTGGTTTGGAAATTCATTCAACCACCCCAAATCAAGCAATGAATTTTGATCAGTTCCTGCTTTTTTTTCTCCATTTTTTCTCCTCGGGCTTCACTTTCTTTGTTTTCGGGCTGTAATGCCTTTGTTTGCTGTCCCGGCTTTTTCAAATTTATTTGGCCACATCACGTTCCGCGGTGCTGAATCAAGAAAAAATAGAAAACCACAGAAAAGAGACAGGGCCCGGTCTTTCGGTTTTTACCGGTTTCTCGTCTCGGCCTCTCGTAAGTTGTGTTATTATTTTTAATTTCACCTCTTTTTTTATTTACTCTTGGCTCTATTTCGTTTCCGTTAGCTTTCATTTTCCAGATTGTCTCCCGTTTTCGATCCCATTTACTGTTTATTTTCAGTTTCATTTCTAATTTCATTTTTTTCCTTCTATTTTTCACTACCGCTCAGTTTCCGTTTGCTCAAAGTCTACTGCACTTTTCAATCCAGATTGTTGATCTGAAAGCCCATGTTTCTTTTTCTTTTGCATTTCTCAGTTTCCAACCACACAATCAAAATCAACTGAATTCCAACTTGCCAATCATAAGTTCTCAGAATGAGAGACAGTGTTTCTACCGGGGAAGAGAGTAGACATGCTGTGGCGCAGCCAGGGGATGGCGATCGCGATGTGGCTGTGAGGTATAATATGCAGGATCGACGCGTCGGAGACATGGCATCCTCCGGGGCTGTTGGTCAGGAGCGCGCAGGTCAGCATGCGGACACGCGCAGCCTTGCGGACAAGCACAGTGTTGCAGACACCCGCAGCCCTGCGGAACCGCGTAGCCCTGCGCACCAGCACAACGAGTCCGGCGCATCCAGCGCCGCAGACCCCAGCGGAGAAGTCCACATGGCCAAGCGCCCGGTCTCCAAGAGGGCATGTCTTGCATGCCGTGAGAAGAAAATCAAATGCGATGGTGAGATCAGTTACAGCGTTGCGGGCGGAGCGGAGAGTGACGGCGGAAAGGCGCCAAAGCGCTTCACTTATAAGAAATGCACCAATTGTATGATGGCGGGGATAGAATGCGTGTATGTGCCAAGCCGGCGTGGAGGGCGCAGGAAGAAGCACCACAGCCACAGCGCGTCTCTGGAGGATGCGCACGCAGCGCATGCCAAGCGGCGGGCGGGCGACATTCGCATGTCCGACCCGCGTTTCTATATGAGAGGGCCTGGCGGTATGCCGCATGCGCCTGCGCCTCCGCCGCCACCGGGATGGGGATTTATGGGCGGCTACACCCCTCCTCCGCCACCGCCGCCGCCAGGTGGCGCATTCTACCCTGGCGCATTCTATCCTCAGGGATATGCGCTGAATCCAGGCGCATATTATCCAGGGTACGCATCACCGCAGGATGCGTCTAGAAACGGGGAAGACGACGAGGATGACGGTGACGCAAGGGAGGGTGGCGCTGTGGATCACAGGAAGGCGCAGCGCCCTGTTCTTCCGCCGCTTGACGGCCGCAGTAAGCTGTTCATGCGCGGCGGCCCATTTGCGCCTCCTCCGCCTCCGCCGCATTTCCATGTGCCGCCTCCGCCTCCATTCTTTGGTGGTGCGGATATGCGGCACCGCGGTCCGCCGTTTCCTCCGCCGCCACCTGGACCGCCAGGGGGTGCACGCGGGATGTTTTATGGCTACCCGCCCAGACCGTTCCCGGCGCACCATGCGCGTGATAGCCGCGGTCTGATTTCGCGGGGTGACAACGTTGATATCATAGACGCAGGACCGGGCGCAGACACCCTGCGCAGTGGCACATTCTCGCGGTCGCGCCGCACGAGCAGCGCCAGCGACGATCTCCCGGGCTCTGACTCATACGGGAAGCGGGAGTCGTTCGTGAGCGCCACGTCGGGTGCGGATGCGCATGCGGCCAGCGCCACCTCACTTGCGCACTCGCGCAGCGCCCGTGCGCTGAAGAATACGGACACGGAGCTGCCGCTATTTGTCACCGAGGATGGATTACATAAGGTGGGGCTCCCCTCCTTCGGCACAATTCTCGACATTGTCGACTTGCACTACAGATATGTTGAGTGCAACTTCAAAATTCTTCCAAGTAGGCAGCCGTTCGTCGAACAGATGGAAATTTCTGCGCCGTTTGTGTCGCTGCTTGCGGCAATATTCCAAAGTTCTATTAACTATTGCAAAGAAGGCGCAGTCGAAGAAGCGAAATTTCTGGATTTGCATTACTGGTCCGCGCTATATGAGCGCCACAGGGACGTTGCCTCACTCCAGATGCGCCTATCGATTTGTATTCTGGGCTGTTTCCGGGGCCGCGATGATCTTCTGAATGAGTCTTCACAAATGATAAAGGTGATGAAGTGTTTGGACTGGGGGGACATCCGCAGGGGAGGGTGCGCTACAGCGCATGCGGGTGATTCAAAGCCTGCGCCGGGCGCATTAGCTGCGCTGGCCTCTCCAAGCGTCTTCTGCCCTACCACACACCAGGCGCTTGCCGCAGAGTGCTTTATCCGGACGTTGTGGGCCGTTTACCGCTTTGAGATATTCCGGCGCGTGCGGGATGGGAATGCGGCGCAAGGTGCGCAAGGTGCGCAAGGTGAGCAGGATGCGCCCGACTTCTACAACAGCACATTAACTTTGCCATCTTCAGACGCAGATTACTACTCTGCAATCGACAACCCAATGGGACTTGTTGCTTATTTATCATCGATCGAGAGGAAGACGTTGAAGGAGGCGGTGAATGGCGATTTTACACTTTTCACTGACAGTGCGGCAACGATTATTTGCTGCCGCTTTTTAGAGCAGGCGCTGGATTTGGCTGCGCCGGCGCAGGACCCGGCGCTCGAGCGCAACATCCTCAGGCTGCGCCGGTGTGCTGTGCTGGCGCCTTACAGGGTTAGCAGGGGCGGTGTTTTGACGCTGGATGCGGACAACGCACTTTCTTGTGCTGTTCTCGATTTGGCGCTTGCGCTGTACCACTACCGGCGCTCGGGCGCACTTGCGCTCTGGCCACTTGCGCGCTTGCCGAGGGGCAAGGCGCCTGGCGCACCTATCTTTGAGCGCACGTACTCCAAGAGTGAAGTAATCGACCATGTGGCTGCGGGAAAATGCACAAGTGAGCACTGGGAGAACTTGCTGCATGCGGCGCAGTGGGCGCTGGACGTGCGCCAGCTTCTAATGCTCGGCAAAGGCATCTTGCCGGATGGAACCAAGAAGAGCGCAATCGTTAACTCGGATGCGCGGTATCCGGCGGCAGTTACCGACGTTCCGAAGGAAAATGAGGTGTGGGCGCAGCTGCCGGATTTCATACAGACGGTTGCGCTGGATGCGGCGGTGATTCTTTCGTGCTTTGCAATGTACACAGTGGCTTTCAAGATTAGTACTTTGAACAATCAGATAGTCATCGAGGACGCGGATTCCGGCGCTGCAGTAATAGCTAGTATACCAATCGAGAATACCGAGATGCGCTCGTGCGCCAGCCTTGCGCCACTGGTAGGCGCCACCATGGATGCGGGTAATGCGCAGGAGCGGCCGCAGGCGCAGACGCGCAGGGTGCTGCGCATGATCGAGCAGATTAACGAATATATTCGCGCATCCGCACAGTACTTTGAGGAGCTCCGTAATGTGGCTGATGAGATTTCGCGGTTTGTGGCGCAGCTCGAGCAAAGCTCAGATGCATAATTATACAAGTAGCAAATATGTAATGTTAACGGTAATATAATAATAATGATGATGATGGAATTTTCTACACGGGAGGTGTATCCGAATGTAGGTTGTTATTCAAAAAAGACAAAGAGCGCAAACTTAACAAAAAATAGTAAAATAGAACATAACATATAGTTTAGGATTCCAGCCAACTATAGGGCATAGCACCGCCACCAACCGGCGGGTTTCGACAAAAATACAAATGCAGCACGAGAAATAATGGGGAGGAGGGGAGAAAAAGATGGAGATAATGAAAAATGAAAGATTAAAAGACAATGAAAGATGAAAGATGAAAGATGAAAGAAGAAAGATGAAAGATGAAAGATAGTGAAGATGAAAGATAGTGAGGATAGTGAAGATAATGAAGATAATGAAGATGAAGGATAACAAATGATAATGGAAATGATAAAACTTGCTTCGGAGAACATTCAAGATAGAATCCGACGATGGATGACAAGTTAACACAAAAATACGAGAATAAGTAGTTTCAGGCTGCTCACCTCTACTTGTACTTCCTCACCATCGCAGGACACTGATTCGTCTCAATGTGTTTGCAGAGCCACTCGTCGTTGTTCTTAAACTCCTTGAAGCAGCCAGCACACCGCCCGGAAACGTGGCTTCTGTTGCCAGACTTAGTTCCCGTTGGATATATGAAGTGCAGAGCTCTGAGATGAGTTTTGAAGGTGTCCCTGCGGGAAAAACCGCCCGTGGGGTGGCATTTGGTTCCCATACGCCTCTTTTTGTGCTCTGCGTGGTCACTTGTAGCACCTGGAGTTGTTTCGGCCGAGGAATTGGACTCAGAGTCCGTTCCAGGTTCAGATGCGTAGAAGGGACACTTGTATGGCTTTTCCGCACGATGCTTCTTCATGTGCCTTGTGCGGTAGCTTTTCACCTTGAAGGAAGCGTGGCAGATGCTGCACACATAGGCTCCAGGTGGGCTTTTGGCGGATTTGATGACTTTAGATTTTTTGAGGGTTGCGAGGTCATTTGTGCTTTTCAATGGAATGCTGACAGCAGGCTTGTTGGTGGCTTGAGAGGCATTCACGCTCAGAGAATTGCCGCTTGCCAGAGTTGGTGTAATTGCAGTAGAAGTGACGCTTTTGACAGAAGTGATACTTTCTGTGGTATTGGCACTTTCCATAGAATTTACACTTCCCGTGTTATTGACACTTTTCATGGAGTTTGCAGCTCCCATAGAATGCACGCTCTTCCCATTGTCCCCATCGTTCCCCCGGAGAGCCCCTCCCACAACACACTCCAAGTCGCTCCACGACAAAATATTTGCTGCGGCGAGCCTCTCGGCAACGGCGAAAACTGCACCTGGCAGAACCGGCGGGACGCCCAGCACCCGTCTACCGTCTACGAACACCTCGTTTCCACTCATCAGCGCCGTGTCCCGAGCAGCAATCTCCCCGTAAGTCATCGGAACACGCCGTGCAAGCCTCCCGGCCTCATCCAGCCTCCCCACCGGCATCAGCATCTCCTCATCGAGTGCAAAGCCCGCGGACTCGCCCCAGTCGGCCCCGCAGACACTCCCGCTCCCCTGCGACGCTGCCAGGGACCCCGGCGACTCGTTTTCCGCCTCCTCGGCCGGTTCTCGCACGCCCAGCATCTCAAACACGGTAGCTGCCCGGTGGCACATCTGCGTGTCCGCTTTGGGCTCTGCCACACTGCTCTTCCGAGCCGCCACACCCCCTAGTGGGTCCACAGGGCCCGCCTTGCCGCCTTCGTCCACCGTGAACGGCTGAAGATCCCAGTTGAACGGGTTTCCCCCAGTGAAATCGTACTCAAACTCGTCCACCGCGCACGGATGCACCCCACATGACGCTTCGGCCACCTCGTACCGGATTTCCGCGTGGAACAAGTCTGCCGACTCCGGCACACTCGTATTCTTGAAGGTTTTGGGGTGCTTCTTTTGGTTAAAGCTGGTGGTATCTAGTCTGTGCTCTTCTTCAACACTGTTTAGTTTTAGTTTCTCTTCAGCACTCCTTAGTTCTTGTTTCTCTTCAGCACTCCTTAGTTCTTGTCTCTCTTCAAACCTCTTCATTTCTTGTTTCTCTTCAAACCTTTTCGATTCTTGTTTCTCTTCAAACCTTTTCGATCCTAGTCTCTCTTCCTCTTCAAACCTCATTTCTTGCTCTCGCTTCCCCTGCTTCTTTACCTCCGCAAGCACATTCAAGGGCCCCTCTCCGCTCTCTGTTGTCACTCCATTATTAGATCTTCCTGTCCTGTTTGCATGTTCTATTTCTCCCACTTTTTCACATCCAACAAACGACCGCAATAACCCACCGAGTGCACTAACAATGCCAGATCCGGCACTGCTGGCCATCCACCCAAAACTGATGCCAGATCCAGCACTGCTGCTCATCCACCCCCAACTAATACCAATATGGTTGCTGCTCATCTCCTTTAATGCTGTAAAATACTCCTTGTGGCCACCACTTCACTTGGCAACGCACAAATCGTTCAAATTAGGAAGTTCTTCCTTCTATCCCTTTCCATGGACAGCTGACAATTCGGACTTGTTGATATCGTGATAGGCTGTTTCCAAACAAGTTTTGGTTCCAAACACTTGTCTCAACGTTGTTGACTTTCAAGTTATGAATTCCAGCCTTTTTTTTTTTCTAAAACTACACTGTTGTTGATCGATGGCCTGGTATGTTTCGCAAATTTCTCGATACCGGGATTTGAAAAATGTTTCAACCTGTTCGAGTATTCACGAGAATGTTATGTTGATGCTTGAATTTTGAACACAGAGGCTGACTCAAAAGCTCCGAAAGAAAGATGAACAGAGGGCACGAGATTAATTAACGAACTATCGATTACCAAAGATAAATAAATGTAAAAATTTAAGAAAAAAGCATGCGGACCGTTTTTCTAACCCAAACTGGAGTGAATGAAATCCGGGAAAAAATTTAAAATGAAAATCAAAAAATCAAAAATGTAACAATTTATGAACGACTGACACCTCAATTGAATGGCAAGATTAGCTTTCAAATTCACAGGTATACTCCGAAGGAAAGGGGAATTGCTTTGATGTAACGCACATTGTGTAAATAATCATAATAAAGGAACAATGCTGAGATTATTATTATGAACTTTAAAGCGAGAAGGGGGGAAAAAAGAAAAATTAAATCTAACGTCGGTAAGGCTTTCTATTAATGCACAGAAACCCCATACTTTTCTTTTTTCATTTAAGGAAATGTCACGCTAAAAATACGCTCCGCAGCACCCGAGATAAATTCCAAAATCGGCCGGATGTAAATTTTTACAATCTCTGGTTTCTGCGCAAAAAATGCCGTGTGGTGATACGGATCTTGATAAAGCCGCGAACAGTGATGGAAAATAATTTTCGCCAAGATAATAAAATATGGCTTGAACTGATTAGGTAATCCAATCAGGGTACGATACCTCCTTAGCACACACACACTACACCAGCCCTTGATATCGGAATTTAGCAGCCATTTCTTGCTCGTCTCTTTCTTCTCGCTGCTGTCAGATAAGAAAACAATACCGTCATAAATCATCTGCCGATGATTACTGAAACAACAATGGCAGAATAGATAGAGTTTCATCCATTTGACCATGTTGTTATAATCAGGATGAAATTTGTGGCCAAGCATTGACTCCTGGATATTTGCTCAATGCTTATATCAATCACCGAGATATCTTTGCCAAGCAGCCTTTGACTGTATCGGGCTTGATCCCGAGATCAGAATACGTTTGGTGTACGGGTGGCAGAGAACTTCAAAATGGTTGCTTGACCTCTGTTTCATGCATAAGAAGCAGATACCATTATCTTCTGCCGTGTCACAAAGGGACATTCATACTTGCTGAATCATCATTACGGGGTAAATGACAGAGCTTCTTCAAAGTAGGTGATTTCTCAATTGTACTAGACGCCTACAAATTTGTCAGTCTTAACGGTCGAATATCATAGCAATGCAAAGATCGAAATCACGTGTGCATAATTCTCGCTTTTAGAACTAACCGAAAGAATGTCATCTACATTCACATATTTGCTCGGAGATAATGTTTTATCGCCAGTCTGAGTATCCGTCAAGTTGATTGGCAGTGATCCTTCAAGCTGTATCGCCTGCACATCCGTACCACACTTTTTATTTTTTTATTTTTTTTTTTCTCGCTCTCTTTCATCTCCCAGGTTCGATCTTATCACAGTACAATCTACCAATGAGAGTAAATTGCATATTTATCACTTTTCGAAAAACTATTGAGCACAACTAGCGGAAAGCATGCAAAGAGTAGAAAGGCGAAAGTCGCCGTGGGTGCAAAATGAGCGTCCGGCTAAACGTGTGCATCCAAGCCATCAGCACCAAGTGCCAAGTCATATGAATCAATTAACATCGTATGAACTGCTTGAACAACTAGGAAAAGGTACATTTGGCGTGGTCTACAAGGCAAGGCAGAAGTCTACAGGGAAACTGGTTGCACTAAAGAAGTTCATAGTGCACGATAGGAAGGAGGGGTTCCCGATAACATCGTTTCGAGAGATAACGATAATGCGAAAGCTTAAACACAACAATGTTCTCCAGATTATCGACATGGTCCATGAACGAGGTGGATTTAAGGAGAATGATGGTGTTGATATTGACATTGACATTGACACGGCGGACCCTTCAGCCTCTGCATCTTCCCCATGGGCTATTTCTATACAGTCACACCTTACATATCGTCAGATCTCAACGGACTACTTCGAAACCAATCAATCAAGATGACACTTCCCGAGATTAAGTGCATCATGAAGCAGGCATTGCAAGGAATCGACTATGTGCACAGCCGGCATTTTCTGCACAGAGACATCAAGACGGCCAACATATTGCTAGATTCGTTTGGGACCGTGAAGCTTGCCGATTTCGGACTGGCAAGAATTTACCACGGGGTGTATCCGGACACCCCAGAGTCTCTACCCGGAGGTGGGAGGCGTGAATACACTGGGTTGGTGGTAACAAGGTGGTACCGGGCCCCGGAGTTGCTTATCGGTGTACGGAAGTACACCACTGCAGTCGATATGTGGGGGATGGGTTGTGTTTTTGGGGAATTGTACAAACGAGATGCTATTCTACAGGGGAAGTCCGATCTCGATCAGGCAGATCGTATTTTTCAGTTGGTCGGGGCGCCATCCGAGTCCAATTTCCCGCATAGCAAGCAGGATAACCGAAACGGCATAAATTTGCTTGTGGACTATCCGCGGACACTGGACAAGGAGTATGGAACTTTGATGGACGATCAGGCACTTGAACTGTTTGATGGAATGCTGAAATTGGATCCTGTGAAGCGGTTCAACGCGAGAAAAGCACTTGGAGCTGCCTATTTCAGCACTGAGCCGTTACCCTGTCTTCCTGGAGAGATTCGGAAGTATGAAGAGAGTCATGAGTCCGATTTCAGCCATGCAAGTGGTCCACGGAAGCCGGAAGTTGAGAGAGGGCCTGAAAGTGCTGTTAGGAGTATTAAACAAAGCCCAGAAAAGGCTGCTTCTTCTCGTTTTATCGGCAGGCAGCAGACCAGGCAATCAAGTTCATGGACTGCATCACATGGAAAAACACACAATTGGCAAGGCAGAAACGATGGATGGGGAAGTGGGTGGACGAGTCGGAGGCCTTTTTCGGATAATAAGCGGTACGAGAAACGTCTTCCTAGCTCTCAGGCCAGCAGCTCAGATTTGTATGGCTCTGAAGCCAATCAAAGCTTTAGTGCTATGCGAAAGTATCTACACGAGAAGAAGAAAGAGTGATACGGAGCATAAAGTCATAAGCTGCATTTATACAGCGATGGGATAGTTGAATGTACAGACGAATATATAATAGTGTTAAGGGTATCGATGGCTGCCTCTGCTTGAGGCATATGTATTATTCCATGTGTATTATTATCATATGCATTGTTATCACAGGTATTATTCATGCGCATTATCATATGTATTATTCATGCACATTATCATATGTATTATACCATGCACATTATCATATGTATTATACCATGCACATTATCATCATACGCATCATATCACACGCATTATTACCACCAGAAACATCCAATTCTACACGCTTCTCTTCATTAGCTGGATCTTCTGGAGTCTCGACAAATGCCGCATGGAAAACCGAAATAGCACAAGTGTCAAGACGAACGACGCGACGGCCACTACTTTGAAGCACTGTTCGTTTGACTCGAAGAAATTTTGGAGGTTCATTCCATAGAGTGAGGCCACAAACAACAAGCCTCCAAAACTCATAAGACCGGCACTGAATCGAAGTCCAAGAAGCATGAGATCATTACGGTTGGAATCCAAGATGATGTTCACAATTTCCTCTGTGGTCTTAACATCGCTGTTAGCGTTTTCTACAGTCTGCACTATGGCATCACAGTGCAAAGAGTATGACTCTAGCAAAAGCTCAACCTCCTGGTGGTCCTCGGGAGATCTGGGAAGACCCTCTTTCTTTTCTGTGAGATACATCTCGGCCAATTCGTCATCCTGGTCTAGAAGTTCATCGATCAAATCACGCATCAAGGTGGCCTTCTGCTGAAATTGCTGGAGCTTCTTGGAAACGATCAACAAGTACTTGAGTTTTGGCAAATCCACATCATCCTCAAGCTCCTTCAATATTCCTTTCACCACGTTTACATGCACTTTCATCTCCGAGTTCAAATTCTCGATCACATCCATAAAAATTGCCTCAAGTGCCCGCACTTCATAGTGGAGCTTGTCACCAGATTCGTTCTTCAACTTCTCCGAGAGGCTGTTAACGAACTTCTTATCTGCATACGATCCGTAATAGTTGAAAAGTACGACACTATCTGCCTTGATCAACGTTGTTATATGTAATAAACTCATAAGAATCGAGTTTTCTCGTATCAATATCGACGGCACGATATTATTGTAGCCCTTATCTATCTTCCGTAAATCCCGCGGTAGTAAGTCTCTCTTATTTATAAGTTCAACTCTCTCTTCATCCGATGCAACACGCCTATAATTACCATTTGAGTCAAACACAAGACATCGGAGCGCCGATTTCAAATGTGTTTCCGTCTGAGTGGCACCTGTTAACTTTGGAAGTAGGCTCTTTTCCAATAAAAATTCATTTCCTTCTGCCTCCTTCCCAAATGATGTTCCAAAAGTCCGTGGCTTGACCGTTTTGTAACAATGCGCACTAATCTGATTTGCTCTGCATCGAATTATTTTAAAAAAAGGCTGTGCTATGAGACCGCTAAATGCAAAAGGGCGCCGTGTAAGAATCTTCGCAAACAGCATTGCCAACTTCCATTAATAATCGATACCAACTAGCACAAATCGTATTCCACATAAAAAATAACATGTGTATATCTTTGTGCATGTGAGCTGCTGAAATCAATTACTTTTTTTTTGCCGTATATTCGATCCTCTCTTTTCGCAGACTTCTGTGCATCCTCCCACCATATTCGCATCGCAACTAATTTATTGGAATAGGAAATTTCGGTGCCAGAATGTTTTCTTTTTCCCCTTTTCGGCATATTAGCAACGTTTGCAAGTGATAAACTTTTTTTTTCTTCTTCTTCTTTAAAATGTCATAACTCCCATATTTGCAAAAATGATATAACTTCTGAATTTCCGTATCCAAAGTATCCTTTGCTAATGGACCTGAAAGTGTATACCAGTGATTAGAAAGTCATATTTCCGGTGAAAATGTCCATCAGGGAGTTTAAAGAAGATCAATTCGAAATATATGAACAATTAGGAAGAGGTGCTTTTGGTGTCGTTTACAGGGCTTTTGATAAAGTCCAGAAGATGGATGTTGCGGTTAAGCAAGTTGATCTAGAAAGCAGCGATGAAATGAGCGAAATCGAACAAGAAATAAGAATGCTATCTACTTGTCATAACGAGTATGTGACCAGGTATTACGGCTGCTTTTTAAAAGGATCGAAACTTTGGATTATTATGGAATATCTAGGTGGTGGCTCATGTTCCGATTTACTTGAAGCAGGACCATTTGCAGAAAAGGAAATTGGACTGATACTGTATCAGATTCTTCAAGGCTTAGAATATTTGCACAGTCATGGGAAAATTCATCGTGATATCAAGGCTGCCAACATACTAGTTGGAAATACGGGAGATGTAAAAATAGCAGACTTTGGAGTGGCAACCCAGCTATCAAATAATCTTTCCAGACGAAATACCTTTGTGGGGACACCATACTGGATGGCGCCGGAAATAATAAAGCATAAAGAGTACACATTTACCGCTGATATTTGGTCATTAGGAATTACAGCGATAGAATTGGCATATGGAAAACCTCCGCTCTCACAATATCATCCATTCGATGTCTTATTCAGAATAACCGATGATCCACCACCAACATTAGGCTCATCATTTAGTGATGAATTCAACAGTTTTGTAAACAATTGTCTTCAAAAGGACCCACAGAGAAGACCTAGCGCAAAAGAGCTTCTGAAGCATAAGTTTATCTGTAAATACGCAAAAAGTGATCGCCAAATCTTAATGACTTTAATACGGAAGAAAGTGCAATGGGACTTTGAATCCGGAAACGTTGATATGAAGTATTATATTCCATCCAATGTGCCTGCCCAATCAACATTAAAAACACCATTTGATCTAGGAACAATTACACAAGTAGGATACAAAAAAGACGTACAAAAGCATAACCAGGAATCCAGAAATCCATCCCAAGAATTAGCATCAGAGGCAGTATCTAGTAAACAAAATGTGAAGCCATCTTCGTATACCTCAGATCACAAACAGACAATCAAGCTCGTTCCTCAATCGCCGCTTAAAAGGAATGTGAATGTAACTTATGATGATGATCACCAGCTTAGAAAGGAGATGAACAGTATTCTCAATCAGTCCTTTAATAAAATATCGCATAAATTCGATCTTTCTACCTACGAGTATGACAATTTGGCCAGATTCCAAACAACATTGATGGATTCTTTGTTTCTAGATGAGGATCATAGATATAGAGAAGTTTTTGCCAAATTCTTGAAGCTAATTCTTAAAAGAGTGATGAAATCACATGATCCAGCATTGAAAGAGAGAATTATGCCTCGCTACTACTATAATATGGAGCGTGAATGGACGAAAATGGAAGCCAAAAAGCAAAGTGAGCAAAAACAAATTAATGGAGGTATATTTAATGGTAGAGATGAGGTTGAAGAGTTGTTACTTACAAGATGGGCAGAAGGAATGCTTGATAGGGGTAAAACATAAATTATCTTATATATAACGAGAATAAAAATCGAAAGAACGCAGCAAAAAGTTCACATAAAACAAATGTCAAAAAGAGAAAAAGATTTCAATGGTGAAAATACCATTTACTTCTTACAGTTTTTGATTTCAACCGAAATACTCAAGTTACTTAGTGTGCTTTCTAAATCTTCAATCAAGGATTTAGAAATGGTATGCTTCCTGTCACTAGTGTTACTCAATGGGACAGAGATACCACACACCAGGTTCACATTTTTATTTTGAATCTCTTCCTGAGAGTTCTCGTTTTCCTCTGGTTGCTCTGCATCCCTGAAAATTTCACTCCTTAATCCAATATCGTCATCAAAAATGGATGGCTCCTCACATGAAACGTTTTCCTCATGCTCGTGCGCTTTTCCTTTCTTCTTCTTTGCATTGGTCTTTTTAATTGGTTGCAAAACCTTAACATGTGCATGCGTTTTGCAGATGACGGTAAAAGCATGCTTCAAAAGAGTGTTGTCTCTTTTAGAAAGCACTGGACCAAAGGTGTATATCCCGTCAATACTGACATTCAAGTCCCTAATATTTGCAAACACCTTTAGTAGTTCATCTTTGTACATTCTATACTTCTTGAAAATCCGTAAAAGCAATGCAGAATACTTGTCGTTAAAAACAAGGACGTTTTGTTTTGCTCTTTTGCGTTGAAAAGAAGCATCCAATTCAATGAGAGGAGTGCCTTCACATTGCCTGGTTGGGTCTTTTTGCAACCAATCGTAGAAAGCTGTAAGGAGGCAGCGAGTTTTCTTTTTGGTGAGCTCTTTGAACACATCTTTGACGTAATTGTTGACATCTTTGTCATTTGAAGTATCAATGGTGGCTGTTTTGGACATCATTTTGAATTTATTTGTCGTTAGATGTGGAAAAAAAAAAGACAGTCAGGGATTCTCATTTTTGTACATGAACAAAAAAAAAGTAGTTAAAGCTGCTTTTATAGTTGAAGTGTTTGAACAGATAAAAAACATGGCTTGTTCAAAGATCTCCAAATAAGTGTATCTATGTAATATAAAGTTAAAAGTATGGACAACGTATTGAGATTTAGAGAGTGTTTAAAGGGGGAGGGAATTGAAATTTTTAAAAATCCCTTGCGACAAAGTGACATGTCACAGAGCTGGTTAAAAAGTTCACCACTTTGGGAAAACGGTACGGCGGATACAGAATGAGAAATTTAGCGAGTATTCAGTAGTTATACAAGAAGCGAGATACGAAATACATAGGACAATCAAATATCATGCTCTTTATGAAGGCAGAAGCAACAATATACTCAAAAGCAACAATAGAAGCAATGAGGCAAAGATCATAAAAGTAGAAGGATAAAACAAGTGGCAAGAGTACAGATCAGCCTCACTAACCCAAGTTAAGATTGTTTAGCCGTTGCTGCAACTCCCTAATATGGCTACCATTGGCTGTTGAAGATGGCGAGCCTGGAGTTGAATCTTTTTTAGGAGTTTGAACGGAGTTCTGGGAACTAAGTTTAGCAGTAAGAGATGGCTTTTTTGGTGGCCTTGCCGGTGGCGTCTTCTTCTTCTTCTTAGCAACCAGTTTCTTAAGCTCATCTGGAGAAAGGCCTGCTGATGGCGATCCCGAAGAAGCATGTGACTGCTGATCCTGCTGAGACCAGTTTGGACGTGGATGAGTTGGAGGAGGAGAAGACACATGATGAAATGATGGGGGCGGGGAAGACACTGGAGGTGAATTCATTGGAGAATCAGAAGCATTTTGAGGTGATATGTGGCCCAAAGTTGAAGATTTGTCCACACTTTGATGTGCAGATGGAGGAGAAGATACGTATGGAGGTGGAGGAGTGGCAGAATTCGATCTGGGTGGAGCCTCAGACTGCGCAGATAGTTGCTGGATGCCAAACTGACGAGGTGGCTGCATCGGTGAGTTCAACTGTGGCTGTGCTGGTGCAGAGATGCGCAAAGACTCTCTGGCTCTATCCATGGCATCCTTTCGGATTTGCTGCTCTCTGATTTTTTCCTCTTTTAATCTCCTCTCTCTGTCAATCACATCCTGAGAGCGGTGCGCTCTTGGAGGCGGTGGACCGAATTTCGAGACGCTGAAGTCGGTAAGACTGGTTTTGAACTTGGGCTCCTCAATTTTTTCATCAAATCCAATGGCCGTCTTTTGCATTTTTCCCGAGAGATGTGGGCGGGATGCTTGGGATGCCGAGTAGTTGGACTGTGGCACATAAGCCGGGGCATCTGGAGTTGGGGAGAAACTCCGGGAGGCAGACATTTGTGGTGCAGCAGGCGGGTTGGAGTCGATCGACGCAGTCCGGGTCGGCGGGGACTGGAATGATGCTTGCCTTGGAGGAAGAACTGGTTGTGGTGACTGCGAGTTTGACTGAGGTGGGGGAGAAACAGCTTGCGGAAGAGGAGGTGCTGGTCTGGTGTAGGGATGCCGAGGGGAACTTTGTACTTGTTGTGAGCCTTGGTAGGAGGGAGGAGGTTTAGCCTGAGATTGAGGGGGTGAAGGGGGTGGAGGAGTATATTGAGATTGTTGAGGAGGTGGAGGAGTGTATTGAGATTGTTGAGGAGGATATTTAACTTGTTGAGGAGAATATTGAGATTGTGGAGGAGGATATTGTGCTTGTTGCTGTGGTGGTTGAGGAGGATATTGAGCTTGCTGTTTTTGTGGTTGAGGAGGATTTGGAAATTGAGGTTGAGGTGCATACTGAGATTGTTGGTGAGGATATTGTGTTTGCCGCTGAGGGTTGCTATATGTATTTGGCTGCTGATTCATGGGATGATAATTCTGGTTTTGTTGGTAAGGTGGTGGATTTTGCTGGTTTGGTAAACTTTGATAATTTGGTGGACTTTGATAATTCGGGGGATTCTGATAATTCGGTGGATTCTGATAATTCTGATTCTGATAATTCTGATTCTGATAATTCTGATTCTGATAACCCTGATTCTGATAATTTGTAGAATTACCCATTTGTTGATTTGGCTGATAGCCCTGGCCTTGCTGCTCAAAGCTCATTCTCGGTTCCAGTTGGTCTTCTTCGGTCCTATTCCAATCACGATGCTTGGGTGGAGCCGGAAAGTTATGTGGATCTTTTAACGATGATAAGGGAACAGATGAATGATCAACAGTTGAACCTCTGCTAGATGATGAATTCGTATTGCCTTCTCTGTTTTTATAGGCATTGTATCCACCTTTGGCAATTCCTTTGGTGGCACTTGCGGTTGTCTTAACGACTGTTTTAGCTCCACTTATAATTCCAGCCTTGTGCTCGTCCCAAAAAGACATCAATTATGGCAAGAGACGATCAATCACTGACAATATCGTAACCTTTGAAAAGTTGTAACAATTGTGCTTCTTTTCAACAGTAAAAGTGTACTCTTGTCAAGCCTCCAGCATTAAATCTCGTAATACTCTAGGAAAAGCGGAGTGTTGAATACGTTTTGAAAACGTGCGATTCTCAGCTCTCGGCATCCTACGGAGAAAGCAGGCAGGGGGAAGAAAAAAATCAGACGGAACATTATTTGTTTTTATGAAACCTTAAATTAACGCGGTAAATTTGGAGATACAATAGAAAAAAAAAGCCAAAAAAAAGCCAAAAATAAATAAAACTGTAAATAAAACAACTACGTACACCAGCTTTGAGATGCTCTAACTACCAACACAAGACATCAAAATTTTAATATTGTGTGAATTCTCCAATCTTATATCAGACTGCTTCAAACGTAAGCTTCTGCTTTTTATGACAGCACCTGGCCCTTACAAAATAAATTGAATTCCACCCTAGGCAAATTGTCACGTGTGTCTCCATTACCATTGCAATTTCTTTCTGGTTACCATTCATTCACTATAGGGTGCCCATGATTATTAAAACACGCTATGTCGCGAATCTTCTTGAACCATACATACCGCCTATTTACACTAAGGCAATTTCCAAATGTGAGTGATCCAAATTCCTTGGAAAATCAACCATCGTTTGTCTCTTCCTTCTGCTCAACCGATAGCGGCACTAACAAGCATTTAAGGAAAATCAAACAGAAGTTGGCCAATAGCATCATACTCAACAAGATTTATACGATACCTACAATCGAGTCATCCGGTTCCCTAATCCCATCGAATTCGAGACTATTTTCCGGTGGCCAATCCACAAACGAAACTCCTGACTTTTCAGATATTATTGAAAATTTGGATCTACGCGTCAAGATCAACCATCTAATATATAACGGGCATAAATTCCGTGTTGGGCATCTCCGATTTCGCTTTCTGGACTACATCCCCGTACAAGTCTTCATATTTGTGGAATTTTCGCCTGGTTTCACTGTCATACTGACAAAAAGCCTTCCAAAAATGCAGGATGTCGTTTTTGACTATATAGCAGAGACTCTGAACAGTGTGATTGGTCCGCTTTCACTCCCAGATGATTTTCTTCGTTCTACTGTGGATGAAAGTGTACAGAAAGCTGTCTCTGAAGAAGATATTGGCAGTGGTATAAACTGGCATAACGATCTTGGTGACATTGAATTATCATTCACAGGCATAAAAACCAAATGCAGCGCCTTAAATGCCATCGTACTCAATATTAAATCTGCGGATGTGCCAAAATTTATTGATGAAGAGGGATTCGTGGCTGGATTTTGTAGCTACATGCAATCTGAAACATCCATAGACTTAAAAAAACTTGAATTAACACGAGCGAGAAACGAGTGGTTTTTGCTTACGTCAGATGGAAGGCTTCGCTTTTCAGACAGAATGTCATACCATACCCAACCAAGCAGACATGACGATGCTAGACCGACAATATGGAACATAATGTTTTCATTGTATACGAATGCAGGTAAGGGTACACAACTGCAAGAAAATGCAGACAAGACAACGTGAACATATGCTAGATAACATGGGCAGAATGCTGACCCCAATTTATGTACAGTTAAGTTAAGATGTATTTTTATAAGAATGATCAATAGAAGAGATAACAGATAGGGTAATTTTTATGAAAAAGCAATAATGTTTCCAGCATGATCGACTATTTTGCTTCCTCATCAAGCTTGCTATAGTCAATCTCAAAACTGGAACCACATCCACAGCTGCTTTTTAGAAATGGGCTGTCCACAACCTTGAATTGCGAACCGATAAGCTCATGCACATAGTCAATTTTCGAGTTTCTCAATATTTCTAACGATGTTTTGTCCATTATGACCTTAGCACCGTCTCTTACAAACAATGAATCTTCCTTATCAGGATGGTACTCGCTTGTATCAGTCAATTTAAACACGTATTCAAACCCATGACACCCTCCACTTTCAACGGAAATCCGGAGTGCTGTATTCGGCTTGTTATCAGTAGCGGTAACTTTTCGAAGATGCTTAGCAGCCTCCTCCGAAATTGTTACCAACAGAGGCAACCCGTTACGATCACTTAGTTGCTGATTCATCACCTTGGTCTTACTAAGTTCCAGGAATGCATCATGTGAAATTCCTGAAGACTTTAACTTTGGTCTTTCCTGACTGTCGATGTGTGTAGTCGAAAAGAAAACGATATTATGTTGCTTTTGCGAACTCCTAATCAGTGTTCCCATAAAAAAAGTCAATCGACTAATCCCCTTATAGATCGATACAGGTTTCCGTAGCTGGAAACCTACCATTCTTGAAGTTGTAGCGAACATTGTTAGCATATGTTAACAGAGCTTTCAGTTGCGAAGCAAACTCCAATATTCTGTATTTAAACAACACTTTATTGGGGTAAGCTTAGAATATACTCTTTGTTGGCAAGAGATTTATGTCAAATGTAATAGTAATATAATTGTATACTGTAAGCTTCAATGACTTGGTCTGGAAAATGCTTTACTAAAGAACCAAGTCACATCTAAGAAATGCCGATTGAATTGATTTGTAATGCGAAAAGTGCCCGAACTTGCGGGGTTGAAAAAAAAAAAAAAAAAAAAAAAAAAACGATGACTATATATAACAATGGCAAATATCGACGCAACGATCGACGCACACATCTCTTCCGGCTAACCCATCTCAACCACCAATAAATAACTCATAATACTTCCAAGAAGAAGAGATATATTTATGACAAGAGCTGTATATCCACCTGCAGCTTTCTTCTCATCATCTGTGTAAAGTAGATGGCCAATTAACATGAAGGCTGAAGAGAATAGTTGACCATTGGTGAAGCCAAACATGAATTGTAGCATAATGTAAAAGATATCAGTGATTATGGATCCATTTTCATTGCGGCCAAATGCATTACAGAGCATAAAGAGCGGAATATACACAATTCTCGAAACTGCGTACAGCACCATTAACTTCTGATTTCCCACCACAAAGAATTTCCAAGCACAGACAACTCTACCAGCAAGATCTCCAAGATTCCAGACTAGGAAAATGACTGGTACAAAAACCTTCCTGGAGACAAAGTGAGAATCAACGAAGGACGCAAATATCGGAAATGCCAAAGTGATGGAGAATACAAGAATGATGGTGCTTTCAACAAATTTTAGAGGTTGCCAAATGTGCTTAAAGGAGACAAAACGCCTTTGGGTGGTTACAGGTTCTAATGAATTTTCCTGTGATTCAAATCCATCGTTCAAGACCTGCTTTTCGTGCCAAGCAGTCACTTCTGCAAAAATTAAAGCAACTAGGGTGACAAAAACGCTCGTTAGGAAGTATTTGGCACCTTCAGCAGACCTGCGTTGAGCATGCTTGTTGGTAACAACAGCTATAATCATTGATATCGATGGTAGGACACCTGAAATAGCGTTTCCGACCACATTTGCATTGGCATAAATAGGGCCCTTGACATTAACCAATGCAATAATGGCAACCTGTGTCAAGCATGCACCCACAGCACTTATAGCAACGTTAAGCATGACAAATGAAAAATAGAACGTCGTCCAGGCTTGAGGGAAAAGCACTCCAACAGACATCGAAAAGAAGACAATAATTTGAATCAAACAGCCCGATTTAAGCCTAAACAAATAGTCGACGTTTTCCTGTTTCTGCGACACGTAAAAGTTGAAAACAGTCGATACCAACGTCCAGACAGTCATCATAGTAGATGAATAATTACTGGATAAAGCCGGTGAGCTTTCAAGCCTACTCCGAAAATATTCCGATGCGGAAAGAAAGCAATTCCAAGGCCACAAGTTAGCCATTCCACAAAGGAGAAATGTAACATATTTAAGAGCCCTTAGTGTGACCGCTTTATGTATTATCGGAATGCAAAGTAAAATGGAGGAATCCGGATCCATGCTTGGATGTGCATCCACATCTGCAATATCTTCATACTGTGATTCAAGGGCAGTCTGATCCTCATCAGAATTAATGCCTTTGGAAGCCATGCTTGAGTATGATTGGACCATCTGGTGGCTTGGACCTTGCACTAAATGGTAATAGCCATAAAGATAATTGTTATCAGGAAGTATGAATTTTTCCGAAGGATGAGGTATGTGAAAATACGCGAACCGCGAAAAGGTAAGTGAAGAAAAATAAAATTACGTACCATTCGCAGAGCAAAGAAAAAAAAAGGATTGTACGGAATACTCAGTGTACCTGTTCTTTATATATAAACCTATGAATAAAATGGTCAAATGCTAACTAAATCAATTAAATAGAACAACATTCAATAAATGGCGATGCCGCAAGAACATAAATAAGCGTTTGCGGTAATTAACGGATAAACAGAATGAGCATCCTTATGATTCCACAACCTCAAGACTGAACAGAAGGGTAAAGTAAAAGGGATATCATCATTAAATCAAGTAGTATTAACCACAAAAGAAAAAGAATGCAATATCAATCAAGAAAATCCACACAGCGGTATAGTTTTGGATTTTCAGAAGAGTCGTCTCCCTCATAAAGAATATTCCATCTTCCTGAATACTTGGAATTCTTGAATTTGGCAGCATAGAGCTGTTTAACCATCGGTGAGTTCAGCAAATAGTCCTCAAAATCAGTATCTATTGAAAAATCATTAATTTTAAGTAACGCAATTCCAGGCTGCACCAACGACAATGACTCCAACATTTTCACATTATCAACATCATTGAACCGATCCTGATGGTTGATAATAATCCATTCGAAGCGATGCTTTGCAGAAAGCTCCGTAAGGAAGTTCGCAGAAGCTTGATGTGAATAATATGTTTTGATCTGCTTTATTCCGCTGCATGCAATTACTGAATTGATGACATTTGCGTCTGAACGCGATATTTTTGTTAAATCATACGATGCATATATTGTGAAATCTGATTTGCATTCAAGGAATTTCATGGCAAGATATAGCAAGGAATATCCGTAATCTTCCTCAACACCATAAAGAAGAATACATGCTGGCTTTTCCGTTCTAAAAAGTTGCGCCACATTGTCGTATTGGGAAATCCTTTCCTTTAAAAGAGGTTCTGATGGTAGCATTTCATCAATTAATTTTAATATAGCTTGTCGCTGTTTCTTTACAGTCAACGTATTGTCTAAGGCCTTCACACGAGAAAGTAGTTTCTCATATTTGGAATCCTTTTTGTCTGTGTTATTTTTTTTTGTTGGTAATGACAAGAAATCCAGTACATTTTCTGATGATATTGCTGACATTGTGTGAATAGATACGAGTAGGAGTAGCACTATCAAATAAGAAGAAAAGAAATAAGTCAACGATAACCTGAAGAAAGCTAAGAAGATTTGCGTATTAAGCAGAACTTAAACTATGTCATCTTTTTGTTAGTATGACTTACATATAGATCAGCAAATTGACAAACTCATCGGTTTATAAATGCACAAGACAATTTCGCATTTTTCACTGAATTCCATTAACTATTTTCTTTTTTCCATTATTCAAATGGCCACTTCCCCGCAAAAAAAAAGCGACAGCGAATCATCCTTTGTGTTATGAATAAAGTCACACGAACACACAACAAAGACAAAAGAAAGGCAAACCAAAAAAAAGGGAAAATACAAATTAACAATACAATTAATAATTTTATTTTTCTATAGCCCCGGACCTGTCATCTGACCCGGAGGTAGCAAATGGTTCAGCATACCGTAAAATAAACTCTATTTTTCCTTAATTTTACGAACAGTAAGAATTAGCAAAATTCACGTCTCCTTTTCACGGTCTCAATATTATCAATTTATGGTGTACAGATGTATATGGGGTTGATAGAGCGATCTGCAGATGTAATTCGAAGAAGAAATGAATAAATATGACATCAAGTTGTAACATTTCTGAGGTTGAATATTCAATGTGAGGTAAGCTTCTTAGAATTTGATATTTAGGATACACTCTACTGAGTAATATGGGGCAAATTGATATAACTGTATCCGAAGATTTGGAGTCCGCTCGCCAAAGTTTGGAGCTTTATCAAAAATACTCATCTTTAGCTGGTAAAACGTCTAATTCAAAGCTTTTCACGTTATCATATATTTTTGGATTAAATGCTGTTCAACAATTGATGAGAATATATAAAAATTTGAAGAATGAGAAATCCAAGAAAGAATGCAATACCAAAGCAGGGGAGATTATAACTTTATTAGAGGATGCCAAGAACAAACAATTGAAAAGAATAGAAAAAGGCAGCAGGTATCAAAGCATAAGAAAAATCAAATCAAGAGCAAACGATAAAGCATTTATGGAAGTCTTGGAAGATGATAACAAAGCCCGGCTCTTTTTGAATAGATGGTGCACAGATCAACTAGATAAAGTCGAAGCGATTATAAAAGGTGGATTTGTTGATTTAAGCACTGTGGACATGCTACTTAATATTTGCACAGCACTACAGGCCAGCATAGACATGTATCCAGTTGAATTGGATAACAAAGAACATAGTGAGCACGAAAAAGAAGAATTAGAAGAGATAGAAAAGGATTCTGAATTGTATGAACAGAAGCTCAGCCAAGCAGAAGATGCTTTAAATAACAACAAGGGTTTACAGCATACCTCTGGGGTATCAACAAGGAAAGCAGAGGACCTTACACGAGATCAACTAGAAGAAAAAATTAAGTGGTGTAAATTTTGCATTTCCAGAATTTGCAGCAACACGAAAGCCGGTAAGGATCCCAATGATGATCTGACTCTTATGATTGGTGCAAATGGGAAAGAACAACTAGAGATATCTGAAGAGGAGGTTAACCAAGTGATTGAATCTGTTTTAAACATGAGAGATGATGGAAATAACAATTCAGAGAACAGTGATGATGATTCGGACAATTATTATTATGACTCAGATGAGGAAGAGTATGTGAAGAAAGGAGAGTTAAGTTCAAAATTTCCTAAACCACCGGTTGAGACTAAGGATAAGAAAGAATATGATATTGGAGAAAAATCAAAGTTAGATACGAACATACAACCTAAAAATGAAATACAAAGAGAACCTCAAGCATCTATTGAAATCACTCCAGCCTCCATAGTAGCTTCAAAATCCGCAAAGAAAAATAGTCTTAAGAAGGAAAGTCCACCAGACTTGCAATCACTAGAAAAAGAGCTTGATAATAGCGGCTTGTTAGAGTCTGCAAAGAAATGTTGTAAATTTGCAGTGAGTGCAATTCAATATGAGGATGTGGACACTGCCTTGGACGAGCTTCAAGAAGCTATGAACCTATTGAAAAGCTACCAAGCTAAGATGGGGTGTGATAAGACTGAAAGAGATGGCAATTGATTATGTAAAGTTTTGTATTCCAGACAGTATTTATATAGAGGACTTATAGAGAACACCTGATGTTCTGTATTAGGAAGATCGTTGTAAAAAATTTAGGGATGAAAAAAAAAATAAATAAATAAAAATAAAAATAGAGGCGGCAGCGAAATATGGGAAAGAGAAAAAGTAAATATAAAAATGCCATTGAGGTGCATGTAAAGGTTCAGATCCAAATAATAGTATTCGAGGAGTTAGAGGCGTTTTTTAGAAGTATAGACTGCATTTTTGCTAAAACTTAGATATCAGGGAATCCAGAATGACTGTCATTAAGGGTATGTTTGGATTGTGGTTATTTTTATAGTTTTTGACACATGTTGAAACTTCTGTTACTAACAATATTTATCTTTGCCCTCAACTAGTTAACGTTAGAAACGCGGGTAAATCATATCCAATCGATGTGGATTTAGAGTCTCCAGGTCTGGAATTCAAGAGAAAGATATATGAGGCAACAAATATTCCACCAGAGAGACAAAAGGTGCTTTTGAGAGGTGGAAAGCTTAAGGATGATTCTGATATGAAAACTTTCAACCTAAAGCCAAACCAGCCAATTATGGTGTTGGGAACTCCGCTTTCTCAGAAGCTAGAGAAACCGAAGGAGAAAATCCATTTTATGGAGGATCTGAGTGAAGGAGAGAGAAATTTCAATCCAAATGATACTCCATCAGGATTGGTCAATCTTGGAAATACGTGCTATCTAAACTCATCTCTTCAGACATTGTATGATATCAAGGAATTACGGGACGAGCTCAAAATAATGCAACCAAATTCTTTGGAGATTGGAACGCAGAAAGCATTGGTTGTTAATATGAAGGAATTGTTTGAAAAAATGAACGACAAGAAGCAGAAAATCACTCCGTTGAACTTTCTTACATCGATGAGGTTGACGTTTCCACAATTCAGTGAGAAGAGTGAGCAGGGCTTCTACAAGCAGCAGGATGCGGAAGAGGCATATTCTGAAATTTTGAGTGTGATCTTGAATCGTTTCCCAAAGCTTAGATCGTATTTTGAGATTGGCATGAAGACAACTACAAAGTGCTTGGAAACTCACGAGGATGCCACAACGGGAATCGAGCAGGCTATGAAGCTCAGCTGCCACATTAATATCCATACGAACTTCTTGATGGATGGCCTTAAGTCAGATATGGAAGAGACAATCGAGAAAAGTAACGAGCAGCTCGGAAAGAACTGCAAGTACCAGATCAAGAGAAGTATCACGAGCTTACCAAAGTATTTGACAATTCATTTTGTGAGGTTCTTTTGGAAAAGAGAGACGAAGAAGAAGTCGAAGATTCTCAGAAAGGTGCAATTCCCATTCCAACTTGATGTGACCGATTTGCTAGACGAAAGTGTGAAGGAGGAGATGATAAAGGCAAGGGGCTCGATCTACAAAGTTGAAAAAGAGAATGACGAGGAGAGGGTCACTTTCAAGAAGTCAAAACCTTCGGACACAATGACAACAAGAGATCAGTACACAAAGCAGAGGGAAGAGTTAGCCAAGTTGAAGAAGAAGTGGCTTGATAATTACAACAAGGCACTTCCTGAGGGATTCAGTCAAGATTCTGGCAAGAACCCTTCGCCATTGTATGAGCTTTCTGCCATTATTGCACATCAAGGATCATCGGCCGATTCGGGACATTATCAGGCCTTTGTTAAGGATCCCGAAGATGTTGACGGTGAGAGATGGTACAAGTTCAATGATGATAAGGTGACTGTTGTGAACAAGGAAAAAATTCAGAGCTTGGCTGGAGGATCAGAGGGTGATTCAGCCTTAATATTACTCTACAGAGCTGTTGGACTTCCATAACTCAACAAGTGCAATGAAGTATACGAGAGAAAGAAGAAAAGGGGAAAAAAAGAGACATCTGCTTCTTGACATAGTTGCAGGAATAAGTAGGTAATATATTTCATTTATACACGGCCAGCTGAAGTATGATGTGCGGTTGCTTGTAAATTAAAGGAATGTAAAAAAGTGCGAGGTATTATTATAAAGCCATTTCTTTGAATCTCACCATGAATCTTCACTAAGCTTGGAAACAGATGATTAGTGTAGTGTAACATTCCTCTGGACAATAAATATTAAGCTTCAATTATAGAGAGCTGGCTGCTTGCTTAAACTTCTGAACCTCGTTCCAGCATGAAAGTGGCTTTGAACGATTTCCGTTAAAGCATTTAACCACTTCATTTTCTGCTTGTTTGAGCTCATCAGATTTGGCCTTCTCGAAGTTGTTTAGAGCATGAAGTTTTGCACTCACTGTCTTTAACTTCTTATTTACTGATGCAGTAGATGCTGTTTTATCGTCACCACCAGTAAATAGCGATTTCTCAAGCGCATCGCCCAATTGAGCCCTCTCATCTTTTTCCAACTCCGCTAATCTTTTGTGAACTTCTTTTCTATATACTGCTTGGCATACTGCTGCCTCGTATAGTTTGATTCATTTGAGTTATCAAGCTCTGATAAGAGTGTAGCACTAAACTCTACTGGTGTCTTCGGATAGAACGTTTTCACTTTTTGTTCCTGGCTCATTTTCAGATTTTTATTACGGCCAATTATATTCCGGTTGCTGTCAAACAGGATATCCTAAATTCCTCTAACTGGCCTAAGTAGACTAAACGTTGGCAATATTTTTGATTGGAACCGGTATAAAAATCAGATAAAAACGTAAGCACAGCTGAATGTGTAGGGATGCACGGCCCACTTGCTTCCTTAATTAAAAATTATATATATAATTCAACTATTTGGCAACCATCCGCATTAAACAGCATAGACCTGGAAGCGCGCGAAAAGAGTGAGAAAATTAAAATGAATGCATCTGATTATCCCGATAAACTGGGAGAAACACCAATTCCTTCCCGCAAACTGCCTCGGGTAGGAACTGCTCATTTGTCAGCTTTTAATGCTTTTTGCATTTTTAAGGATTTGCCACTGGCACAACGTTTAGGTCTTTAGCATACATATAAAGGAGAGCTAAATTTTTGAGAAAAAAGAAGACTGGCAATATTGACATTATCTGAAAAGGGGAAATTCGACATGACTGTAAGTTGCGACATTTTATTGTTGGTGCTCTTCTTGTATGATCACCTTTGACATTAACATTCAAAAGAAAAAAGGTGAAAGCAGAATTTTTTTTCTCAGAATACTAACATATCTTTTACACGCAGGACTCAAAAATGCAGGTGGACTCGAAACCAATTGATGAGGGCCTATACTCACGTCAATTGTATGTCTTGGGTAAAGAAGCCATGCTGAAGATGGCAAAGTCCAAGGTTCTTATCATTGGACTCAAAGGTTTGGGTATCGAGATTGCCAAAAACGTTGCCCTAGCTGGTGTGAAGGCATTGGATATATATGATCCTACAAAAGTCACACTTCAGGATCTCTCATCACAGTTTTTCCTTAGAGAGTCTGATGTTGGCAAAAGTAGAGCGGAGGCCTCATTTCCTCGTCTTGCAGAGCTTAACAGCTACGTTCCAGTGAATGTGATCCACAAATTGGATGAAAGCATCATTGCCCAGTACCAGGTGATTGCTGTTACGGAAGCAACTCTTGCCGAACAGTTGCAAATAAACGATGTGACCCATGTAAAGGGAATCCGCTTCATATCGGCTGATGTGCGCGGACTTTTTGGCCAGACATTTGTTGATTTTGGTGAGTCATTCACAGTTTATGACAAGGACGGTGAGGATCCAAAAACAGGCCTTATATCTGATATTGAAACTGACGGTACTGTTACCACTTTGAATGCAACCAGGCACAATCTTGAGGATGGCGATTATGTGAAATTCACGGAAGTCGAAGGTATTCCAAAGTTAAATGACGGCTCAGTTCACAAAGTTTCCATTCTTGGTCCATTTGCGTTCAAGATAAAGGATTTCGACTCATCATGGGGTAAGTATGTTCGTGCGGGAACCTTCACACAGGTCAAGGTTCCTTTCAAGATACACTTTGACCCACTTTCAAAGCAGATCGAACACCCGGAGTTTGTCATTTCGGATTTCGCCAAGTTCGACAGACCCCAACAGATCCATTTTGGCTTCTTGGCACTTCACAAATTCCAGGAGTTGCACAATGGCGAACTTCCACGTCCTCACAACGAGCAGGATGCTTGTGAGCTGGTCAAGTTGACAGAGGAGTTGTCTAAGCAGGCTGGTGCAGAAATTGAGATCAAGGAAGACCTCATCAGGAAGTTATCATACGGCTCACGGGGAGACTTACCACCAATGAATGCATTTTTCGGTGGTCTAGTGGCCCAGGAGGTGTTGAAGGCATGCTCTGGAAAGTTTGGCCCTATCAAGCAGTGGCTGTACTTTGACTCTCTTGAATCTTTGCCAGAATCCAAGTTGTATCCTAGAACAGAGGAGACGTGTAAGCCTCTCAATACGAGATACGACAACCAGATAGCAGTCTTTGGTGTTGACTTTCAGAGGAAAGTTGCCAATCTAAAGGTGTTTTTGGTTGGATCAGGAGCAATTGGCTGTGAGATGCTCAAAAACTGGGCTTTAATGGGCTTGGGATCTGGTCCAGACGGACAGGTTTTCATTACCGATAACGATTCCATCGAGAAATCCAACTTGAACCGCCAGTTTTTGTTCAGACCAAAGGATGTGGGAAGCAACAAATCAGAGGTCGCAGCTAAGGCTGTTATTGCGATGAATTCCGATTTGAATGGCCATATTGATACAAGAACCGACAAGGTGTCACAGGAAACTGAAGAGATCTTCAATGACCAATTCTGGCAAAACTTGGACTTTGTTACCAACGCTTTGGACAATGTTGAGGCCAGATCGTATGTGGATAGGAGGTGCATCTTTTTCAAGAAGCCACTTCTCGAGTCAGGTACTCTTGGTACAAAGGGTAACACCCAGGTTATCATCCCAATGCTTACGGAGTCATACTCCTCATCCAGGGATCCCCCAGAAAAGTCCATTCCATTGTGTACCTTGAGATCATTCCCAAACAAAATTGACCACACTATTGCCTGGGCAAAATCCTTGTTTGAAGGTTACTTCCACGAGGCACCAGAGAATGTGAACCAGTACTTGACACAGCCAAACTTTGTGCAGACAGTGCTCAAACAGAGTGGAGATGTGAAGACCATCTTACAGACAATAAACGACTACTTGACTAAGGAGAGGCCTTACACATTTGATGACTGCATTAGGTGGGCCAGACGCCAGTTCGAGCAGAAATACTCGTATGACATCAAGCAGCTTTTGTACAATTTCCCTAAAGATGCGGTGAACTCGAAGGGCGAGAGATTCTGGTCTCCCCCTAAGAGAGCACCAACACCTTTGGTGTTTGATATTGATAACGAGGATCACTTGCATTTCGTTTCTGGTGCCGCAAACCTCCTTGCCTTCATTTATGGCTTGAAAGGTGAGACTGGCGAGCCTGATGTCAGGCATTACGGCTCTGTCATAGACAAAATGGAAATTCCAGCATTTACCCCAAAGACAAACGTGCAAATTCAGGTTAACGACAACGATCCGGACCCAGCAGATGCTGTTGCCAGGGATCAGAATGAGTTAGAAAGACTTGCTTCAAGCTTACCAACACCTTCCTCACTTGCTGGCTACAGATTGAACCCTGTTGAATTTGAGAAGGATGATGATACAAACCATCATATTGAGTTTATTACTGCGGCTTCCAACTGCAGAGCTCTAAACTATGATATTTCGCCGGCTGATAGATCGAAGACGAAATTCATTGCCGGCCACATTATTCCAGCCATCGCCACTACTACAGCTTTGGTGACCGGACTTGTCTGCTTGGAGCTTTTCAAGGTTGCAGACGGAAAGAGAGATCTTGAGAAGTATAAAAACGGTTTTATCAATTTGGCACTTCCATTTTTGGATTTCAGTGAGCCTGTCTCCTCTCCAAAGGGTAAGTACAATGACAAGCAGTTTGATAAGATCTGGGATAGATTTGATGTTCAAGGTGACATTACATTGAAGCAGCTTTTGGATACATTTAAGGAAAAGGAGGGTCTCGACATTACGATGATTGCTTATGATGTTTCCTTATTGTACGCATCGTTCCATCCCCCAAAGAAGATCAAGGAGCGTCTTCCGATGTCTATCACGGAGCTAATTGAGACCGTGAGTAAGAAGCCTGTTCCATCTGATAAGAAAACGCTTGTTCTAGAGATATGCTGTGAGGATAAGAATGAAGAAGACGTTGATGTTCCATTTGTCTGTGTTCATCTATGATTCACCTTTTATTAAGTAAAATTATCTTACTTTTATTTCTAATAAATGTCCCAAATAACGTGAATGAAATTTTCAAGATATATATACCCTATAAGAGGCAAAAAACTAAGCGCCTGATAAAAACTTGTAGAAGATTCCTTTTTTGTTTATTAAACAATCGTATGAGCCAGTTTCAGCCAACTGTCCATCTTTGATCATGCATATGTTATCGGCGATCTTCATCATATCCTTCATATGCGTAACTGCAATAATTGTCATGTTTATTTTCAACCGTGAAAGCAATTTCAGTACCACTTCCGTGTTGTATGGATCAAGCGCAGAAGTGCATTCGTCTAGAAACATGATTCTTGCTGGTCGAAGCAATGCCCTTGCAATACACAATCTCTGAGCTTGTCCACCTGAAATGAGCATGTCTTTATCATCGGAACCGACATTTGTGTCTAATCCGCTAGGTAAAGACCTGACAAAATTTTCCATATTCACTTTCTTGAGACATCCATAAATGTCTGCATTGGTTATGGTGGATGCAACTGGATTTCCATAGACTAAATTCTCCTTTATCGATGCATCCACAAAGTATGACTTCTGCGGAACAACAGAAATACTGTTCTTTAAGTGACTTAACTTAATCGTACTTTCATTATATCCACTAATGCTTATCTCTCCGCTATTTGGTGCATAAAATCTCTGTAAAAGTGAGATTATCGTGGACTTCCCACATCCTGACTCACCAACTAAGCATGTAATAGCATTCTTTGGAATGGAAATGTTAAAATCTTTTAGAATATAAGTTCCTGGCATACTTGGATATGCAAAATCCACCCTTTTCATTTCAAATGTGTTGGGTGTATCAACTGCAACTAAGTTGGGAGATAAATATCCTTGTGTTTCGTTTGAGTCGGGCTCCAACTTTAATAATCCATCAACTTTTCTTGCAACCCGCATTCCCCTGTGAAAGTTTGGTAAAGAGCCAAGGAGTGAAGCTGAAAACCCGGTCGAGAAGAGAATAATCATAATGACCTGCATCATCTGAACAAGGGTGTACTCAGAGGTGACAACAAGCTTCAAACCATAATAGAACAATATTGCTTGGGCAAGATTTATTATGACTAAAGAGATGCTCATGCTCATTCCCAATGAGAGGGCCCTTATGGAGCCATTCCTTTTCATAAATGTGCATTTCCTAATTAGACGGCTAGTTAGCTGTTCCTGCAAATTAAGGCAAGTTATTACTTTAATGCCGTTCACCGTCTCACTGAATGATTCTTCCACAGAAAGAACCGACTCTTTATACCTATTTTCGGCCACACGACAAAATACTGATGTAGCAACCACGCTAAGTCCAAACAATGGAAAGAAACTCAAGCCAACCAAAGACAATTTCCAACCTATTATTGTAGCCCAAATTATACCAAAGCAAAGAATTATGACACCCCCTATCAATGAATCAATGCAACCACTAAAAACCGTCCTGAGATCTCTCATATCATTCATCAATATAGTCGACATTTCTGTCTTAGCAAATCTCTGTAACCGATCCATAGGCTGTTGAAGTATTTTGTCAAAACTATCCAAACGTGCCTTCTGAATCAATGAATCGGAAATTGAGCCCAAAATGAGTTTTGAAAAGAGGAAAAGTAAACCATCCGCAAGAGATATACCAGTCAACACTAAAGACCACTTCATCTGATAGTATGAAGATGAAATTGTTGTTCCTTTTTGAGGTACAACTCCCGTGATAAGTTTCGAAAAATAAAAGCTGAATAACGGACTTAAAATGCTTCTGCCAATAGAAAAGACGATTCCAGTGAAATATTTTAATCTCGTATTTAGATTCAAGAAGTGTTTAATGAATCTAAAGGCAAGAGGAAATTCACTTGGGTGATGATCCTTCTTGGCATTTTGATCCTCGATATCCTTTTCCGTTGGGTTGGAGACCAATCTCAAAAACTCCAAATCCTTCAGCTGTTCATCCTTGTCCTCAACCTCTGCTTTAAAAGTATTTGACACCTCATAGCTTTTGCTTCTGCTTTCAACCTTTTTGAAAAGTCCAATGTTCTTCTTGACAAGTTCATGCTTTTTTCCCCGAGATATAATCTTACCATCGCTCATCACTATCACATTCTCGTTATCATGAATCTCATCGATATCATGAGTAATAATCAAGGTTGTTCGACCTTTCCTTATCCTTCTCAAGTTTTCCATTATCCTTTTTCTTTGACGAATATCAATAGCTGATGTGCTTTCATCAAGTATGAGAACAGATGTATTTCTTAGAAAAGCGCATGCAAGTGCAATTCGTTGCTTTTCGCCACCACTTGGCTCAAATTGACCTTCATTGCCACCTATTTCAGTTTCTAACCCATGTGGAAGTTTTGCAATTGTATCTTCAAGACAGGAATTCTTTACGGCATTAAATAAATCCTCATCTGTATACTTTTTGCATCCAAGCACAATATTATCCTTAATTGTTCCAGAAAATAAAGGTGAAAATTGTTGAAGAAAGGTAATCTGATCTCGTAGCCAGTATTTATTTAATTTGTTGATGTCCACACCATCAACCAATATTTTACCATTATCTGATATGTAAAAGTTCAAAAGCAAGGACGAAAGAGTGGATTTTCCGGATCCTGATAATCCTATTAAAAAGCAAACTTCTCCCGCTTCAATATTCAAATTGATGTTCTTCAAAGCAGTTCTTCTTTCAGCTGTATTTCCTGTCTTGAAAGCGAACGACACATTTTCAAATGATATATTTCCCGTCATTGAATACTCAGGCACTAAACCATTGCTCTGAACAGAAATAGACTTATCACTGTCCAAGTATTTAACTATCTTATCAAAAGAAGCCTTTCCTTTCTGAAGAACCACTAATATCATAGAGATCGAGCTAAAAGTCATAGAAATGTTAAGGCAGGCATAAAATGCAGAAATCACATCTGCACTAGTATTGTAATGCTTTCGGACAAGATAGGAACCAAACCAAAAACTTTCAACAAATAGGATTAAAGAGAATATTCTCATAAGACTTGAAGCTAATGAAGTAAACTTATTGAATTTCTTGAAAGAGTGCTTCACTTCCACCAATTGCTCGGTGAATTTCTTCAATTCAATATCTGCACTAAAAACTGATTTCACCCACACATAGCATTTCAAATTCCAGTCCAATATGGAGGCCGCTATAGATGTTTGTGTGTCTTCTGAGGTTGCCCAGTAATCAATAAATCTTCCAAATATGAAAAGCACAGCCATCATGACAGGCACTGTGGCAAAAATAAGTAGAGTTGCTCTCCAGCACATAATGAAACTGGTAACAGTAAGACAAATAACAGTGAAAACGGATCGAATTAACATGGCCGAAAACTCACCAACTGCCGATCTATATTCCTCGACTGATCTATTTAATTGAATAAGTTCTCCATTTAAACTCTGAGATCCATTTTCGAACCACTCAAAATCCTTTTTCAGTAATGATTGATATAGTTTAATTCTGCACCTACTTTGTTGACGCTCGGAAAGCACACAAAATATAAATGTTTGCAGCCAAGAGAAAACGGTAGCACCTAATCCAACAAGGCCGACTGCAATACAAACAGTTTTCAAATCATGAAGGAATTCCGAGACGGTTGTATAATACCCAGCTGCAAAATTCGTAAAATAGGTGAATATCTTCGACACCAAAAGAGTGATACCAACTGGAACTAATGCAGAAAGAAACGCACTGACAGATCCACAACCAACTAACAAGAAATCATCCTTTGTTAAGAACATGAAAATGCTACTTATATTGGCAAAAAAGCTCTTCTTTGTTATGTGTTGTTCATGTTCTGAGTTTTCTTTCACTTTATCTTCAGTCAGCTCAAGGTTCGATTCACTGTCAGATACTTTCCAGTATTCCATTTCATTAACTTCTGGAGAGGATTTGGAAGATGATCCTTGAATAGACATTTTTTCTTTGAATATTGAAGAACTCAGTTATACTTTGTTATCATATTTGGGATTTCTTGTGAGTTCATGACACAAAAGTGACAAATGCTGTATTTTTATGGAAGAAGTATGTTGTCCAACCTTTCTTATCTCCATGATGGCTGTTTCAGAAATGAAAATAAAAATTTTGTGTTTCTTTAGATCATACAAATTTCCAATTTGGGCAGTCTCAATGAAGGATAGGATTGGATCTCTATATATATATTTTTAATTTTTCACTAAACATCGTCTGACAGTGTGTTGCATCAGTCTGTTCAATATGTTATAAATCATTACTGAAAGGGGAGTTTACACACTTTCCTGTACTGATTCGTAAAATATCGTTTAATCTGAGATTGTCTTATGACTTATATTTGAGTACAACGGAGCGTGACTGAATTAAGTAAAATCGCTGTGTACGTAAAAATGCAATGACTGTAGTTCGATAACTTTAAAATACTACTCAAGACTTTTAGTACTTAAATAAATATCTTCTCAAATTTGGAGAAAAGAATCAAGGCTTAAAAGGAATAAGATAAGCTCGAATACATGCAAAATATAAAACAAGATTTAGAAATTCTTATCAACCAATTGCTTGGCAGGCTTCCAATCTTCTTTGTTGACATAATCCAAGACAACAATTCCACATCCTTTTTTGTATTCATCGTTGATCTTTGCCTTCTGCAAGCTTTCGGCAACTGCATGCGGCCAGCAATCAATGTCAAAAAAGTTTGATGCTGAACAAAAGTTCACGAACAACTTAGGTTCACTGTTGGTGTTGTTATAATCAACAGCCTTCTTCAGTAAATCCTTGACATATCCAGCCTTTTTGGAAATATCCTGCTCATCCTTGAATTCGCAGTAATCCTGAACACAGAACTTTCCCCTGTCATCACATGCAGTATTGTAGGTCCAACTTGAAGCGGAAATACCGAACTTACCTTGGTCATCCTGGTTGTTAACACCAAACCTCCTAAAAAGAACAATTTTACCTCTGCAATCACCCAATTTAGGAATCTCATCCTTGAGGAACCATTTATCCTCATGTCCTTTCAAATAATGATCGCGGAACACTTTCGGAAACTCATCATTCTGGTTATCCCAACTTCCATTTCCTTCTTGCTTGATGGAAAGAATCACTGCTTCGGAGTTGTGATCTTTCAAGAAATTATAAATATTTTCCAATTCGTCGGTAAATTTCACAGCCCCAGTCAATTTCACTGGAAAGTTTCCGTGACAACAAATCAAATCATTCTTCTTGCTGTCATCCAGAGTAAGGAAATTCTTCGACAATCTGATATCTAAGAATCTAACACCATGCTTCAACTGTTCTGAAATATCTTCACCTTGACATTGAACAGATGGTGGAGCAAGCTTGTGATAAGCTGCAGCATCATGAGTGCCTGGAATGGAAAGTTTTGATAGATATGTGTCGTTGTTGACATCTTTCATCCAAGAGCTGTAATCGACCATTTTCGTTTCAGTATGCTTTAATATTGATGAAGAGACAACTCGAGTTCAATTAATTAACGGTGAAGATAAAGAAGAAGAAAAACGTTGGACTATATATAATTGAATTTCTTACACAGTTTGCTTGCCATTTGTGGAACAATTGCAAAATTTCCTTCTATTTTGAACTGGTACATATAAATATTACAATATGCGAGCAATCAAAGCAGAAAGCGGATGAATAATTAGGCAGAGAAGCTGTCTATATTTGGTAGCTGGGCACCACACAATGAATGCTTTCACACAATTCTCGAGAAAATGAAAGAAAAGTGAGGAAAAAGGAGAGAAAAAAGAAGAAAAAAAAGAAGAAAAAAATTTGTTCAGCAATTATTTAAGGGTCCATTAAACAATGCTTAGCGATAGAAAGACGGCAAGAAAGAATTATTATATCAAATCCTTGCAAAGTTCATAACTGACGTGAAGACAGGCACCATAAACGAAAAAATAAATTTATATCCTATGCTAAAGGTCAATTTTTTATCAATTATCTATGATATGTGCAACAATGCGATCCGGAGACATGAATAATATTACTAAAATTATATTTGACGTGTGGAAACCTTAACATTGCACTTGTTGAAACATTTTAGACATTCTTTGTGCATATAAGTGAGAAATCAAAGGCCGGAAGTAGTTTAATGTAATACTGTGAGGAGCGCATTTAGGTACATATCATTTCAGTGCTACAAAGTGTGTTTGATCTCGGTGTTATATCAGATAGTTTAACAGATAAATTGGAACAGTGACCACCTACTGTTAATTATCAGGAATTTATGGGCCAATTATAAAAATATCCGTATGAGAAATCGGCCAAGTTGAAAAACTCGGCATTTGAACGGGCGCTTAAATTTCCAAAGTTGAGTTTTGGCACACGTATTTGAAGGTAAGAAACAACTTGGATTCACACGAACTCTGCTGGAAAGATAGAATGTATTAAATAGAAAAGTAAGGGTATTGTAATTCAGCGTACTGTAATATCTTGAGTTATCATAAGTTGTATTTTGTATATAGTAGCACAACTCCATCCGTGCATTGAGTGCGTATTTTTTTTTTTTTATATATGTTTTTCTTCCCGTTTTCTGCCATAACCACTTGATTCCTTTTTGACTAGATTTTTAACCACTACTCTTCTTTCGATATAATTCCATCTCTTATTCATTGTGCCTCATAAATAAAAGATTGGTGAGAAAAAACCAAACTAAATTCAAGTCAGATCTTGATTGGCGAACTATCAACATAAGTTGCTATCGCAAGCCTTCATATACAAAAGCAATGAATCAAGGTTGGTTGACTGTTATCTTAACATCAGCCACCACAATATGTGGATGCTTGATCATATATGCTGATGTCGTGTACAAGTATGTTTTTCCCGCCAGGTACAAGAAGAAGCCGTTTGAAATAGCCAAAAACACGCAATTTCTAGTTTGTTCGTTGGCGTTGTCGTCGGGATGTTTGTCATTTGTTTCCCTCTATAAGCTTTTGCCTACATCGATGAAGTATCTTCATAAGGTTCCCACTTTAGATGAACAAAAGACAGTACTACAGTCCACAGCATTTATATTCTACGTGTCCGGTATCATGTGCTGCTCAGCGTTGAACGTGTTGGTGCATCTTTTCACTAGTGAGAGTATTGTGCACTGCGTTCACGAAGACCATTCGCTTCTGCATCATAGTCATCACCATGTTCACGATCACAATCACGGCCACGGGAATATGTTGCATCGACATCACAAGGGCAACGCCTCGCCGGATTTGGAGAATGACGCGGGCTTGGATGAGACCAAGAAGACCGAGAAAAAAAACACTGAGGTTTCAAATACTGTTCAGAAAAAAAACTGCAAACACAGCTCAAGAGCACCATACCCGGTCCGAAGTCCGCGCCAAATAGCTACTTACAGCAGCAAAATCCAGACTGCTGTGTCCGGTTCTTCTCCCAGTATCTCTTCCTCGCTTTGTAATGCACCAACAGGCTCATCTTTGACCCCATCTGCCTCCAGAAGGCGAATTTCGGCGATTGCAGAGGATTCTGCTCCCACACAGACCAATGCGGCGGCAGCAACTTCCATATCGGGCTCAGTCACATCCTCGGCCGAGCCATCGGTGGTCTCATCAGTCGTTTCTGGTGCAAGTGGCATTCCTCCCAAACAGTCCGTCGTAGACGCGTCGCTCGATGCTCTCCGCGGCCAGAAGATGGAGGGAGACTGCTTTGGAGACATGGAATGCTGCTGTGAGGAAATTGCATGCAAGCACAACCTCCACATGCACAAAAACAAGAATGGAATCCGGTTCTGCTGCTATCCATCAAGCGAAAACCAGCTTTTTTTCAAGCAGAGAAGCGGCGAGATGGTCACGGACAAATCCGAGCTTGCCGGCCGGTTCCCGGAGCTTGAAATCCAGTCTCCTTTGCTGCCGGACTCAGGTACTGGTGCAGAGGTGCGTACGCCTCCAGGTGGTGCAGAAGCCGGCAATTCCAGCTCTTCCTCTCCGAACCTGGAAACAAATTTGGCAACCGAGCACTCTCCATTGCTTGCAGAGCAGCAGACATCTGCAGATGCAGATGCTAAGCAGTATTCTGGCACTGACAGCTCTGTGAAAGTTCCAATTAACGTTTCTGCAATCAAAGAGGAGCCGGAGGACGTGGCTGCGGAACATATAAGGCACCACGAGCACCACCACCACCATATAAAGACTCCCTTGGCCAGATTGCTATCGATCGGTATCCAGACCACGTTGGCCATTACAATGCACAAGCTACCAGAGGGATTTATCATGTATTCGACCTCCCAGGCGGATTCGAAGTTGGGATGGACCATTTTCCTTTCGATGTTTGTTCACAACTTTGTGGAGGGTTTCACTATGACACTTCCAATATACGTGGCACTTAATTCCAGGTGGAAGGCATTGCTCATCAGTGGAACTTTGGGCGGCTGTGCACAGCCATTTGGGGCCTTGATCGGGTACTTTATTTTTAGAAAGAACGGTGTCGATGTCGATAATCCTTTCAGCATGGCACTAATCGGGTCTCTTATGGCGTTGACTTCTGGCTTTTTGACGTATATCGGGTTGCAAATGCTGACCAGCTCTATTTCTTTTGGTGGAAAGCAGGAAACAGTAATGAAATGGGCTCTGTTTGGTATATGCTTGATATTTTTGACGAACATCGTCCTTTAGGTAGCTTGTGAACTTTTCTTCCTTTAATAGACACTTTATTTCGAACTTCTCTGGAATGTTCAGATCGTGGACTTGCTAGGTGTAAATGATCTGGTTTTAACCAAATGTATTGCTTTCTGCATTGTATTCACCATCCTCTTTTTGGTTTTGCATGTTTCTTGACCGAAATCGCTCTGCATCTTGTGATTTCATTTTTCAGTAGCCGTCACTACCTGTAGCCGACTATTCGGCAAGCCAAATTCTCAACTGCCAAATAAACTTTTCTTCACCTTACTCTTTTTTTTTTTTTTTTTGTTAATCACAATTTCGCCTCGGCCACTATCACCAAGTTTGTTATTGGTGATATAGTCATCAAAATTAATCGTGAACCCCACATTTACATTCATTAGGTGTTGTGGCCGGAAGTGGACCTGCAATTGCAAATACAGTATGGGTCAGAAAGCCAGCAAACTCAGCAAGGAAGACATATCAAATCTCAAGAAAGAGACAAAGTTCACAACTAGAGAACTACAGCAATGGTATAAAGGATTCCAGCGAGATGCACCGACAGGAATATTGACGAAAGATGATTTTATAAAGATACACAAGCAGTTCTATCCGTTTGGCGACCCCACGGATTACGCAACATTCGCATTTGAAGCATTCGATATTCGACATCATGGATTTGTGACATTTCCAGATTTCATTATCTCTTTGAGTATAGCAAGCCGAGGAACAACAGCAGAGAAATTGAAGTGGGGGTTTAGGCTGTATGACCGGAATAATGATGGATTCATAAGCTACGATGATTTGCTAAGGGTGGTAAGTGCAATTTACATGATGATTGGTACGCAGTCAGTGAAATTTAAAGATGGCGAAGATGCACCAGAGGACAGGGTCAATAGGATATGGGCTACTTTCAACAAAAGCTTGGACAACAAGGAACACGAGCTAATCAGCCGGAAAGAATTTTCTGACAACAAGTGGGCGCCAGATGTGATAAAAGCGTTATCTGTCTACGATGACTTGATTTAACCAGGCATGCTACGCTGAAATTACCAAATATAATTAACATCAAGCGTCAAATATATATTTTCTTTCCCTTAGTTGTCTTTTGTGTGTTAAATAATAAAGATCACGTCATTTAAACTCTCTCGGCGGTATACACAGCTGACTTTGTTATAAGTTTGACTGTGTTGTAAATCAACCAATGAGGTCTGGCCTTGTCGGCATCGTGTGTAACTGCAATATGTAAATGCTCTCCTTCCTGGTCTCTAAAGGTCTTTATGTGATTTTGAATATTCTTCACCTCTTCTGAATGCGTGCACTCCCCGGTCCTGAGATCCTTGATGTCCGAAAAGTTATTGCTCAAAACACGAAGTTGCGTGTTGTAATGGTTGCCAATCACCGTTTCAATTGCCTCAGTGCAGGCCATGGATACCTCCTTGCCCATTATTCCACCAAAGAGACCCATGCCAAAGGCACCAACCTTCCATAATGGCGTTAGTAGTGAAGGTCTTGCTCTCAATCCGGTTTGCAAAGCATCAAATGTGGCATGATGGTGGATTTCCTGATCCCACATGTGTCTGATTAACTTTTTAAGGTCCTGACGATGGCCCAAAGCAGTATACTGGCCAGCATAGATTAGGTCAGCACCCAATTCACCTGCTTGATCAACTCTAATCACTCTGTCAAGATATGCTTTCTGAGCTGGCGATAATTTTGCATGTGTTGGTCCATTGGCAGGCTTTGGTGCCATGTATTTCTTTGCCGTCTTGGCACCTGTTGAAATAAATCTTTTAAAAGCGAGCGACATTGAAATTGACTTTACTGATAGATGATTGAGGTTTTACTGAAAGAAAGAATGCATGCATATGGTATTATGAAGTTATCGGATGTATCGAGATGTCTCAAAAAAAAAAAAAAAATAAAAAGTCAGCTGATAGAACTTTGAATTGTATTCGCTACCGAGCCACAGAGGGAACATATGTGGCTCGGATAATTTATAAAGGACTCTTGCACATGGCTATAAAATAGCATGAAACAAAATTTGTCGATAAAGAATCGATTTATGTGTTTATTAAAATATATCTGTCAGATTACCCGTGCGTACTGCATGAAAATCATGACTTTCCAATCAATTCATTGCTACTCTCACTGAATACAACTAATTTACCCCACACTGTAATCTGGGACTCCTTTCTGCCGAACAAGTTGATGCGGCTAATCATGATTGAGGCTTTTTTGTGTATCCAGTTTCTGTAATAATACAAGAGAGATAACGTTCAAATGTAAGGCCAAACATGTAAATATGTGAGGATGTTCCTTTAAATGCAGTTTCTAGGTAAAGTTCGACCTGGGTTTTTGTCGTTAAGTTTTTTTTTTTTTGACTGGAAATATGCCCTGAGTCATAGAAGCGAGGGGAGATAGATAATATTGTAAGTCTTTCGCCTGGGGAAATCCCGCGATTTTCCCCGAATTCACTCGGGTCAGAATTTCATGGATTTTTTGTTTAAAAGAGCACAAGTCCGCAGAGTGAAAAATAATGTACCTCTTTAACAAAAAAAACAATATTCTTCCAAAGCATTTAATCCCCCATCGCATTGCTGTCTAGATATTCTAGTTTACGCAAATTTAAGAATGGTTAAAGTCACAGTTCTTGGTGCCGCAGGCGGTATTGGCCAACCGCTCTCTTTGCTTTTAAGACTTAACAAGAATGTCACGGAGTTGTCTCTTTTTGATATTGTCAATGCTAACGGAGTGGCAACAGATCTTTCGCACATTCCAACAGAGCAGATTATTCATGGATTTGTGCCAAAGTCCAGAAAGGATGTCTCTCAGCTGAGAGCTGCCCTTCAAGGTGCAGATATTGTCGTTATTCCTGCCGGTGTGCCAAGAAAGCCAGGCATGACCAGAAACGATCTTTTCAAGATTAATGCCTCGATTGTGAGGGGTTTGGTCCACCAGGCTGGTGTTGTGTGTCCAGATGCATTCATTTGTGTCATTTCCAACCCAGTGAACTCAACAGTTCCAATTGCAGTTGAGGAATTGAAGAGTCTAGGAGTGTACAATCCAGCCAAAGTGTTTGGTGTCACTACATTGGACAACCTCAGACTTGAGGAATTCCTAAGCACAGCCATCAAGGGGGCAACCGGTAAGATTGTTGATCCCGCAGATCTCCGTGGTGACGTCATCTCCATTGGCGGCCATTCTGGAACCACAATTGTTCCGATTCTAAATGCCTGGGCCAGAAATCTCTCGAGTGAAAAATATGATGCTTTGCTACACAGAGTGCAATATGGAGGTGACGAGGTTGTTAAAGCCAAGCAGGGACGCGGTTCAGCGACATTGTCGATGGCTACTGCTGGATACAGATTTGTGAGCAGCTTGTCCGCTGCTTTGAGAGAAGGGAAGACGGTCCAGGAAGTTGCATTTGTGAATTTTGCTCAACTTCCAGGCTCTGTGCCAGACTCTGTCAAGGCACATGTTGAATACTTGAGTTTGCCATTCAGCTTGAATGCCCAGGGTGTCCAGTTTGTCCGTTTCCCAACGATCTCGGCCAATGAAGAGAAACTTCTTGCAGTTGCAGTTGGCCAGTTGAGACAGGAGATCGCCAGAGGTGTCAATTTCGTTAACAAGCCAAAGTTATAAGGAAAGCGTGAGCTACACGAATGTTTTCTAATTTCCGTATGTATTCAGTGCTCTTTTATTTTAGCATCTTTTTCCCATACGTCATTTAATAGTAGTCTAAAGAGGAGTGAACGTAGAAAAAGAGAAAACAAAGCAAACAAACAAAAAAAAATCTAAACTAAGATATAATCCAAAGTAAACACTTGTATAAATAAGAACATAGCCAGCGTCCACCCTTCAGAACTTACCCTGAATCAAGTTCTTGAGCATGTTTTTTGCACTAACGTAAGCAGTCTGATATAAGGTCTCCGCATCTAAGGTTGAAAAGAAGAGATCCATCAAACCAAACGGAAGCATGGCCGGAATCCAGCCCTGAGCCAACTCCAAAGCGTAAGATCCCGGATCCATGGAATACTGCTTTCTAGTTCCCTTTGGGAGATGATGCTGATCACCTGGAGCATAAGTTGATCTTTCTAATTGGCCCGGAAATGCAGCATACTGGTGGCCGGACAAGATGGTGAAGTAATCATCCGCAAAATGAACACCGGTGTGTCCCTCTGTGCCCGTTGCAGTACCGAAAAAGATCAAGTACTCGCTAATTGATGCGTGAAGAACAAACATCTGACCCATAGCACCTCCAGCGTTATTAAGCAGCCAGTCATCGAAGTTGAGCTTGTTGATCACATCCGAACCATACTCAGCAGTCAATTTCTCCTGTAAGTCATACATGATGGCGGTGGTGTTGCCCTGATGCTTTGCAATCGACTCGTTTGCCAACTTTTTCAACACATCTTTATCAAAGATGTAGTTGTTTGGGAGCCAGTGATTGAACAAGAAGTTCAACTGCAGGAAGATCAAAACTGGAAGAGTTGCAATTAGGAGGAGCTTCATCTGTGCCATGTTTATCTTTTTGCTTGCGTTTGTTGAAAATGTTAGAAAGAGATTTAGGGGGTAAGAGAGATTAGATTTGATGGTATGCATTTCCAAGGATCGACTTTTTTTATTTTATTTTTTTTTATTTTATTTATTTTTTTTTCGAAGATACTGTTTCCTTATACGAGCTAACTAAACGAAGCCTGCCCCAGGATCTGGGCTTCATACCAATTCACATCAACATGGGAGAAATGTGATTCAACCGTGTTGACTTTATTGAGGCAGAAAACCGTTTTCCTATACTAATTTTATACAAACTACAGCTTGGATGTATATGCAATTTATGAACTGATTAGAGTCAAATATTTCTCGGATCGTTTTTATCGCAGCACCGTAAATTTCAACATCCTAAGCTAGAGTGCCAATAAGGCCTGCTTTTAATCATCACTTACCATCTTATTTATTTGCCATTTTTGCTCAATATGGACGGCCTTTTCAAATGTAACAATATGATGGAGGCACTCCGCATTGCCACAGAGTGTACATCCAGAATAAATGACGGAGAAATTGTCGATTTAATCAAAGATAAGCTTCGAAGTGGAGTTCGGCAGAGTTGCTTTACCATGGAGTCGATATGTGCATTAATGGAAGTACTAACGCAGAGATCCGGACGGGTGGATGATATGAAGCCGGTTTATGATTATTTTCACGGCATAGGAGAATCGGCAGTGGTCTATTTGTCAGTTTGTCTGGTTTTGATGGCACAACTAGCATTTGAGAAAGAGCACGACATACCGAGGGCAAGCTCTATACTTTCCAGTGTGAATCCGTTGCAGTTGGAAAAATCACCTTCTGTTTTTCTTGTGCGTTGCTATTTGCTCAAGTCCAGCACTACAGATGGCTCAGATCTCACTCAGAAAGCACGGCTGCTCGATAAAGGACTTGAGCACTTTAAGGCATCCAAGCATGGAATGTCTGCAAACCAGCGGAATCGGCTAATGTTCAAGCTACTATATCAGCGTTGTAAAGTGTTTCAGGATGGGCAGCGGCTGGTTGACTGCCTGAATGAGTCTCTTCGCATTCTCAAACTGTACTCAAGCTATCCAGAGTACTTCAGTACGAGCCAGCAGTTTTTGGACAACCTGCACAGCTTGGTCCACCTGTTTTTGTGCATTCCATACTGCCTGGCGAAGGTACGTGCTCTCCAGGAGTTTGGCAGGTTGATTTGTCCATGTAGCGAAAGTGGGGATAGCGGGGAACTACAGACATGGCTAAAAGATGCAATGAAGCCGGAAATAATGCGAAATGTGATATGCAGCATGGCACTTTCGAAAGTGATACGCATGGATTCGGCAGATTTGGACAGGATTCTTCATTGCAAGTACCCTGAGCAGAAGCAGTACTTGCAGATCCGGAAGAACTTGCTTGTGTCGAACATAGTGGTTATGTCGAAGAACTTCAAGTCGGTGAAGATTTCGACAATGTGTGAGCTCATGGGTATGGAGGGAGAGGAGGCGGCAGTTGAGGAATTGCTGGTTGACATGATACTGAATGTGATTATCCGTGCACAAATAGACGATGCAACGGGTGCAGTTCGATTTGAAAGTAATGGTAAGAGCGTGAACTGGAAGGTTAAGGTGGCTGATGCACTTGTTGAAGTGAATAACGTTTATAGGGATGTAAAGTAAATAAAGAAAAGTTCGGGCTGAAACTGAAGGTCTGATCTATGCCGGCTCAAAGTTGTTGCTGTTGTGAAAGCTGCCTTGGTCATGTAGAGTAATCAGGAGAAGTAGAGGATGGGTATATGATAAGTTAAAAGAGCTGACAGAATAGTATGCAGTTCTTAAGGATCATACTATTGTAGTGAGTGTGCATTTTGGATGGGGTGATTGTTTAAAGATCACATTTAGATTGGCTAATGACCACATGTGGCCTTAGAAATGATGTGGAGGCGTTGACATTGAAGTTAGCTTGGGCTAGTTATATATGGGAATACTTCTATACAGTGTCTTGACAAGTTGAAGTATGTAGTTAAAGTGTCGTTAAAGTATCGTTAAAGTATAGTTAAGGTATCATTAAAGTATAGTTAAAGATAATTAAAGATACTTAAAGATAGTTAAAGATAATTAAAGATACTTAAAGATAGTTAAAGATAATTAAAGATACTTAAAGATAGTTAAAGATTATTAAAGATAGTTAAAGATAGTTAAAGCATACAATCACGTCTACACAGAAATATCAGACATTCGATGTATTACACAAGCGAAGAGAGCTAAACAAAACTAAAGAAAGATCAAAGCAAGATATCATGAACTTGCAATTAAAAGACATAAGGCATAAGATGGAAGCAGACTAGACAACGACCCTGCCACTCAACATGTCGGCTATCTCGCGAATGTCCTTCCAGAAGATACGCTTCCTGGACCGCTTGCCCGATTCGGACTCGTAGTCATAGAGCTTTCTGATAGACTCGAACTTGACATGCGAAGACTGGATACCCAGCACGCAGGCAGTGTTGGAGGCAGTTGGCGACTCGATGAACTCACCAAGCTGATCCTGGGACGAGGCTATCTCGTCGTAGTGGTCTTCCAAGAAGGTGACGGCCCGAATTGCGAACCGGGCAGCACGAGTTCTGTCGATTGGGGAAGGAACACCACCCTGTTGGATGTGGCCAGGGACGGCGGTACGAGCATCGAAGCGGCCGTGGGCCTCGGAGGTGATGATCTGGGCCATGACCTTGGCAGACATGACGTCGGAGGCCCTGGCAGACTTGATGAGGAGCCGACCGGACTTCTCCTTGCCCTTGTCGTTGTTGAACGAGGTCTTTAGTGTGTCGATGTCCTGCTCGAACTGCTCGATTGGGATACCATCCTCGGGCGAATATGAGGCGACTGCACCGGTGGTCAACTGCGTGTAAGTGGAGATGTAGCCGCAGTTTCCACCCATGCACTCGACCACGAAGCATCTCTTCCTGGTAGCAGCTGCAGACTGCTTGATGGCATCGCAGTAGTCGACCAGGGAGTTGAGGCAGGTGTCTGAGCCCAAGGAGTACTGAGTTCCCGGCACGTTGTTGGAGAGTGTGGCCGGAACAAGCACCATTGGGATGCGGAATGCCGGATAGTGGGCTCTGGCCCGCTCGAGCTGGCTCAAGGCAGTGAACGCCTCGAATCCACCCACGAGGATCAACCCGTCAAACGAGTACTTGTCGAAGTAGTACGCAATCATGCCCAGATCTGCCTCCTCGGGCGTGGTCCGGTTTGTGCCGATCTCGGAGCCTCCTGTGGTGAGCAAGCCCTGGATATCGAGCCAGTTGAGCGATCTGACCGAATCGTGCCGGGCCAAACCGGAGAACCCGTTGTGGATCGCATATGGAACGTGACCCCGCGACATGCAGTACGTTGCAAACGAGTACACGGCGGAGTTCATACCTCCGGCTGGGGCTCCCACATTTATGATGGCGAACCTCTTTCTCTGTGATGCAGGCAACGAGGGCTCGCCAAAATCAGCCGAGTTCATTGCCATGAAGTTCTTCAAGTGCTCCGTGAACTCGGTGTCTCTCAAGCTGATGGCCTTGGCAAAGTCCTTGTCGGCAATGGCCTGGGCCACCGACTTCGTCAACTTCACTGCCTCCATCAACGGCCTCCGGACGATCTTGTTCTCGGCAATCGCAATCATTGGAGATGGTGTCTCCGGAGTTCCGTCCAAAATGGCCTCAACGGCAGCAACTCCTTGTAACGTGGCCAACTCACGGTCGTACGCCACTGCAGGACCTCCACGCTGCACGTGACCCAACGTCGTGACACGCGTGTCGAGCCCCAACTTGTCCACAAGCACGTCCTTGACGTCGTCCGGCGTGATCGGGTTGAGCGACGCGTCGATTGCCCCCTCTGCCACGATCACGATCGTCGTCCGCTTACCCCTGGCCCGGTGCTTGGCCACAATCTCGCACATGTGCGAAGACCACTCGCTTCTTGATGATGGTTTTTCTGGAATGAAGATCCAGTCGGCAGCGGTGGCAATTCCAGCCATGAGGGCCAACCAGCCACAGTGCCGGCCCATCACTTCAACCACAAAAGCCCGCTGGTGCGAGTTGGCCGTGGCATTGATGTAGTCGACGGCCTCGCAAATCCGGGCCAAGGACGAGTATGCACCGATCGTCGCGTCGGTCGTCGCCATGTCGTTGTCGATCGACCCCACGGTACCGCAGATGTTCAAGTGCTTGTAGCGGTCGTACTGGTCCTGCGTAATTTCCTGCTTGTGCAAGAGCTCGCTAATAAGCTCTGGCCACTCGCCACGGAACCGGTCTGCCCCCGTAAGCGACCCGTCTCCACCACAGACGATCAACGCGTCGATTCCGGCATCGATCATGTTCTTGCAGGCCCGGAGTCGGCCCCACTTCTCCTTGAACTCCATGCACCGGGCCGTGCCGATGTTCGTGCCCCCCTCTGCAAGCCAGTCTCTCACCGTGTGCCAGTTCATCTCCTTGATGTATTCCGGGCCACCCTTCACGAGCCCGCTGTATCCCTCGTAGATTCCAAACGCACGGCACCCTTTGAAGATCGCCGTCCGCACGATGGCCCGGACGTTTGCGTTCATACCGGGTGCATCTCCCCCTGAAGTCATCACCGCGATGTTTCTTCTTCTCTGCACTGGATTCAAAGTTGCCCCCGAAATCGCGTTCAAAGGCGTGGCCTCGCCACTCGTGGCAAACCCGTACGACTTGGCCCCGTCCTCCGGGTTGAACCGCGTCCGTTCACTGGCCCCGAATGCATTCTTCATGCCCGAGAAGCCCACCAACGTGCCCAATGGGTCCACCACGTACACCTCGAATGGATCCAGCTCAGATGGCCGCACCTGGTACTCCCAGCCGGCCGCCTTCAACTTCTCCGTCAACCCGTCGAGGTCAGGCGTCTGGAAGCACACCGACGACTGCAACGTCCGGAAGTCCCGCTTCTGCTTGTGGCTTCCGAAGTTCTCCGCTGCCTTTTCGATCTCCTCCTCTGGTGCAGCCTTGCTGCCATCAAGGATCAGCCGGATGTTCGCAGCCTCTGCTGGCGAGCTTGGGTTCGAACTCAAGAGCACTGTTCCTTGTTCTGGGCTGCCCACTGCCTCGAACTCGAGCACTTCCTCGTAGAATTTCACTGCCTGCTCGAACTTCTCCTGGTTTGGTGCATAGTATATCACTAGAGGCACGTCGTTGAGGTATTCTGGCATTTCTGTATTGATACTTGATTAGTTTTTGCTTTACTTTGCTTTGCTTTGATTTGCTTTCTCACTTTACTTTGCTTCACTTTCTCACTTTACTTTGCTTCACTTTCTCAATTTGCTTCTCACTTGCTATCTTGGTCACTCTAACTATGCTGCTCTACAAACTGCTCGCATGCAATTAAAGTCTCTGGCTACTGTCTCTCGTACCACTAGTATGCTGAAAGAGGAAAGTCATGAAAGAAATTCTAACGTGCAAGTGAGAAATAACTCATTAAAAATCATTCTGCCTGGAAAAATACTCCCCCTCCAACAATGCCCACATGTGCACCGGGCCGGCAGAAAGCAGCACAGGGCAGGTGAGAAAATACTACTGGGGAAAAAAGTAAAAAAAGATAAAAATAATAATAATAGCATTGGCCCAACCCACCCATGAATCAATCAATCTGAAGTCATTTTTTCTCCCCCCTCCTCATATCAGCATCCGACTTCTCGGAGATCTGTGCAGCGGTCGGAGAAAAATGAAAAAAAAAAAAAAAAAAGTCAAGCTGGCACCATTATCCTCAACAAGTCTTGCGGAATAATGCGCGCGACTATCTCAGTTACTATCCTCTCAATGCCCTCTTTGCCCCATGTCTCCTTTCCCCTGCTTCCGCGTCTTTCCATTACCTGCTTCCGAATCCTACCTTTTTTTTTTTTTTCTTTCTTTCTTCTTTCCTACCTTCTTTTCCACCCGCTTTTTCTGCAGTCCTGAGATTCCCCGAATCCGCGAATTTTTCAATAGCCACCAATAACCGTTGGTGGCCTCGGGTGGGATACAATTAAACGGAGCAGAATTCAATTCAACTCGATTGAATCACATAATATGATTCCTCTACAACTGAAAAATGCTACGCCGGAAAACCTCGTGATATCTCGCTACTTCCCCCATTTTCCCGCACTCGTTTGTTTCGCTTTCTCCGGAAAATAAATACTTCTCTTTCGTCTATTATGTCTATAAGCGCCGGTGATCAAGTAATACAAATACATTTCAGATACACCCATCTCTGCTGTTACTTGCCCCCACTCGACCTGTAATAGTGTGGCGCATACTCCCCAAGCCACCTCTCGCTAACCGGCATGCAGTTCCGCATGAATTCCTTCGAGGTGAGCATCAATTCGTTGTAAATCACGTATTTCGGAGGGGGCACCATCCTGAATAGTGCCGATGACGGATGAACGTACACGGGCTGGTGTTTCTTCAAAGTCTGGTAGTAATCACCCGATCTGCTGAGCTTGGCAGCATTGGCAAAAAAGCCCCGGGCAAACGACTTCATGATACGCACTTTAAGCCTGTCTCTCTCGTCCCGGGACATGCTTTCCATCCTGATCATGCTGTCTGCCCCATTCTGCCCTTCAATTTCCTCCTCCCCATAAATATTCATCTTTCTGCACAACCTCGCGAGCTGGTTTCTCACGTTCCGGGCGCGGTTCATCGCCCGGTACTGGATAAAATTGTCCCGGCACCACTGCGGGGAAAACCCGTTGGTTGCAAACTGGTTCCAGATCTCCAAGAGAGTCAAATGATCCCCGCCCAATCGGGCATCTGCTCTCGTGCGAAATTTCTCGGCACTTGTGGCTGCCGACGGCTGTGCCGACGGGTTTTCGCCAGCTTTTCTGCTCGTGCGTCCGGAAAAGATGGAGTTTGATTCCTCGAGCATCGAAATCACAGAAACAACCTCAGTGCAACAGTTCAGGCTCGAACTGGCAAGCAGGCACCTTGCAAGCATCGGATCGCAGGGTAGTTCGGCCATCTTTGCACCAGTCCGCGTCAATTCACCCTTTTCGTTCAACGCACCAAGCGAATAAAGCTGCTCGAGTGCCTTGATGAGTGCCTCTGGCGATGGAGAGTCCAAGAAGTCGAAGTGGAGCAAGTCTGTGATGCCTAGAGACTCCATTTGTAAGACCACCCCGGACAAGTTCGTGCGGAGTATCTCCGGGGTCGGTGTGGCCGCCATTTCGTTCATGTACGACCACCTGGTGTAGAGTCGGAAGCATTTTCCGGGCCCCGTACGGCCTGCACGGCCTGCTCTTTGGTCTGCTGAGGCTCGTGAGCATGGAACCACGGCGAGAGACTGGATTCCGGTGACTGGGCTGTATCTGTCCTCCTTGACGAATCCACAATCTATCACATTTGCGATCCCGTCGATCGTGAGAGACGTCTCGGCGATATTTGTGGCCAACACCACCTTGCGTGCGTTTGCCGGGGTCTTCATGAAGATCAGTTTCTGCTGCTCCTGGGGGAGATTTGCGTATATCGGGCAAATTATCAACTGCCGCTCCATCTGCCCGGCAAGCTTCTCACACGTGGCTCTTAAGTTGGCCGCCATGGTCTCGATTTCGTCCTGGCCCGTCAAAAAAACGAGGATATCGCCTTCCTTCTGCGAAAAATGGATCTGAAACACCGTTGTGGTTGCCGCGTGCAAGTAGTTGGCCTCTGGCTGCATCGTGTAGTGGATAGAGACGGGAAAACGGCGACCTGGAACGTTGAATATCGGTGCATTGTTGAAATACGCACTGAACTTCTCCGAGTCCATCGTCGCCGACGAAATAAGCAACCGGAACTCGGGCCTCTCCGATGAGAGCTCTTTCAAGAGCCCCAATAGTATATCCGTGTGCAGTGTTCTTTCGTGTGCCTCGTCTACCATCATCACGGAGTACTCCGAGAGATCCGGATCAGACATGAACTCCCGCAAGAGCATACCGTCCGTCATGTACTTGATCACTGTTTTCTCGCTTGTCCTGTCGTCAAATCGTATGCTGTAGCCAACCCGGTCACCCACTCTCGTTCCGACCTCATCCGAAACACGAGATGCAACTGCTGTAGCTGCCACTCTTCTTGGCTGTGTACATCCAATCTTGAATTTCTGTCCATCTTTTCTCGCAACTTTCTTCCCTAGAGGGCCTTTATCAAACCCAGCCTCATATAGATACTGCGGAAGCTGCGTGGTTTTTCCCGATCCCGTTTCTCCAACCACAATAAGCACCGGGTACTTTTTCACTGCTTCAATTAGCTGATCGCGATACTGGAAAACCGGAAGACTCTTCCTTGTATCTTCAATCGTCTTCACTCGTTCCTCCTCTTGTCGTATTTTCTCCCACAATGCCTTTTCATCTGCAGTTAACTTACTGTCAACATCATCTTCCTCATCACCGCCTGTAAAATCGACTGCCTGTGCCTGGTCAAAGACATAATCGTAGGTCTTCTCTTCGTGCTGCTTGTCATTCTTTTTTAGATTTGTGAAATGCGAGAGTTGCTTCAACCGATTATGTTTCTTGCCGTGCTCCTCGTCCAATAGGAATTGCATTCGTCGATTTTTGCCCGCCAAGACATCACCTTTCCGTTTCGTGTCAATTCGGCCTTCCTCGTTAACGTAATCATCCTCGATAAGAAAAGACCCACCTCCTCTTTCCTCCTCCTCCTCCAATCGGCTTCTTCTGTCAAAAATCGATAGGATCTCTTTCTTAATTTCATATTCGTGACGCTCCTGCTCAGACATGTTGCCCCAGCCCAATTTCTCAATGTCCCTTTCAAAATCCTTTAGTTCTTCTCTTAGCAACACCATCTCCTTCTTCTCTCTCTCTGATAGATACTTCTGCCTAGATTTTAGTCTAAGCTGTTCAAAATTGACGTCTGGACCAGTCTCACCCTTCGTATTATCCCTATCATGCTCGTCATCTTGGCTTATTCTATTCGGAAACAGTATCGATTCATCTTCATCCTTGTGTTTAGTCTCTTTTTCCACCACCTTTATCGTATCATCAGGCTTATCAGCTGGTGCCTGATGATCTGCAGTTATCTCCTCCTTCTTATCTTGGTCTGTCCATTCGTTTGCTGCTGAATTTCTTTTTCGTCGCTTAAACTGGCCGCTCTTTATATTTGACATTCCGTGCTTGTAATTTTGCATTTTCCGATGTCAGCACACGTTTCGTAACTCTTATCGTTGTCCATCAACAAATTCATGTTCACCTATGCACAATTTTTGTGTCCATCTGGTGTGCGGATGTGCCAATGTGAGCTTTTGTGTACCCCGAGGTGAGTTTAACCACCCCTGATCAGATTGAATGAGGACAACATTCACTGCTGAATATGATCTTAAGATTGATAAAAAGGTGTGTAGTGCTTTTGAGTCGATTTTGAGTGTCTTCTGTAGTTCCTCTTTCTCAAAGTGTTTGCTACATTTGGGTTTCAAATGGGTTCACCTATTTTTTTGCTATTTTATTTATGGCAGTACAAGTTACTCTCGGAACTAACATCGTAAAGAGAAGGAATTTTTAATCCTGTCCTGACGTATATTCCTTTTTCGATTCAACACAGAGAAGCACTACCTGAACACGCATTACTTTGAAACATATCTATCTTGCCTCACCTTGAAGTCCTTCCAAACAAACAATAAAAAAACCAGATTAAAAAATAAGCATCTTCCTGCAGTGCGGAAATATGATTGAAATGTGAAGTGAATTTATTGTTGAGGGAATTTCCCAATTCCCTGCCCCCTCCTTCACCTCCTATTATTCACGCGATTGCCCGCAGGTGCTCAACCCCCTGCTATTATTATAAAAAATAAGCTGCTTATTGATCTGTGGATTGTGTTCTATTAGCGATTCCCATTGATTTTTTTTCCGTCCGCACTCGTCGCAGATTCGTGAATTCATTTTTACTTTTTTTTTTTATCATCACTTCAACATGCTTTCTATCGTGTGCAGGCAGCCCGTGCAGACGGCCAGACTAATTTGCGTGCATATCATTTTTTTTTTTCACTCAGTAATCAGCAGTGCCGAGCTTTTCCAAAATACTTTTCCAACGTTCCAAGAAGTATCAACAGCTTCCTGCAGATTTAGAGCAAGGTCAGGAAAGTTTTCCTCTTCAAGATTGGCATCCACAGCAGGGTTCAAGCTTAGGTGATACATTTCCAGGTGAATATCAAGACTCTGAAACAGATTTCACTTCATCTTCCAGGCAGAAGTTACATATTGACACCAGCTTTTACTCGGATACAGATTCGGACTCGGACTCAGAACTTGTATCGTCAAATTTAGGTCCTGCAAACGGCACACGTGCATCATCATCATATCTGCTAGACTTTGTTGAGTCATATCTCGAAAGTTACATTTCAAGGCATCTACTACCAGACTGGTCAGCCTCTTTCAAATCTCAGGGCCACTACAGAATGAAGTTTTCACACTCATTGCAGTTTAACGCAGTTCCAGAATGGTCCTCCAAGTATATAAACTACTCAGGCCTAAAGAAGATCATATACACAGAGCAGCGAATATATGCGGAGAAGTTGAACTCTGCGCACGAGCAGGGGCAGGCTGCATTTACACCGGACAGCGATCCGGAGAACCCGATCAACGTGTTCCTCGAGGCTTTGAACAAAGAGTTGAGGAAAGTGGACAGTTTCTACACGGCCAAGGAGAAGGATCTATATCTACAATACAGAGTGCTCATCGAGGAGTTCGACGACTTCGAGAGCGAGTTCCCGAAGGACGAGCCGGACGATGGTGCAAGGAGGCAGGTCCGGACGTTTTTGAACTCTTTGAGACCTGAAGCATACCGCGATCAGGAAACGGGCAGAGGAGTAGTTGGAGGAGCCGATTCGTCGAGGAAACCGAAACTGACGAATCAGAATGGCAAGATATGTGATGCGGAGAACGTGCTACGCGACTCGACACCGTTATCACAGCCAATGCTTTCCTCAGACGCGTTTTGCAACTCGTCGGCCAACATTGTCGGGGAATCGGCAGCGGTTGCCGAGGAGGGAAGGCTTTCGCGGAAAAGATCGCTGCCCACACTATTTGACGAGGAGGATTTCAAGCCGACGTTCTTGGAGGCGTTGAAAATGGAGAAGAGGAAGCCGCTCTGCGAGCTTTTCGTGCATTTGTCGGAATTGAAGTCGTACATCGAGCTCAACCGGATCGGTTTCGGTAAGGCATTGAAGAAGTTCGACAAGGTGATGTTTGTGTCGATCAAGGAGCAGTTTCTCTCGACTTTGGACCAGCAATGCTACATCTTCCGGGACTCGACGCTGTCGGAGCTCAACACGCACATCGGCAACATAGTGCGGCTTTATTCGGTATTCACGGCGGGCAACCTCGACATCGCCAAGGACCAGCTGCGTTCGAATCTCAGAGAGTACGTTTCTGGGAGCGGAACACCGTTTGGAGAGATATGATTGGCATGGAGAGGAAGTCGCAGGCTGCACATGCTGAGAAGACAAAACTTGGAGAGGTCGGGTACAGCGGGTCTGGCGAGAAGTACGAGATTCCACTTGGCTCGGGACGCCGGCTCGTGCTTCCACGTGGCCTTTTTTCTGCGAAATTTATCGAGTTGGTGGTCATCACGCTGGTTTCGACTCTTTTGCTCTTCCACTCACCCTTTAAGGACAAGCAGCAACGCAACTGCTTCTCGGTTCTCGTGTGTGCCTCGCTGTTGTGGGCAACGGAGGCCATCCCACTATTCACGACCTCGCTCCTCGTGCCGTTCTTATTGGTTGTCCTATCGGTGCTCAAGGACCCGGACACGGGCGAAGTCTTGAGTGCAGTGGATGCTTCCAAGTTCATCTGTGCCACAATGTGGTCTCCCATCATCTTGCTATTGCTTGGTGGTTTCACTTTGGCCGCTGCACTCTCCAAGTACAACTTGGACAAGATAGCATGCACTTTTTTGCTCTCCAAGGTGCCCCAGCACCCGGTGTACGTTTTGGGTGCCATCATGGTGGTTTCGACGCTTGTTTCTGCATTCGTGTCCAACGTTGCCGCCCCGGTTTTGATGTACTCGGTGATCCGGCCCGTGCTAAGCACGCTTCCAGAAGGTTCCAGCTTCGCCCAGGCCTTGGTGATCGGCATTGCACTTGCATCGGACGTCTCGGGCATCATCTCGCCAATCGCGTCTCCGCAGAATGTCGTGGCATTGCAGAGTATGGACCCACAGCCGAACTGGGCCCAATGGTTCACTGTTTCCATCCCCGTCTGCTGCACAGCCATCGGCCTAATCTACATCTTTCTTCTCTTCAACTTCAACTTCAAGGGCACCACACTCGTGCCCATCAAGAGGACCGCCGACAAGTTCACCTGGCAGAAGATATACGTCATAGTAGTCTCCATTGCCACCGTCATCCTGTGGTGCTTGGCCTCCGCACTCCAGAACTATGTCGGTGACACTGGAATGATTGCCATTGCGTCCATGGTGGCTTTCTATGCCCCGGCCATCCTTTCCCCGGACGATTTCAACAACTACCCCTGGACCATCGTCATGCTTGCCATGGGGGGCTTGGCCTTGGGCAAAGGTGTCACCGTTTCCGGATTGTTGCAGACAATAGCCCAGGGAATCCAGGAGAGGCTAGCAGGGAAGGATTTGTTCACCGTCTTGTCCATTTTCGGCATCATAGTCATGATCACTGCCACCTTCGTCTCCCACACTGTTGCAGCCCTCATCATCATTCCTCTCATCGAGGAGATCGGAAAGTCTCTGCCCGATCCTCATCCAAACTTGTTGGTCATGGCTGCTGCCTTTTTGTGCTCCTCCGGTATGGCTCTCCCGACTTCCGGCTTCCCGAATGTCACTGCCATCGGCTTGCGTGACAATGTTGGAAACTCCTACGTCACCGTCTCCACTTTCATGAGATGCGGAGGTGTGGCTTCCATCGTCTTGTATCTTGTTGTTGTATTCCTAGGCTACATGATCTTACGTATGATGAACTTCTAGCGTTTTGCCTCTTACTTTTTACTTTTTATCTTTTCCTCTTTATTACTTTCTATATATTGCACCTCAAAACTTACTCTGTACCCTCCACCCATGTATGCTTCCTAGTCAGTGCCAAAGTACCGTGCATCAATGAACCGGTACGCCATCCACCAATCAGAGTCCTTGTCCCCTGTCTCTGGCCCGTTTCCGCCCCCATATCGTGACCCTAGGCTTCCAACCACTACCTGCACGTTCGGAAATGCATTGCTGATTCTGGTAACACCTGCCTCGGTCGCCAAGTACGCACACACGATAATTCTGTCCTCTGCAACTCCATAATCCAGAAGCACATTGATCGCCATCGTGACTGCTGCCCCGGCTATGATCTGGGCATCGAAAAGAAGCACGTTGCATGTAGAATCTAGTGCGGGAAGCTTTTCGGTGTGGAGATGTGGCTCACCAGTCCTCGAATCAGACTGTATCAAGAGCTTTCCAATCCTCACCGCTGGAAGTGTCCTCGTGAGCGATGAAATAAAGCAGTCGCCACCCCTAATAATGTCCACAGCGACAATTTCCCCCTTCACGTACATCGTGTCTCGGACCGGGGCGCCAACTGGTGTAAGGATGTCTCCTCCCCCCGGGAGCGAAGTCACGTATTCGACGAAGTCTAGGGCGTGTGCGATTAGAATGGATGCAACCCTGTTGAAGTTGAAGATGAAATCGTCGTTGCTCGTTTTCTTGTCGAGCAGGATCGTCTTTATGACGCGAAGCTGGTTTGTTACCGGGATAACGTGCACTTTCGACAGGTTTAGGGCCTTGATCTGCCTTCCCAATTGCTTCAACTGGAGCAAATGAGTCACGCTCTTCGACTCAAGCTGCTTCTTGATGTGCTCCAGAAGCAAGTCCATCGCCACCTTGTTGTCGCTGCCCCTCCGGATGATAATATCGGCACTCTGCATCGTCGGCTTCACATACCTGATGGAGTTTGGCTTGACAAACAAGTCCCACTGCTTGATAATCCCCTCTAAATCTCGCCCACGCTCCTCCGTATCCCTCAACAACCTACGGCTGTAGCATATATCAAGATCTGTGTCCACGTAAACCTTGCAGTCCATGAGCTTGAGCATATCCTCGCTGTATAGTGTGTAGAGACCTTCAATTATGATGACATTGGCACCGTAGATTGTGAAAGTTTCGCCCGTGCGGGCGTGCTTTGCAAACGAATAAACTGGAATCTCCGCCTTCTTGCCATCCTTCAGTGCCTTGATGCATTTGTAGACCAAGTCCAAGTCGAGAGCGTTCGGCTTGTCAAGATCGTACTCATTGTTAAATGCTTTCTTACTTTGCTCTCTGGTCAATGGTTTGTAAAAATTGTCCAACGACAACAAAACTGTCCATGGCTCGTTGATTTCCTTGATGATCTTATGCGCCACAGTGGTCTTCCCTGATCCGGAGAAGCCTGCAATGCCAATAATGTAAGGTGATTTCCAAGGTGGATTGTACCTTGTGGCTTGTACAGAAAGCGAACTCGCTGTGTCTTTTTCGGCCTGCGGCGTTTCGTTGCTGTATGAATTACTCATTCCCTGGTATTGGCAACGTGAATTTGTGTGTCTCTATATAAATGCCACAAAAAATGCGTTTTTGTTGCCATTCACTTGCTTATCATATGCATTCTCTCTCTGGGGTAAGATAAGACGGTATCAATCTCAACAATACTACCTGAAAAAAAAAATAAAAAAAAAAAAAAAAAGTAAAGAGTCCGTTCTCGCGATAGTTGCGAATCTATTATACTCAAGATCCTAGGTATTGCGTTCCTGCATACCCCACATAAAGCACCTTCAATACTTCACATCCGACATTTTCCTTCTCACCATTCTTTCTCAATCATCATCCTTAATGCATCCAACATGTCAACTATCCTCACCGACAGACTTCTTGCCGATAACAGCCTCCGGAACCTCGAGGACTATGGTATAAGCTTGGTTGCCAGATTAAACACCAAGTTCGAAACCGCAAACTACCCTCAAGATGTGGAAATTTCAATACGTTCAATCCAATCCTTGTACCGAGAATTGAACGAACAACTGGCGCCATTTCTGAGATCATGCTCTAAAAGAGACGCGTTGGCTAAAAAGCAGGATATAGGCTATGATTCCGTTGATCCGGCATCTCAAATTACAGATGACACCATCAGCCATATCAACTCGATCCTTGCAAGATTATCGGAAGATATGACTGGTGGCAGAATTTCGCTGCCTGAGGAATGTCCGGAGATTGCCAGCATGGTCCAATTAATGCTAATTCTAATTTCCATGGCCAATATGCTGTCTTTAGGCAAGTTCCTTCTAAGCACTACACTGCCGCTTGTAGATGATATTGCATATTACGACAATATTCGGGGTTCGCCACTTGCAGTTGGTATATACACAGTTCAAACATTTCCATCCACAATTCTCACTCTTTTATCCCATCTTTACGTTAAGCTGGCCGCCCAACATGCGTACCACACTGTTAGGGAAATTCCATCCTGGGTTCCCTGCTGGTTTAAGGTAGTCTACCAACAATGGATGAAGTGGATTGCACCTTTGCCAAAGGTTGCACTGAAAAACGTGTCAACATTTCTACAATCGCCTGCTGCTTATGTTGTTAGCAGGCAGAAGTACTCACATTCAATCGTGACGATGTTCATCACATCGACGGTTGGATTACCGTTTTTATACGCATCTTCGAGGGCCAAGTACCACCGGAAGGCCTTGGCAAGACTCAGGACCCATAATATAAGGAGGATCGGCTATCTAATTGATGAGATTCTTCCGCTAATCAAATTTAATGGGTCTTCCGCCCTGAGATTCAACCATCAAATAAACGCCGGCTTGAAAATGCTATGCAGTTCGAATTTCGATGGCAAGTCGAACGAGAGTGCAGGCATGTCTCACTCAGTTAGCGATGATTTGACGGAGTTGACCAGCATCTGTCAGACTCATATTCCTTCATTAAAACATTCAACTCATGATCTGGTTCGCCACCACAATCAACCCTCTTTTCTCACAAGATTCTGGCCCTTGGCGTTGATTGGATATAAATATGTTCCGGAAATAGTTCAGCAAGTTGTAAATAACAGGGAAGCAGCTATTCTCTGGATTCGTACCAATATCGTGGAAACGGTTTCTAGCTTTGCGAGAAACTGGATAGTGAAGCCGTTGGTTAACATTTGGAAGACAATAAGACATGACGATAGCTCCAAGATAGCAATAACCTCAAAGAATTCGTTGAATTCGGATCTTGAGGCCTTGGAGCGTATGACTGTCGATTATTGTGTTGAGAACTACTCGTACTTCACCGATGTACCCCTAACTGAGGCAAACAGAGAGATACTAGTTAAGAACATAACGGCAGAAGTGAGAAGTGGAAATATGGATAAGGTCATGAGACTCTATGAGCAAAACTTGAAGACCCCGATGAAAGCAATAATCAACGGCAATATGGTGCGGAATATCTTGATTCAGGTGCAAAAGACAAAAGTCGATGGAGACGTTGCACTTTCCGGTATCGATAAGATCATGCAGTCGCAAGAATTGGTCTTTGGACTGGTTGCAGCTTCACCAGCTTGTCTAGTTGTTTGGTACATAGTGGTAAGTACGAGAAGCTATCTAAGAAATGGATACTTGGTTAGATTTACCAGAAACCATAGACAAAGCGCCTTGAAGTCAATGAATACCTTGGAAAAGCTAGTGGGTATTCAACTACAAATCAGCCAGGGCGAACAGTTGAAAACTTCTACATTTGGCGATAGATACTTCAACAATGGATTGATATACATGGAACTCATAAATTTGAGAAGACAGACGTCGTACATTTTCCCCACTTTCTTGCAAAGCGACTGGATAAGAGATATGAACGATGTTCTCGCCACATCCCAGTTTCCGGAGCTTCGACTCAACACCATCCAGAGAATATGGAATGTGTATGGAAGCTATCTAAAGTGATGAAACGTCGGCGCTGCTTCGATTCGCAAATTCAACATTATTATTCCTTAATAGTATACATATGACCTGTTATAACTTGATGATCGAAAACATCTCGGTTTAGAATATGGCATTCGCTATCTTACTACCAATCGTCGCACCAAAACCGAAAATTATAGCATTGAAAATCCTCTTGATTATATCCCAGACCTTTCTCATACCTCCGCCACTCTTCTTTTGCTGCTGCTGCTGCTGGGGCATCATTTGTGGCTGTGTTGTGTATCCTCCCTGGTTGCCCATATTGAAAAACTAGCTATGCTTCTCTTTATAAATGTATTTGAACAGGCAAAAATACCGATGGCACAACTTCAATTATAAATTGTGACTATAGCTGCAACTGAATATTTATTCCCGACTATGAGAATTAAGTAGAACTAGATGCTTAGCTTGTAAGCATTAGAAAAGGTGAAATATAGTGGGAGAACAGAGGGGACCTATGTTTGCTTTAAACTGTAAATTTTAGCAATTGTAAGCCGTTCCATCCCGTCCAAATAGGGTGGCATTGTTACAAGTACAATACAAAATGTGAGATGTGGGCAGGCATAAATTTTTAGACGCCAGTTTAAATTTTTTTTTTTTTTTTTTTTTTTTTTGCTTTTGGACTAAAAGCAAACATGTAATTGAAGGACATCTGTACAGGCTATAAGGATGTGATACAAATCCTAAAACTTAGGGAACGCAGCACAATAAAAAGAGACTTGAAAAGTAGTATTAAAAACAAGGGTAGAAGAGAGGTATTATAAAATGAAATAAAAGTAAAAGAAAATGTTTGACTTAAAAGCTGATACGTCAAATGAGAATGATAAAAGAGAAAGTAAGAACATACAAAATAACTAATAGTGTTGAAAAGCAACTTCGACATTTGATAAAAATAAGCCATCTGGCCAGTGAAAATATTAGCGTGCAAGCAAATAGCGTTCAAGAGTAGTGAAGTATCATTTCAGTGAGCGCACCTTCTGATACCCTGATCCTGAGAAAACGATTCTTGAGCTATATCTGTTGATATCGCCTTCCTTAAAAGTGGAATTTCGAATCATATCCAGCAACTTCTGAGCCATGGTATTGGATAAAATGCATTGGCAATTTTAAAAATACCTTCTCGCCTCATCACATTATTTCCATTGAAACATTGAGCCTTCTCAAGTCTTTCTGTGGCACCTTCCAGATCTCTTTCTGCCACGCTTTCTTGAATTTTTCTTATGCTTTCTTTGCACGATGACTCGCATCCCCAGATAATCCAACAGGGGTACCTTCCCTGGAAGTGATTCCAGAAGAAACACCAGATGATGACTCGGAGAGTGTTTTGTCCTCAGTGTTATACATGGAATTGATTCCATTTCCAAGGTTGTACGCGTCTTTTGTCACATACTTAAGAAGTCTCTTGGTAGGAGGCAAAAGAACTGGAATCAAAATCAAGAGTGACAAAGCAGAAACTAAAACGGTAAAGGTTGTCTGGTGTTCTTCAGCAAAAGGCACTATGTTTGTTTCATACCATAGCTGAATTTCCAATGATAGCAGTTTGAGCGTGTCCGTAGCATGGATCACATAGCCTTCCAAATATTTTTGGTAGCTGGTCTTCAACCAGTTACTAAAGAAGACATAAATTTCATCGAGCTCCTTAAAGTATGGAGCCAAAGACTGTTTCAAGGAGTGGACCACGGCACAAGTCTGATCTTTTGCTATGTTTATGTACGGCGTAACAAAGTTCTTGAGAGAAATCCAGTAGGGTTTCAAAAGCACAACTAGAGGTGTGAATGCTTCTTTCAACTTCAAGAAAGCCGGTTCCAATATCTTTTCCAACATTAATATGTATGGCAACACGTATGTATCCCACAAACTTGTGACCTTATCGATGGACGCGACAACCTTGCTATTCTGACATATTAACGATTTAATTTTGGGAAAATCCAATGGTATCAAACTCTTAGATTGCTGGTCTTTCTGCACAAGGGAAAGCTCTGTTCCAAAAAGTCTCCTTGATGCAGCATCAAGATATCCTCCTATCTTATCTGTCACTCCAGGAAGTGTAAAATATGGATTATAATTGGCAAAAAGTACCGTCACCACTACCAAGGCAACGTAGTAAAATGGGATTAACGGTACCATATTTAAGTGTTATTTTGTTATTCTTCCTGTTTTTAAACTCTTTTGAAACACACAAAAGAAGCTTATTACTAATAGGGATAAAATAATCTGTTGGCAAAGACCGTTCAAGTAATTACAATAATATCAATTTAAGATTTACAGTCTTTCGTCTTTCTTTATCCCCCACTAGAATATTTTTTTTTTTTTTTTTTTTTTTTGCTCTTCTTTCCTTTCCCCACCCGAAGAAACTGTTTCCAGGCTGTGTAGCGCACGATTCATTTTTGAAACGGTCTCCATTATAACATGTATAAACTAATAGTTTACAGATGAGGAGTAAGGAAAGGTCTATATTTATTAAGAATCATTAGCAATGAATGTTGAGGTATGACTGTACTACCATTAATATTTGTGTTTTATGTTCTCCTGTTATTGGATGCAGGCTTTGTTCTCATGACAGGGTGTGTTCTTCTAGCTAACAATGTGCCATGTTTAAATGTGCTGCTAAAATATGGAAAGACTTTACAAAAAGGGGACCTGAATGCAAGACTAAACAGAGTTTTGGGTCAGCTTTATGTTCCAAAGTCGTTCTTCAAGCATTTCTACGTACTGGATTTGATTTTCTGCTCGGCTAACATCTACATACTAAAGTACGGATTTAAAGAGTATTTACAATTGGAAGATACTGGAGAAGTCATTCCAAGATATTCAGCCATTAGCAAACATCAATTTCAGATTCTTGCATCAATGATGTTTTTGCAAAGTTCACGGCGTGTTTATGAATGCTTTTATGTTTCAACGTTTTCTAACACTGCGAAAATACATGTTTCGCATTATTTAGTCGGATGCTACTTTTACTTGGGTGTAAACTTGGAACCATTACTTTGCTATTTACTGGGCCATAATAGTGGTAATATTGATGCGGTCAACCGTGAAAAGTGGCCATTACTTGAGTCCTTTGCCATCGTTTTGTTTTCTTTTGCAAGCATTGATCAATACGAAAATCATCTTTATCTCTCACATTTGGTGAAATACAACGTACCAAGGCAGCGGCTATTCAGATACTTGAGCTGTCCTCATTATCTTGATGAAATCCTCATATATCTTTCCTGCTTTTTGGTCTTGAAAACCCCCGAGTCTTTTTTGGTATTTGCATGGACTCTTGTTAACTTGAGTTGTTCAGCCAACCAATCATATCAGTTTTACACCCAGAAATCGGAGGACTTGAAGCAGCGTACAAACTACTGGAGGATCCTTCCATTCCTTTACTAGACAACTTTCACTAAATTTATTTTACTAGACATTTTTACCACCATTTCATTTCGTATAGACAGTTTGATTTTTCATATATTCATAGACAGTTAATGGGCATAATGCTAGTTGTATTGGCTCATAAATGCATGCTGGAAGGATTACTTGAATTCTAGCTTGATTTCCATCGTGAGAGGCATAATGAGGCATTTGTGCCTCCGAAACCAAAGCTATTTGTCAAAGCATAGTTTATTTCATGTAGATCCGAAACACGCTGAGATTTATTCGGGACGTAGTTGAAGATAAAATCATCCTCGTTGTCCTCATCCTGTTGTCCCGGATTGTCACAGTTTAATGTAGGAGGAAGTATTTGGTTCTTTAAGGCAAGCATAGTGAAAATTGCTTCAACCGCACCGGAGGCACCGAGAAGATGACCAATTGCACCTTTTGTAGAGCTGACAGCAAGATCCGGCCTCTCGTTCTCGAAGAGTCTTTTCAAAGCGTAATTCTCAGCCCTGTCACCCAGAACAGTAGATGTTGCATGTGCATTGATATATCCAATATCTCTTTGTGAAATGCCAGCCCTTTTAATGGCACACTGCATTGCTCGAAATGCACCATCGCCATTTGCAGGTGGAGAAGTTATATGGGTTGCATCTCCACTCATTCCGTAACCGCAGACTTCTCCATATATGTTGCCTTCCGCCCCTCTTTCTAGTGCATGTTCTAATGATTCTAGAAGCACTACTCCTGCACCTTCCCCAAGAATAAATCCCTTTCTGTCCTTGTCGAATGGTCTGGATGCAGCCTCTGGATTGTCGGCAAATCCACTAGCAACCGATTTGGCTCGTGCAAAACCTGCCAATGCAAGAGGATGCACTGAAGCCTCGGTTGCTCCAGCAACCATCGCATCTGCATATCCTTCCTTTATCATAAGTGCAGCATCGCCAATGCTGTGGGCTCCAGTGGCACAAGCCGTCGAAACGGCATGGTTTGGTCCCTTGAGATTAAAGTATATGGACACATTTCCAGCAGCCATGTTTGTAAGTATTCTAGGCACCATTAATGGCTTTGTCCTATGATATCCTCTCTCGTGAAACGCCACGGAATTCTCGTACGTATCCTGAAATGAGCCAATTCCAGATCCAATGCTTGTACCGGTCCGTAGTTGCTCATTCTCTGTTTTCGGCTCCCAATTGGCGTCATGTAAAGCTTCCCTTGCAGCTACTATGGCATACTGTATAAAGGGTGGTATTCTTCTTAGTTCTCGAGGACTAAAATGCTCTTTGGCGTCGAATTTCCCTTCGCTGATTGGCCCGTGTGGAACAGCCCCAACAACCTTGGCTGGAATGCTCTCGTACTCTTCCGATTTTGGCAATGTGGAAGTACTCACCAATCCTGATTTGGCACTTATCAATTTCGACCATACATGTTTGACCCCAACCCCAAGAGGTGTAACGAGGCCCATTCCTGTAATAACTACTCTTTGTGACATTTTCCGATTGCCAAAAATTTTGTAAACAAGATTACCCTCCCTACTTTTTGGTCCCCTTCATGACCATTTGACTAGCTGCTTGGTAGATATACTGCAGTATAATCACTACTACTTGTTTTTCTTCATCTTCCTGGCTGTGTATTTACTATTGTTTTTTTATTGTTTTTTTTTTTTTTTAAGTATCCAAAAATTTTTCACCCAGTCTAATCAGCAGATATCGGGATCATCTACATCATATCTCTTCCATTCCTTATAAAAAGAGTCCACTTCAGGAAACCAAAGTGTCCGTGATTGCATAGCCGTGTATTACACATAATGGCAGGATCACAACTCAAAAGGCTGAAGGCCAGATTAAAAGAAGCTGGCCTCACAGGACAGACAAATAAGAAAAGAAAAGGAAAGAAGCACTCTAGAAAGACACCAAATGAAAGTAGAAGGGCAGATCGCCAGCGTCTGGTTCAGGAAATTCGGGATGAATTTAATCCATTTGATCTAAAGATGACAAGAGGCAAGCGTGCGGACGCAAAATCCAAAAATCTGACGGTGGGAAAGCCTGGTATTTCCAAGCAAAGAGGTGAAGAGAGAAGAAAAGCAGATTGGAAAGAGCGTTTGGCAAGAAAGAACAAGGTTGGAGGAATCATCGATAAGCGTTTTGGTGAGAAGAACAAGAGCATGACCAGCGAGGAAAAGATGCTTGAAAGATTCACGAGGGAAAAGCTAGCACATTCCAGTAAGTATTCGCTAACAGATATGGACAGTGATGACGATGATGACAATGACACTCTTACACACTATGGGCAGACACTAGGGTTCAAAGAAAAAGATCATGGCAGTTCTGATGACGATGCAGATGAGGATGAAGGCTTTTTCCAAAAAAAGAATGGTGATGATGATGCTAATGAGGCAGAAGAGCCGGGACAAGGTTCTAAGAAAAAGACCAAGGCCGAAGTTATGAAAGAAGTGATAGCCAAGTCTAAATTTTATAAGCATTTGAGGCAGGAAAAGAATGCCAAAGTGGCGAGTGCTGTTTCTGAATTAGATGATGACTTTAATGACATTATGACAGATTTAAGACATACCAATGAAAAATCCAAAAAGAAAGAACCGCCAGTGAAGAAGACAGAAACAGACTTAGCTTATGATAAAAAAGTTTTAGAAGTTAAAATGTCTGAGAAGGCGGCTCCTGCTGAAAGAACGAAAACTTTGGAGGAGATTGCACAGGAAAAGAAGGAAAATTTGGAAAGACTTGAGCAGCAACGTTTGAAAAGAATGCAAGGACAAGTTGAGGATCAAGAACCCGGAGCAGATGACTTAGATGATGACTTTTGGGAAGGAGATGTTGATGCTGGTGATGGCGAAGTTATTGTGGCTGAAAATGCACAAAATGAAGATGCCGAGACTTCTGCAGAAGAAAATCAGCTTGCAGGTACTACTATGATCGGTGGAAAGATTCTTCGACTCAATACATCGAAAAATCTTGACATAAGCATTATATGCCCGACGTCTTTGCAGGAATTTGAGGGTCTTATAGAATCTAAGTCCTTAGATGACGTCATTGTGATTGTTAGAACCGTCTTTAAGAAGTATCAGCCGAAATTAGCTGCGGGAAACAAAGAGAAGATTGGAGTTTTCACAGGTGTTCTTTTGGATTATCTATTCAAGCTTGCCGATGAGGGATTTGAAGGCAATGAAAATAAAGAATCGTACGTCCATATCATGGAATTCCTTTCCAAGCTTCTTAGAGACTTGGCCGAGAAGTATCCAGAGAAAATGCTAGAATTTTATAGAATCCGACTCTCTTCCATGCAAACCAGAATTGAAGCCAAGGACTTCGAGTCATATCCAAAACGCTCCGATCTTATGGCGTTTACGTTGATTGGAAGGACTTTTTCAACCTCGGATATGTATCATCTTGTTGTTATACCGGCACTCATTGTTATGTGCGAGTCTCTTGAATTTCTAGAGGCCAAAAATTACATCACACATTTATTTGCCGGCATATATATATGTGACTTGCTCCTTCAGTATGAGCGTGTTGCCAAGAGAGTTATTCCTGAGGTCGTTTCATTTTTGGAAAAGGCCATCTTGGTGTTGGTTCAAGAGCCGAATCAAATTCCAGATTATAAATCACTTGGTACAGATGACAGATGTCCACAATCTACTAAATTCACGTTAGCAGCATCAACAGAGCTTCCAACTGAATTGCATTCTTTATCACTGTCTAAATGGGATGACGAATCAGTCGACCAGCGATCAGCATTACTTTTAAAGGTGATATGCACACTTGATAGATATGTGTCTATCATATACAAGGAATGCTCTTCCTTCATCGAGATCACCACACCATTTGTGATTCTCCTCAAGCATATGCTCAAATACCACGCATTGAATCTTAAGGTGAAATCGTTATTAATGAAGATCGAAAACGTGAGAAGAATCGCTAAGGATGAGCGAAAGCCTCTTCTTCTTCAACATCACAGACCGCTTGCAATTCCTACATTTGCTCCCAAGTTTGAAGAGAATTACAATCCAGATAAGAAGTACTACGATCCAAATAGAACGAGACAGGAGATCAACAAGCTTCGTCACCAGCTTAAGGAAGAGCGCAAACAGGATATGCGTGCATTGAGAAGAGAAGCAGAGTTTGAGGGCAGAGAACAAGTTGATGCTAAGAAGAAAGCTGCTGCTGAATATCATGCGAAGATGGCTAGAATTATGGATCAGGTTCAAACTGAAGAGGGTGCTGCTAAGAATGAATACGAGAGGGAAAAGAAGAAGAGAAGAAAGATTTGAAGTTTGTATAACGTGTAATTTTAGATCTACGCACCACCTGAGGTTTGTTCGTTATAAATTAATAGACAGTGTAAAGAAAGCTATAACGGTTCAGCTCGTTTGTCTGGTTGCTTATACACTCCGTTCAGTAGTGCAAGTACTCCTCCTGAGTTTTTTAACTTCCCCTTGCCATTGTTGTTATGATTGTGACTATAGTCTGTATTGCTATTTTCAAATGAATCTCCAAGCAGATAACTATTACTCATGTTTTTCAAGTAATGCTTCGTATCTGGAGATAATCCGGCAGTGGTTTCCTCGAGTTGATCTGGATACCCTGAAGAATATATCGAAGCCGCCGTTACTTGCTGTTTTCCCGGTGATAATCTATGATGGATATTCTGCGATGAAGTTGTGGCCTGATACTGCGCTTGAACTGGAATATTTGTATTGACAAAGTGAGCATTGGCATTATTTCCATCGTCTTTTGATACATTATGTTTCTTCGAGTTGATAGCCAACGATGGAATCTCATGTTGAAGCTTTGGGGCCTTTGAATGATTTCCCACTAAGTTACCATTGCCATAACTTTCCAGAAAATACAGGTATGACTTCACCATCTTGTTATCATTTGACGCATAGTAATCATTTATCACATTATCCTTATCCCACTTATCGCTTTTTCCCAGGTAGATGTTTGTTGGTCTGTCCGCGTTATCAAAGTGGAAAGTTGCAAAGCTGCAAACGTATCCAATATTGTCAACATGCACACTAAACTCTCTGAAAAAATCCACAATCCGTTTTGAAGCACTGGGAAGACGGAAATATAGAAAATATGGCAGCATTATAAGGCTGGCTATTTCCTTAAGCACCAAAACAATCTTCAAGTTGAAAAGTTTACAGAACTCACTTCTTACAGCTTCTGAATGATATCGTCCTTCCCAAGAACGTGGAAGATAATGTGTGAACTGTGCAACATATCTTAATGAAGCTTCCGGATCAAAAACGGAATTCACATCTGATAGAGCACTTCTGCAAATGGTGAAGAGTGTGCCAAATGCTGACATGTAGAAAAGGACTGTTCTTCCTTCGGTAAGTTCGAAATTAAGAAAGTTCTCGTGGCCAAGTACAGTCAGACATGCCAGTAAAGCCACAAACGAACCTGATATAAATGATACAAATCTCAACACAATGTCCATTTTCTCTTTCGGAAACTGATTCAAGTACGCATTAGAGCCTTCAACAGAAAGTCGCAAACGCTTTCGAAATATATGCGGGAGTTCATTGAATTCTCGAAGCTTCCAGTAAGCGTATGGTGAAAATTCTCTGGTGCTCATCGAACCAGGGTCACTTTTAAACTGGTAAAAGAACCTGAGAAAGTAGTATAGTAGAAAATAAAGCACTAATGGAGGGGTTATAATAACACTCAACATACCAGCAAGTTGAAACCTCTTACTAAGCTGCTGGGACATCTTCAACCTGCTGTGCTCATCCATGACAGATGTCTTTAATTGGCCCTCCGAATCAAACAAATAGTCGAATATGCAAAGCTTCAAATTCCACTCCATGGTCTTTGTAAGAAAATAAGTGTTTAGGCCCGGTATTTTCAACTGTTGCGCTAATATATCCTTGTTGAATAGTGCAATCATATAGTTGTCCTTTCTCATCAACCTATTTGCAATATCGTGGGCACTTAACTTTTTCTTTGATGATAAATCTGTCGGCTCCGTATTATCATCTACCGCCATGTTACCTGAAACAACGGCATTGGTGTTTTGATCTCTCAATATCATAATCTTTCTCACAATTTCGGGCCAGCCGATTGTTTGAAGTTCGTCATCCGAGATTCCTAGAAGGTAATTGTAGAATAACTTGATACCTTTATATTCTCTCAGCTTCCGATAGCCGTTAAAAGCACGAACGGAAAATATGGCAAATAAAGCAATGTATAGCATCTTCTGTCCAGATCCCATCTTAGTATGGCATTGAGCAATCGTGACCTCGGACAATTTTGTGGCCTTACCGCTTAAAAGCTTCGAATAATCAACACAATTCCCCATATAGCTCGTTAGTACAACAATAAATACAACAACACCCATTTCACTCAATCTCTTGAGCAGTATACATTGAAATCCATTCCCCGTGTAATATTGGTATACGTCCAGAAAGAAAAGATCGAGGTTTGTCACATTGGCCCATATCCATAAAGCGCGTTCCATTGGACTTAGGATCGGAATCTTGCCGGCTAACCCATTTGCTCTTTGTGATGATGCATTACCTCTCGCCCTACTGTTTCCAAATCCATTCATCTCAACTTCGTCCAGGGTATTGTTTTCAGAGGGAAGCCTTCTGTAGGATTGCTGTATAGCCGACATTTTTGGTAGCTTATTCTTGGCAAAAGTTCTAACTTTCGATCTCATCTGACTGAGACTTGGACCAATACTTTCTTCAGTCTCTTTGATTCCTTCCATAATCGACCGTCCAAGTCTTTCTCTAAATGATGGATGTGTAGTCCTGCTTTCTGAGGCATTTCCATTTCCAAGCAGTAAGCTTTCTGGTACCAAGTCAACCATGTTATCTTCCTCGAACTGTGACTGAAGCTGCTTTCTAATTGCTTCTTTCTGTGGATTGTATCTAAATATACCTTCTTCTTCTTCTCCTTCTTCCTCATCTTCCTCACTATGTATACCGGGCTCTGCTTCACTTTCTGACTCTATCTCAGTTTCTGATGTCGGTATTCTATTTTGCCCCAGTCTGTTTTTTGGTACTTGATTGCTTTGCACATGATAATCTTTTCGCCTAGTTTCCAATTTAGACTTGCCTGCTGATTCAGAATCAGTTGGCCTTTTTGTGTTTGCCACCTTTACTACTGTATTTTTGGCCTTTAATTTGGAAACATCTATGTGAGCAGCATCTCCCGTTTCTTCATCATCCGTCTCGTCGGAACTCTCAGTACTGTGGATGCTTGTATGTGATTGAAACGCATGACTTGTAAATCCAGAATCATTGTCTTGCGGGTAACTTTCATCAAATCCATCCAATCCAAAGTTGTTTTCTTGTGTATCGTCGTTAAATAGTGGCCTTGAATTTGCTCCTTCTTTTGAACTCTGATTTACTCCAAACACCCTCGATAGAAATGTATGTTTCGGTAAATCACCTATATCAGACATTTCTAGATGAAACGCCTATGCAGTTGAATTAATTTAGTGTAATGATTATATATATTCTCTTGGTTTAATAAAAGCAAGTTGTATGCTCATCCCCTTCACATGCACAGCCATTCGACTTTCAACCGCTCTTTTTCTACTTCTCTTTCCTGAATTTGTTATCGCGATGATTATTATGGCGCTAGCAAGATAAGCGATTTAATCGACAAAAAAAATGCACTACTAAGTGGGGCAGATAAGATGAAGGTTGACGCGTCGCTAGAGGTCGTCAAGAGGTAAAACTAAAATTTTCTCTTCCTAGAGGAAAAGTGACAAACCGAAAAAATTAAAACAACTGGCCATACAGACAAATTGTGTGGTGAAATTTGAAGTCAAACTCTTCAGCCAGCTGAAGCAAAGATTTCATTTTTTCCACTAAAAGGGCGTAGTATTAGATTTTTCAAAGTTGCACACCTCTTGGTATAGAAAACACACATTTACATTTTGAAGGAGCATCGTGAATCAGTGGTTGATTTTTCCTTTCAAGCAAAACATCATGACCTCCTCCATATCACTTCTTCGAACGGCTATCATTAGCAAGAAAGCCATCAAGCTCATTCCTGAAGGGGCAACAATTTCAGATGCAAAGGAGCTTGCGATCGAAGGGCAGCCACCGTTATCATTGGACGAGCAAACGGGTTTTGTGAATCAAGAAGATAATGTTAATGAAGCTTTAAGAGCCGTCTACCAGTGCTGGATACATCATGAAGCAAGTACCACCGATTATTTGGCGGATTGCGAGAAGAACTCTATCGCAGTCATCAACTTTTTGGAGAGAACAGAGCTCAATTCGTATTTGAGTGGGTCTTCTGACACATGCAAGTATCTAGCTACATCCGATGGGAATAAGAAGTTAGAGGCTGCAGAAACAACAACTTCGACGGAAAATCGTACAAATGGAAAAAAATCTACATCTAAGCGTGGTGAGACATCCGAGTCCAGTCTGGGAGAAATGCACAAACGTCAAAAGATCATAGACTCTGATCCATTTTTGAAAAGTGTGCTTGAAAATGAGCGTGAAATTGTGGATCACAACAGTGCGCTCAGAGGTTCGAAGCCCGTGAAGTTTGCAAACCTTGCCAAAGAGTGCGAGTATAAGATTGTGAGGCCTTTGAAGAGAGAAACGGGAAGTTCAAGAGATTCCGGCTCAAAAGCGCATCGTCATCACCATCAGGAACATGTGGATCCACACTCTTTGTCGGTTGTACTCAAGCACAAGGACCCTATCATTATTCTCTCTCCTTCAGCCTCTGCACTTATCAACCTAGGGAATGTGAAGGACTTTTTGGAAAACGGGAAATTTGTCGATACATCAATTGAAGCCACGCAAGGCTCGGCCGGAAGTCAAAATGTAGTTGAAATTGTTCGTAACTCGAAGAAATTCAACAGGAAGATCAAGTTTCTTGTTGTGAGTGACGTGGATCGTTTTTTCACTAAACCCGAGCACTGGGACCGTGTGGTTGCAGTTTTTACCACCGGGCAGGAATGGCAATTCAAGAATTATCGGTACTCTCGGCCGAACATTCTCTTTCAGAAGGTGAAGGGCTTCTATGTGCATTACAATGAGGATCTGATCCCACCATCGATCAAGGGATGGAACTTAGAGGTTATTCCTATTGAGAGAAGTCGTAGATTCAGGGACAAGCAGACAAGTGAGCATCTTTGGGAGATTCTTGAGAAGTTCATGGCCACCAAAGGTTACAAATAGCTGAGTGTGTGACATAATTACTCCCATGTGTTCTTGTTCTGTATAATAAACTGTAAAATAAAGAAATGACTTAAGATAACAGAGATCGATAAAACGTATTTTTTTACCAACGTTCATAATAATAGTATGTATTTTAGGTAGGTATCAAATCACAAATTGCAAAAATAGAAAAAAGAAAGGCAGGACGGCACAAGGAAAACAAATAAAAAAAAATTAGAAAGAAACACACTTATGGCAAAAATGGTAAGAAAAATGAGTAACGAATTCCGAAGACAACTTTAAAAAGCAACAAACTGTTTAACAAAGACTCAGGATGGAGACAACTTGAACTGCTGCCAGTAAATAAAACGGGACGGTAACGGCAATGCCAAAACGAAAAAGAATATAAAACAAAATAAAAATCAAAGAAACTCTGTAACCGACAAGGCACCTTCGAGAAGTTGATGTAGAATTCAATACGGGAAACGAGGATCAAAACGAAGAGGAGTTGATTGCAGTATATGGTGAATGTGGCACAGCAAACGGTATAGTATGCCAAAATTATGGGGAAAAATGATGAGAAATAACAAAAAATCCTCGAAGCCATTCCTCGTTCCCCTCAAAATTTTGGGTAATTTCAGGCTGAACAATAAGATATGAGATGAAGTGATGACGTGGGAAGACAAGGTTGCCTTTCAAAGTCTTCATATTAGGATATTTGAATTGGCAAACTCTCTCGGTGTATGTGTTTGTCCGGAAGCAAAGTAATTAAACAGATGGCCTTGGCTTCTTTACGCTTTTCCCCCTTTTTCACAGAACAATACATCACTAGCATGTATGTAGACCTTGTAGTGATAAGTTCTGCGGAGAAAAGAGAAAGAGGAAAACACAAAGCGATCCAAAATCATAAGTTAACCTCACTTAAACCTGGGACAGTGTAGGAACACCTGTTCTTGCCGACTTTGAGAATAAGATGTTCCGAAAAGTCCATTCTTCAATAAACTGATCACTTGCACTGCGAGCGAGAATAGGAAGATGAAAAATGAAAAGTAGAGGAAGGCACATGTTGCTTGAGCCTTTCTGCATCTGTCAGAAGATCCTTGTGCGACATTGTTGGACTTTAGGTACTTTGTGTTGGAGCAAGAGTGCACTCTGATTGCAACAGCCAAGGCAGTGGCACCAGCAAAAGTGAACACAAAGTTCAAGAAGTCAAAAATGACCAGGAATAAAGGAGATGCCAAGAATGAAATGAAGTATGCAGCCAACCCGTAAAACGTGGATGTAAGCAAAGCAAATGCAGCTGCGAAAACACAAAAGTTGACTTGTGAGTTCGACTGTGTGATGGTAGTGGCAGCCAAAGATCCACTTAAACCAAGAACAATAATGAGAAAGATGAAGTTCACCGACCTCAAAGAGATATCTCCGTACGAAAGCATTTTTCTTTAGTGTGTTGTATTAAGTTATGTTATGCTATGATGCGTATTTAGAATTTGTGCCAACTTCTTTAAAGCTTAATTGAACGAAGATATGCTATAATATTGTAATCAATTAATGTGTGCTAAGCCTGTCAGGATAAATAAATTAAATAGTTTCAATCTGAGTTTTTTTTTCTTTTCCAAGGTCGAGATGTCCTTATTGGAGTAACAAGATTGTGGTTAGACTTGTTGGACAACTAACAATTAGATGTGACAAGGGAAAAGCGGGAGAAGAGAAAAAGAGAAAATACTGTGAAAAGCTTGAATTCCGTTTGCAGTCAAGGGTCTGGCAAAAGAATAAAGTAATTGAATTAAGAGAGGATAGATGTAAAGAATTCGAGAAAAATAAATAACAACTAAGGCAAGATTAGGAAAAACAACAATAAAAAGAATGTGCGTCAAAAGGGAAGAAAAAATTCTATACCAGTAATAATGGAGCAAAGCAGCACAAAAGAATAATCTGAGCACTGAAAACAGCAAGTAATAACATCCCATTTAAGGTTTTAGGCAGAAAACATAAACATTACTTGAATTCAGCCTAACCACCGGTAGGGGAGAAATTTTCACAGTTTTCTTCACTTAGGCAGCAAATGTTGGTACAGATGATTGCTATGCCTTCTTTTTTGCCACTGTGAGGATGCTTTTTTTTTATAATGTTTATCCGCTATATGTATTGCGTATTTTCATCAAGCTGCAGGTCTGTTTCTCTTCCGAACTCAATACAACTACTTCTACTTATTATTTTACCTCATAAAATGTTAATATCACTTTCTTCACCCATCATATTAATCTTTAACCATCCGAACTCATTTTCCCCTTCTAACATTTTAATTTATACCTTCTTATTTCAAGCTTATATTATTAACTCCAAATTTCTCTAATTGTCCCCTCTCATGTTCCAAGAAAACTAGTGCTCATTTTATTTTTCTCCATCTCATAGTTGCATCCGCCAATTGCTCAATGGCTCGAAAACAGTAAACAACCATTTCCGAAAAAGGATGGGGCCAACCCATTTTTGGAATGGATATGGCTGACAGCATCTGTACACCAAAAGCCTGTCAAGCGCTACGTAATGATTTGTTCTTGGCAGTTCAACGTTATTCGTAAAGCTTACCTCATTTCCCCTTTTATTTCGTTTATCACCATTGATCAGGGCACTCTATATAAAAAGCAATTGTTTTACAAGTAACAGATACAAATGTATTCGAATTAATTTGATTAATAATTTATCATATAAAGATGTTTGTTGTAAAGTGTGCAACATGCGGCCGTAAACCTCAAAATGAGATATATTCGTAATATACAATTACACGCAATATTTGTACCTTTAGAAGTATGTCTAAATAGATTCGGCCTACCTCAAATTGTAATATTCAAATGAATAACTCATCCGGCGTTTAATTATAGTTTGCTTACCAGGAATTTTTTTCTATCCGGATTTATTTTTGCATATAACAAAGTTTTTTACAGTCAATGTCCATCTATATAATCAAATAGTCAAAGAGCAATGTGAGCAAATATTATTCTAGACTCCAAAAGTCATTTGTGCTTACCTTTTATTTATAGAGGTAACACCATTTTCTACTAATATTCCAAGGTCTAATACTAAAGGACTAGTTTAAGAAATTTGTGGCTTTAAAAAGGATAGAAAACGTGGCAATTATCTGTTTACTCCATAGGGTGGGGAAGCAATGTGAAATGGGTATTTGAATATTCCTCTTTCAATAAAGTTGCCACCGTCGTTTCAACAAATCACGTTATTAAATTAATGTTAAGATAGTAGAATAGTCACTGCTATAAATTATTGATTGATTTTAATACCTTAAGAAGTACTAATAAATTTGGTCGGTGTAGATTCTGAAAAATTTAAAATCAAAAGATGTGTTCTGTAAGTTAAAAATCAACAAATCATCTACCAATACCAAATTTATTCATCTAACTTAATCCAAAACATAAACCAATTATCAAATATGACCAAATAAATATTTTCTACTATATACAGTATTGCTTTGTTAAATGACATACTTATAGTGTGTTAACAATATTTTACTTAAATTAAAATCCTTGATTTTGACGACAAATGATATGAAATCCGCGAATATGGGGTAATTTTTTTTTGTATCCTTCTTGATCTCATGATTTGTAGTAATGTAAATGATGAAAAGTAACGAGTTCAGATTCATGCATATGCAATTATGAACATCCTGGACAAATACTACATACTAAGATGTTCCTAAATGGGGTAAGAAAATGCCTCAGCAAACATTCAAAGATTCAAGAGAGGGTAAGGTGGATTGGAGATGAGATCAAAAGCAAAAAGAAGATCATCAAGGTTGAAGAGAAAGAGAACATTTTAAAAGAGAAACTAGAAATGTTAAGGGAGGATGCTTTTTTATTAGATCCAAACAATAAGGAAATAGAAGTACCCTCAAACTTGAGATCGTCAGATGAACCAAGCACAGAAAAAATTGAAGAAATAAAGCAGAAGATGACGGAGGCCATAAAGAAGTATCCCAAGCAGGAAACAGCGGAATACCAAAGGGCGAAATCAATTGCCAAGATGCCAAGTTACGCAGATAAGCAGAGTAGGAATTTGGCAGCACAAAGACCTTGGAATGGTAAGGAAAGTCCCTATGAGATAATGTCAAGATTGAAGCAAGAATCCATCAAGATCAAAAAGGTAGGCAGATTAGAGGAAAATTCAATGGGATCCAAAAGTAAGTTGAATCGACTTGACAATGCCAGAGAGAAGGTTTTAGATTATAGATTATCGAAACATATTGAAATAGATTCCGAAGAGGAAAGGAAGAAGAAAGAACGTAAAGAATGGAGGGAAATGTATAAAGAGAGACTACTTGGGCCTACTGTGTTGATCAGTGATACTTTTACAGGGGTTGATAACACAATTAAGTCATTGGCAGATCAAAGGATAATGGAGGCACAGAGAAGAGGTGATTTTAAAAACATACATAGGGGAAAACCTTTTGAAAAAGGGTTCACGGCAAATAGTGCATATATCGACAGAACAGGGTATCATCTCAACAAAATCATGAAAGGACAGGATGCTATTCCCCCGTGGATTGAGACCCAGGGATCGGTGCAGAACGAAATTGAGCAATTTCGTAATGAATTGGACAGACGGTGGTCGTTAAGAGCAGTGTTATTAATCAAGAAATTATATCCAAAAGCCGATGATATCCAGCTACTTAAATTGGCAGGGAAACTTGCATCGGATACTTCATTTAAAAGCAAAGAATGGGAAGAAGAGCAGAAGAATGGAAGCCTCAGATTTGAAGTTAATAAGCTCAATGATCGAATACGAGGATATAATTTGCAGGCACCATCATCATCTCAGAAAATATATCTTGATGCGGACAAGGAATTGGTACAGTGCTACAACCGGGTGAATCCAAGACTATCAGATGTAATGAAACAATACGGAATAAAAAAGGACAATCGTGAAGAGTCTATAGACAATAAAAAACAAGGCAGACTGTTCCAAAGTATATTTAGTGGCGGTCCTGAAATACCACAGTATACAAAGATACCCCAAATAAAGATGGATTCTCTTAGCAGTACATTTTTGAAGATGTTTAAGCGGCATAAATAGATACTTCAATATTTCGAGTGTACCTTTTCGCCGGAAAAATCTGTTAATCTTAACGATCTTTGTTAGATAGTTGTGCAGCTATGAACTTTCATAATTGCTACATCAATAGCTATAATGAAGAAATTTAAATGATTTAATCTCACGGCTGAAAGAAGATACACGAAAAGAAATTAATAAAGAAAACAGAGATACCAATGGGACCGAATAGTTAAATAATGTACATAATGCTTTGGATAAATCTCAACTAGGTAAATTTTGTGCTACATAGATAAAGAGCAAGAAAATTGAAAAATATCATGACAAACGGAAAGCACATTTGCGAGCATATTGGCGAAAAATGCTACCGAAAGAAGTAAAATGCAGACGCGAAAGTATTTTGGGACTGAAAAAGAAAATGCGTTAGGGCTGGGAGGATATATGGGACAGGGAAAAGGATGCACTAACAAAGAGAGCATCGATAGATAAGCCCATATCTTTTATAAAGATTGACAATAAATGCACATATCTAATCAAATGTTCGTTTAATACCAATGTGTTCTATAGAGTACAGTCACAAGTAAAAAAAAAAAAAAAACGCAACCCTGTATAGATCTAAAGATTGTAATCCACAAGTGAAAATTAAGAAAAATACACTTAAAGGGGTGGAGAAAAATGTGGAGTCGCGAAAAAGAAGCAAAAAATACAAACACAAAAGATGAAAAAACGCCTGAAATTACAACTGAAAATACGTATGCAAGGTAAATCAGGATTTTATTTCAGGTTTTCGCGTTATACGGCAGGAAATTATGCTGAATGCCGAAAGGGGGTAGCTAAAATGTACCAAACTCTTGGCTCGTACGATACAGGAGGCTCAGAGATAAGTGTATTTTGGCTTGAAAGGGTATTTTGAAAAATTGACAGTTGCATTTAAGGTTCTAAGGAGACAAATCGAGTTTGAATTCTGAGGAGTGTGACGTCAATGGATTGAACATATTTGCCAAATCCGAATTGCTCAGCAACTCAGGTGAAGTGCATTATGATATGTTATACACTGCGGAAGAAGACGTCAATTTATGGTTGGATAATTTCCATTTGGTCGGAAGAACAGAGGAACATTCACTTTTCTTCTCTTCTAATTTCTTCGTTTCAACCCCTTGTATTAATACTGATGTACGATATTATCTCATTGAAAATAATAAAAGACGGAAGGGACAAAATAAATTTCAACGTTACAATAGGTCCTCGTGTAAAATACATGCTGTAAAGGGAACTTTTCAATCAGTACAGAGGAGAAAACGCAGGAGACAATTTAACGCGCTTTTGGAAAACTCCCCAGAACGCGAAAATTACGTACATAATATAATTTTCAAGGACGACTCCTTTAGCGCATTCCGGTTTACTGAAATTAACATACCGCGTTGATTCATGCATTATTCTAGGCCTCGACAGTGAAAAGAAAATATCAACCTCAATTCAGTACTCCTTTAGAATTTTCAATAAAACATATTGTCTTATACCCATTTCAGAAGCTTGAAATCTTGGCGTGCCTAACTTTATTCACTCCCCCATTATACCTGGCCCTTCCGTATATTTCATTAACAAGCCGTTTCTGACATCATTATCGTGGCTTGCTCCGTACATGTCCTCCTCCATGTATTTCATTTACCCCCTTTTAAGAAATACTTAATTAACAAGCCTTTTGAATGCTCCATCTATATAAACTTGACCATTCCCGTTGTTTGTCCAGCCATCTCATCACCAGTAACATTCTTTTTGTTTCATCTTTTGTATCTGTCCTTCGTTACTGTCCTACAAACCCAACCCTGGATAGTTGCAAGCCAACAAACAATACCTTAACATTATATTATTCCACTTTCTTTCCTTATCACTCATTTAAATTTACCCCTGCCTTTCATTATCAAAATGTCTGATAAAGAAGCTCTTCACATATTCCTTAACTCTCCTGTTACGCAGGACATGATCCACAACTTGGTCAACGTGACCCTCCAAATTCTTCCTTGCGAGTCTTCCAAAGTCATCACACAGCAACTCCCTACACCACCAAATTCCCCACCTGTCTACAAGACCAGGCCACTTCCTTCTTTAATGACCTTCATCACCAAGTTGGTCAGATATACCAATGTTTATACTGGAACTCTCATGTCAACAATCGTCTATATGAACAGACTGAAGGAGCGTCTCCCGGCCGATGCTCATGGAATGCCATGCACCAGGCACAGAATCTTTCTTGCATGCCTAATAATCGCATCTAAGTACTTCAACGACTCTTCTCCCAAAAACAAGCACTGGAGTAAGTACACCGATGGCTTGTTCCGCAACGAAGATGTTAACCTCATGGAAAAGCAACTTCTAATGCTTCTCGACTGGGATCTCAGGATAGAGACCTCCGAACTTCTAAGGGTCTGGAGAAGATTCCTAGAGCCAATCAAGACTGATCTCAGAAGACAGTCAAGAATGATGAACAACATCGCTCCTGGAACTATGGCATACTCCACACAAACAATCACTGCTCCAAGATGCACATTACAGGCCTATGAGTCTGCGCAGCCAATCAATTATCGATACCATCACACTGCAAATGGTTGCAACAACAACAAAAAACAACATTCGCTCAACACTTTATACCCATATGCTTCCTATCAGAATATCCACTCGAGATCCTCCTCTCTCAACAGTAGCAGAAGCTCAATCTTCGACTACTACGAGGAAAACCACTCTCGGGCTTCTTCTGTTTCGAGTACTACTACTGTTTCGAGCAATGGTAGCAATTACTCTTCCTGCGACAAGCAGGCTTATATCCCACTGCCCTACTCAGCAAAGCTGGATAAGCAGCAAAAGGTTTTCTGGGGCTATAACAACGCGGGTTGTTCTTCCCAGCAGCCTTTTTCAAATACTCAGATGTCGTCATACTTCAATAACTGTGCTTTAAACGAGCAACAGCAACTTGAAAACGCTATGAGACAGTACTGTGGTGGCTATTAAGTGTTTGACTGAGTATTGGTTTTAGGTGCGCGATTTCGCCTCCTAGTTAGGGTCTTTTTATTTCGTTCATGGGTTTTCCTCCTTCTTGTATCTGCTATTTTTTCATATATTCTTGGTTTGCAGTTAGAGTTGTTCAGGCATAAATCTTATTTTACTTTTGCATTTCTCATTTTATTATTGCTTTGCTTTTTGTCGTCGTTTTCGTTCTGCTTTTTGCTTTATAATGGTTTACTATAATGGTCTACGGTTTTAGTTTATTTTATTGGTTGTGTAGCTGTGAGAATTAGAGGTCAATAATCAATCCTTATCTTGCCCCATTCAGCCTCTCGCCAGACGCGTACGTATTTTTTTTTTTCTCCGAGTAACACAATTAAAAATTCGTGTTGGAGCCTCGTCACAATTTTTCTAAATACATTGACTGTTCTATACCATCGTTTATTCTCAGCATCATTTTTTGCGTCGGTCCGAAGCCTATCTATTTCGGGCAGCAAATTATCGATATCGCCACATTTGAGGCACAAATGTCTACGGATACAGCGGGCGATTTAGCTGTTGAAAATGCGTCAACACCAGATACACCTCCTAGTATAGGTTCTAAGGCTGAGGAAGTCAAGGAGAAATCTGAAGTGAAAAGTGATATAGTGGCCAATAAACAATCTTCTAGCAACTTAAGTGATTCTCAAGATTCAAACAAAACGAACGACAAAACTAGTGATACAGAAACAAATCCTGACAGTGACTCTAAGACAGAGCTAGAAGATAAGTCCAAATCTGAAACGAAAGTCAAGACTAAGCCCCCAAAACGGCTAACTCTTCAAGAAAGACTTCAACTGGCGGCCCAAAAAGGTTCTTCAGCCGCAGATAGAAAGTACAAGAAAAGAAGTGTTTCTTCAAAGGTATTAAAACAAGTCCAAAGTGGAAGCCCTGAGCCTAGTAGTGTATCTGCATCTTCAACACCCAGATCGAGTACTAGTATCGAATGCAACTCGACACAAAATCATGACTTGTCCATACCAAAAGAATACGCAGATCTCACAAAGGACAAATTACTTGAATTGGTGGCAAGAAATGAACAGACAGTCAAGAAATTACGCCAGAAAATAAAAAGCCCTGAAAATGCCGAGGTGAAAGACACAAATACGGAGCTAGAATCGTTGAAGAAGAAGTTGAAGCAGAAGGACGATACAATAGAACAGATTATGAAAGAAGGTAGCGAGTTATCTGCCAAGGAGGTTAGACTTTCTCAATCGTTGAAGAAAATGAAGGTGCGAGAACAGGATTTAGAAAATGAACTCGACATTTCCGAAAAAAACGGTAAGCTGTTTGCAATGAAGGCGATCAAAATGGAAGAAAGCGTTTCAGCGTTAAAAAATCAGCTTAAAGCTGCTAACAACGATGCTCAACTCACAAGGCGGCTACAGTCTAAATCCGACAGTTTAGAAGCTCAAAATAAGAAGCTTCGACAGGAATTGGAAGTATCGAAGAGCGAAAATGCTGATCTTGACACTCTCAAAAGGGAGAAGGGAGAACTAAAAGATAGATTCACGAAATTGAAAAAGGACTTTGAGCAGTTTAAAGCAGACAAAACTAGGGAGACAAAAATCTTGAAAGAGATAATACAGAAGCAGAAAGCCAAACATCTTAAGAACAAAGAAGAATCAGATAAGGAAATAAAGAGACTTGAGGCAAAGGTAGAGCAGATTAGAATACAAAACGAGTCGCATTTATCTGGATCAAAGGCATCCAGGGGCCATAATAACTCTGAAAGCCTTGATTCTTCTTCACTTTCAATGCTACAGGCACAATATACACAGGCGCAGGAGAACTGGAAACTACTAGAGACATCGTATGAGAAGAAAATTGGAGATGCGAATACCGAACTTGATATGTACAAGAAGAGAGCAACCGAAAATGCCAAAAAGATACGGGCACTAAGCAATGATTTGAACTCTAGAACGGAAGAGATGAATCAGCAAATCGAGACCGAATCGTCTCTCACTTCTGATCTTGCTGTATGTCGGAATGAGCTTGCAAAGCTGCAGTCCGATTTCAAATCCTTGAAGCAGAGGTATGACATTCTTCAAAAAGATTACGATACCGAGAAGACAGAATTCGAGAAAAAGTTGAAAGAGCTATCCGAGGAAAAGACGAGATTGAGTGAGACTCTTAGATTGAGAACAGACAGTTTGAACAATGGCCAGGGTGATGGAAACTTTACGCCTTCTTTCTACTTGAACGACTTTGACTCATCTACTAGTGTGCCTGCACTCAACCAACAAAATCGCACAACCAGTCTTGGAAATATTGCAGTTGGTGAATCTGCACTGACACCAGGCCTCGAGTACTCGAAGACTTTTCCTAATTCCGATAGTTCAACAGACGTAAGAAGACGTTCTAGAGGCCAGTTACCATATTTGACGACGACACAACAACAACAGCAACCACAATTGCAGCCACCATCACCATTAACTGGCATCTCAAAGATCAGAGACCATGCTGAGAGCTCCATTATCCAGAATGAGAATGGATCCACCATTCTTGAGCGTGATGAATACAGAAGTGGGCCAATAGCGCCTTCTGAATCTGCATCGAATGTAGGTGGTTCACTGGCACCTCCATCTGTTTCAAACATCCAGTTGGTTACAAAACTTTCGGCGAGAGTGAGGCAACTTGAACGTGAAAAGATTTCGCTCAAGGACGAGAACGAAAACCTCAGCAAGATGAAGGAGGACGCATCGAACGAGATTTTGAAGCTCATGAAACGGTTTGAGGAAACGAGAGACAACGAGGACAGATTATCGAAACTACAGATTGAAATTGGTGAGACCAATAAGCGCTATGAGCAGGCCTTGGAATCACTCGGTGAGAAAACTGAGCGTTGTACTGAACTTCAAGATGATGTCGCCGATTTGAAGGACATGCTCAAGCAGCAAACTTTGGAGCTGGTGGCTCTACACGATAAAGTGGACGGAAAGTAATGATGTACCCTAGTATAATGTAATGCAAATTGAATGTAATTACAGATTAAAACGCTATTATTTCATTTGTAGACACGGAAAACGCAGAAAAGAAAGTATAAAGCGAAAAAAACACCTAATCGTGGCCCTGTGCATGAGCCTTTTTAGTGTGCTCATCAATATCGTCGGCCTCCCAAGGATAGGCAATCCATCTATCGGGCACCTCCTCACCACATAGATATATACCACCATTCATGTAATCTTTGTTAATGTCAGCCTTCTTAGGTTTCTTCTTATCATGCACAACGAAAATCGAGAATTTAGTGTCGGACATGTCTCTACCCAAAGCATCGGCTTTTCTTTTCACATCCTTGTACAACTCGGTCAACGCGTAATGAAGCGTTGTTCTAGTATCATCAACCTCATCAACAATCAATATGTTCTTGCCAATCAGAGAGTCGAAGCTCTTCTCCAAAGCTCCAAAGTCCAACCATTGGGTTCTGATAACCTCCTTACCAATCTTGTCCTGAGATCCCATGTCCTCGTAAAGCGATAAACCAATAGCCTGAATAGGAATGTTCTTCTCCCCAGAATGCTTCAAGAATGTTCTGAGAATACGCGATGGGATAAAACCACCACCACCGATAGCAACAATAACATCTGGCTTGCCGATGGTCTTGAGCAGAGTTTCTGCACTCTTTTGGCAGAGTTTATGGACACCGTTGTATGAAACAAAGTACTTTTCGGTAGTAGTCATGATGCAAATATCTTTGGGCATACTTAGGCCACTTTTTATGGGAATATATTTCCGAAAGTAAGAGGGAATATGTTAAACCTTTCATGAAGGGTAACTAGAGTTGGGGGAAGCTGAATGAAAAAAATTTTCATAGATAAAGGTGATGTGAAGGAAAAAAAAAAAAAAAAAATTCCTGAAAGTAACAATACTCGCGGCATCGACTCTAGATCTAAATAATAAACCTGAGTAAATGCCTAACACGAGAGCGTCGGAATTAAAGTCATTCGTCTAAAAACAAATAAATAAAACACACAACTACAATCTGTGACTGAAATGACTATTAATACATATCTATGGATAGCGTGAGCTTACTTCATCTAAGCTTTTGTAGGAGAGGACTGAAGTGTAAGATCTGCAAGATCTGGCTCACCTTCTTCTTCTATATATTCAGATGCTTCATTATTCTTCGCAGAATCCCCAAACTCATGACGTTCACCATCAACAATAACTGCATGATTTATCAAAGTATTTAGAGAATCAGCTCTAGGCTCCTCGCTTTCATCCTCTTGAGTATCTTTCCCCTGGCTATCACTTTGTAGTGCCATTTCTGATCTAAGCTTAAGTTGAGAGTTTAAAAGAGACAATCTTCCCTGAAGTCCCAAAAGAGATGGCAGCAACTTCAAATTACTAACCAACGAAGACCGTAATAACTTCAAAAGTTCCACGGAATCATAATCTTTCACTATATACGAGCCCTTGAGGATTAGAAGCAAACCAACCACCTCTATGAGCTTTTCGCTTCCATTAGAGTTCTCACATATAAGCACTGTTAGCTGCTGAAACAAAGTGTTAGCTTCTTCATCCAAAAGAAGGTACAAAGACTGCTTTGTTAACTTCTCGTTCTGTAGCAACAAACTTTTTAAAGTCTTTCTACTTTCCATATTCTTCACAAGAGCCTCGTATAACTCTTGGGGATCATCCAGAGATGGCAAAACTTCTGTATTGAGCCCATCAGCATCAGAAGAAGACCGCTTGGCAGCTTTTTCATTTTTAGCTGAAGCAGAACTTTTAACCGCACTAGGAGCACTCTCTTTTGCACTCTCTGCCGTTTCTTCCCTGTCTAAATCAATGACAATTGCTTGGCTTTCTTCTCTTGATTCTCCCAATTTAATCGTCATGATACCACTAAGCACACCAGGATCAGAAATGGTGAGAGGAGATAGCTTCATCTGATATCCATCAAAGTAAGAAACGCTGAGCTTTCCATCGGTGCATATAATACCATTCAACTCCAACTGTTTGTCTGTCTGTAAAACAGCATCGCAGGCCTTTTGACGCCGGCCATTTTCGTTGAAGGCATCTCTAAACATCTCGATTCTTCCCTTATCTGTAACTGCAACAAGGATCTCTTCCTTTGTCTTCTTTGACCTTATCGCCACCAGGGAAAGAACGTGACCTTTACATCTCAAAGTAGCCATGATTTTCTGCTCCTCAAGTGAAATAATGTTTATGGTAGGATCCATTTCTCTGGATATTGCCATTAGGTTGCCGTTCAAGCGAGATTTTAGTATTTGGAGAATCTGGTTTCTATGTGTTCTTGGAGCTTCGATTGTGTAGTTTATTTCACGATCTTCATCGTTATAAACGATCAAATTCTCTGAAGCAAAGGCAATCAACCCATCATTCAGTAATTGCATTAGATGGATATCCTTACCGATCTTAGCATGGTATGTTTCCAATGGCCGACTATCTAAAATATTGTACTTCTTAATTTCTGATTCACTTGGTGCATACCCAAGAATAATGGAAGATGCACCACCATAGCAAATACATGAAAGTGGAGACTCATTCGACATTTTTGTGACAAATTCCTTTGAATCAGGTGAGTAAACCAAAATTTCACCTGTTGCCAGAAGAACCGCCAGATAGTCAAAATTCATTTTGCTTATACCATCCGGCTTGTCGTTTGACTTTCTCTTGCGCACCTTCTGATCTACACTCTTGGATCTCTGGATCCATCTCAGGTATAAAATGTGTTCATCCTGCTGAAATTCTAGTTTATTTTCCAACTTTTTCAAGTCTTCTTTGGTAGTTAAAATCTGGACCTCATTTCTTCCATGACCCTTTATTAAAGTGGCAACCAACCACCCTTTTGTATCATTAACGCTTCGTATCACAACGCCTCGCATTGTTACAGTATGTATGCCCGTTTAACGTTGAAAAATGTGGCGTGAATTGGTTAGCCCTGTTGTCTTAAAGATTGTGATCTTCAGATGTTAAGGGATGAAAATTTTTGGATGTTAAAAAAAAAAAGTAGGATCTTTTCTTTATTGTTCGGGAAATTTTCCAGCTTCGGTAGAAATATTTCACGTACATAAATGGGGAGTGTATTAGGGAGACTGAAATTTTATCGGTGCTCTATCTATATCATATATTTACAGAGGACGACGTTTAAGTCATCAAAAGGTCATGTATCCCTTAAGGTAAATGTAAAAAAAAGCCTGCCAAGAGAACTCTCAAATGTTATCAATAAAAGCAAATAGTGTATACCCAGGACAAAAAAGATAAAATTATAGAATTGGCATTCAAGAACAGAACAACTAAAAATATAACGTTGCGTAGAAAAGCTGTGGGAAAAATGATCGCACTGTTCAGCGTCTGATACCGGGAGATGCCGGAGAGTTAGGACTCTTACCAGATGTTGCCATTGCCTTCTGTTGACGTTCTAACTGTTGCTCTGCCAAAGGACCAACACCAATTTTCGATAATCCAATCTCAGCACTTGTGTGCAGTAAATTCATACGTCTATTGATTGGAACGTTATTGGCAATTTCAAGGTTCCTAAGTTTGATACTCAGCTCGACCTCCTTCCTGTTGTTTTCATCAATTCTTTGCTGCAACCAGGTGATATAATCGACTGATTTGGAAAGTATCTGACCCTTGTTTGGCTTTCCATCCTTAGTACCTGACTTCTCCTTTGAATCGTTAAAGAAATCCCTTGGTATGAGCCGCATCAACTCCTGAATCTTCTCATTAATGTTATCTCTTCTTTTCCTATCAACAGGCTGTACACTTGCAGAGGTAGATGCTCCAGCCAAACTTCTTCTCTTAGGCCTTCCTTTGCCTCTCACAGATGAAGATACAGAAGCAGGACTTCTTGCATTTCCATGCATTGCACTTCTTTCCACTGTTGAGCCACTTCTAGAACTCTTTGAAGCCATTGCTCTTGAAAGTGAAGCTTTGACACCACTTTGCATTGTATTAGCTGATTGGGCACGCATTGAAGGTCCAACCGTATAACTGCTGGAGAGATTGCTGTGAGGCTTAGCACCGTATTCAGTATTAAAGCCACTTTGGTTTGCCGGAAGTGAACCGACAAAGTTAGCCGGATTGTCTGTATTCCCTTGTAAGCCCGATAGCCCTGAAAAATGCCCACTCAAAAAGGAATCAAAGTCAACTGCATTTGGATCTAGTCCCAAATCCCCATTCAAAGTGTCAGAATGACTATTCTGATGCCCTTCATTCGTAGTCATTATGTCTCCAATGGAGAATAGTTAAATCGTATCAAGTATGTATTATCTGCCGACCGTTAAATTACTAAAGTTGGGTCTGAATGCAGCCAAATGACTCTTTGTATTGAATACGCTTGCGTCAGAAATATTGTACTAGAAATAACAAGCTGAAATTGTGTTGCTTTGTTGGTTGGGAAAGAGTTGTGGGGTCTTGGCAGAAGATAATTAAATTCAATGCTTCAGATAAAGATAATTTTAAATTATCTTGAATTTATTAATTTATATTTTTCTTCTCCATTTTTATCCCGACCAGCAAATAATTAATGCATCGTTACACCAATACAAACATGTCTACATTTTTACATTGCGTAACAATGCTTTACCTGGGGTTCAAATGAAGGAGGTTGAACTTACAAATGATATGGCCCAGTTATATATATGTTGCTTGAATTACTTTAAAAATCCTTATTTTTGATAAAAATAATTGCTTTTTCTTGTACACTCTTCTTGTCAAATTGACTTATTTGGTGATTGTCCGGTGAACTTTCCAGAACACACTAAAGATTAAAAAAAGTAAATAAAAAGTTTGGGGAAATTATTTTAGTATATTTTTCGATCGCTCATATATAAAGGGAGGTATTGTTGTATAACTCTAATACTTAATAAAGGCTGCATTATATAACATATCAAATTTTAACTGATTCGACACAAGAGCGTTAAACATTGCTAAAGATGGTTGACTATTCAAAATGGGACAGGTTAGAATTATCTGATGATTCCGACATTGAGTGCCATCCAAACGTGGATAAGGCATCCTTTATAAGATGGAAGCAAAGAGATATACACGAGAAAAGGGCACAAAGAAAGGCTGAAATTAAAGGGCTGAAGATCCAAAAGGAAATGTACACAAAATTGACAGAAAGGGTGAATAAATTGTTGAAGCATTTTTCCATTATTGATATCACAGATGCACAAAAGAGGAACGAATACATCAACAATCAGTTCGATCCACAGGAAAAGTGCACAATTGAACAAGATGACAATTCCCCTACGTACAACGAGATGATCGAGGATCTATTTACACAGATTGAGGCTGATATCAAGAAAGAAGGCAAAGATGTTCAGGATGGTAGCACCATTTTGCAAAAAGTTAAAGAGCACCAGGGAAAAATCAACAAGGTTCTGGAGCAGATTGATCCCAAGCTAGAGGAGCTGGAGGAAGAGAAGCACGAGCATATTACGAGTGAGGACTACCACGTTGGATTTGATTCATCCTTTATCAACAAGAACGAGAAACAGGAAAGGCAGAAGGAAAACGATCCAGATGCTATCGATAATACAAACGATGGAAAACATGATCCTGCGGCATCAGAGGGTGCATCTGCCAGTGAGAGCAAGCAGTATAAAGAAAAAGTGGAAACGATAAACGATGTAAGGGATGATTCTGGTCAGAAACCATCCAAGCCTTTGAATCAACTCGATGATGTAGAATGTCTTCCAGAAACACTTGTTTTTTCTAAGATACCACAGCGCGATATTGAGGATGCAGGTATGTTTGTGAAAGAGCATCTTTACATTGCTTGTGAGCAACAGAAGGATTCTTTGATGATGAAAGCCTTTGACTCCGAGTTGTCTGGAGACAAAGAGAGAACAAAACAGATAGTTCACCAAGGTCTGCTTCTCCAGTATTTGGATGACTTGTTCAGAGGTGCAGTTGCGAACCATAGTGCACTGAGGAAAAAGCAGCTGGTCGACATGTTTGTGGAGAAGATGTCTGATGCCAACTCACCTGCGTATGCCGTTTTTATGCAGGATTATGACAAGATGTACAAGCACATCATTAGTCGATGCAAGATCCTGAAGGAGGAGCAGGAAAAAGAAGATCCAAATGAAGGAGTGGAACAGATTCAGCTACGGTCTGTTGATCCTGGCTCCGAACTAACGGTTCAGCTTCCAAAAGAGGGAACAGAGGAGTATAAATACTTCCAGACACTTCCTGAAAACATGCAGGAAGCTTTGAAGACGGAAGACCTGGATGAAATTAACAAGGTGTTTGCATCTATGAGTGTGGAAGACGCCGAGCAGATATTGGATACATTTGACAGATGCGGTGTAATTCAAGTACAGGCACTACTTGATAACGAGGAGCAATTTGATGAACTCAAGAAGCAGTGCGAGAAAACAGATAAGACTTCCAGTAAAGATGTCAAAGATGGAATAGAGAGTCTTAGCATTAATGAGCAACAGCATCAGCCAGAGACAAAGCAACCAGATACAGATGCAGATATTATGAACACTGCGGATATCGTGGATTGAGAGTGTTTATTTTTTTTACATGTATAAATGTGCTTCTTTTTATAGCCTGGTCCTTTTAATAATAATCTCATCATGCTTTTAGTATGTGCTCTATCACAGGTAGTGTTAGAACTGATAATGAAATTTATTCCACTTTTGGTGCTTCTCACAGTTCGGGTGGGGTCCCGTTCTAATTTTTAAAAATCGAGAAAGGGGGAAAAAGAATAAAAAAAAATGTTATTTCTCTTTATTTCTTTTTGCGATTCCTGTCGCCGTACTTGAGAAAACTAAGCAAACATCATTTGCACCAAGCCACTGACTAAAGACCAATAACAGCTCAAGAAATGCTTGCCTATTCTGGACTGCGGGCTGCAAAAGCAAATATAAGCCGCCATTCACTTGGAAGTGCCATTAGATATGATATGATAGTTGGTTTGAGATATAAATCGCAAACTACTGATATGGCATCAAGTGAATCTCCACACAACTACGCTAAGCAATCATCCATGCCAAATCTGGTGAATCCAGAAATCCCAAAGAAGGATGTGAATCCTAAGCAAATATTGGAGAAGCCATTATATGAGAGGGCAGTTGTGAGGTTGCCTGAGTGGCAGAAGGCACTAGGTGAGGCTATTGTCTCGATTTTCCATATGGATATGGACAGAATCAGAGCAGGATCAATTGGTGGTTCGAAATACTATTACATGTGTAAAGATCAGTCTCTCCAGTATAAGAATGAGGTTTTATCAGAGACCGCGGCTTTCTGGTATTCAACATTAGGCTTGCCTAGAACATTTGCCCAGTGGTATCAGATAACAATTTTGCACATCTGGATGCTCTTTGTCAGAATGAGGGCCCTCCCATTCAAAGTTGGAAAGAACTATCAGCAGAAGCTTGTTGATAAGTTCTTCAAAGACATTGACATGAGACTTTCAGAAGAGATGGATATCCGTTCAGGCACTATACGAACTAGATACCTGAAGGATTTTCATTCGCAGATGATCGGTATAGTGGCTTCTCTTGACGAGGCACTTGCATCACAGTCCGATGCTGTTTTGGCTTCAGCTATATGGAGAAATGTCTTCAACGGCGATAAAAACATAGATATCGTCAAACTTGAAGCTGTAATTAGATATGTCAGGATGCAGCTTTATGTTTTGGACAAGATCTCTGACAGAGCGTTTGGATTCGGTGATTTTGAATTTGTTTCACCAGCAGAGACTGTCGATCCTCTTACGCCTGAGGAGGTGCAACAGTTGAGAAAAGTCACAAAGGAGAAATATGAAAGTATTGACGGCAAAATCTTACCAAGCCAACATTCATCTCTTTCTCTTGATGAATAATTACATTCGGGAATTGTGCTGGAGATCCAACTTCTTATTTATAGCTGAACATAAATGTAAATATATCCTAAAGACGCTTTTGCTAAAGCAAAATGAGGGGGACACACGAATGTATTTCTGGTGCACCCGTACACCGTTAAATTTGGCCAGACATTTTTGAATGCTTAATTTTATAGCACTTGTACACATCGAGATCTCTTCGCAAGATACTAATTTATGGCAATTCAGCACCACAAAAACTATCTGGTTGGCAAACTCTACTTTTACATATGAAGCTCACTCCCGTAATCGTGGCAGATGCCCCAACGTTCATAAATCCTATTGGTGAAAGAACAATTTCCCTTCGTTCTTTAACACTCTCCGATCTTGATATCGGGATATCACAATTGCTTGATACAGACATATTTGAGTGCATAGATTTGACTGACAATGACCTAATAATAGTACCAGAGTTTGGCCAATCACGCAGACTAAAAACTTTACTTTTGGCGCGTAATCGAATTCGAATATTGAGTCCTAACTTTGCATCAAAGCTTTATAACTTGGAGTCGGTGTCACTAATAAATAATTTCATAAGGTCTCCAAAAGAGCTTGCAGGAATGTCCTCAGTTAAGAATTTGAGAGAGTTATACTTAACTGGAAACCCGATCACAGGGTTGAAAAATTATAGGCTTTGGACCATTTGGAAATTCCCTACGTTGAAGATATTGGATTCTGAGAAGGTGAAGAAAAATGAGAAGGAGGAGGCCACAAAGTTGTTTGGCACACACAAAGAGCCGACAGATCTTGCAAGAAAGGTATCTGAGAGCGCTGTGGATATAGGCATGGGTCCTGAAAAAAAGTATTCAAAAGAGGCTTTGGATAGTAAGACAATCCATATGAAAAGTACATATCAGAGGCTTTCAACCAGTCAGAGGAAGAAGCTGAAGCAGGAGCTTGTTTCAGCTACAAAGCTCGCGGATATTGAAAGAATCCAGGGGATTTTGGAAAGAGGATACCTGTGAAAAGGATAAATAATACCAATATATGTATATTTATACACTAACATATATATGCTTACAGAATGTACAATAATGCCTTTAGCGGCTATTTGCAGATGCGATGCGATATCATCATGTTTCCTACGAAAGTATGTCGCTAATCGAGATGTGCGTGCGCCTCTTTTTTATACCTTCTGGTTGCTCGATGCTCTTTTCACCAATATTATCGCTTATCTCGGATAGATCAGGCAGCTTATCAAACAGTGGAACGTGCTTTTGCAGCCGCACAAAGCACTTGTGACACACCTTTGCACCATGATCGTTCTCATGCCACTCAACTGTGTTACCATTGTGGCAGTAGATGCATTTGTAACACTGGTCAAACTCGCTTATCTTGGACAATGCGTCACTACTTTGAATTGGCACCGTTTCATGGTCCTTTTTGGTTGTTCTTTTGTCATACAACTCGAGCATCTTTTCGTAAGTGTATCTTTTCAACTCTCCAGCTTGCAGATGCTTGCGATCCTGTTTTGCACAGGCACAGAATGCTTTAATTAGCGGCATTTGTTCGGAGTCGACCACACGAGTGTTTGATATCATGTAGACAACTGTTCTCATAGTGTAAAGCCTATTTCCGCCAAAACTTCTGCGACTTGGATCTGTGATGTGGCTGCGGCACAAAACAACCGGTACAATAAACCCAGAGCGGCCATCTTCAGCTATTTTCACGTAACATTTGTTCGATCCCAGTGCATTTTGTGCATATGCATCGTTTGCGTACAGCTGATCGTTTTCCACCAGATAGAAGCCCAAAAAGATGCCAGGGTGGTCCTGGCAGCAGGTAACATGAAAAGTTTGGCCGCATGACTTGCACTCAATGAGACCACCACTATTCCCACCGCACACAGAGCATCTGTGCGGTATATTGGCAAAGTTGGCCAGCTGTGTTCCCAACACCGGCTGCATGTTTCTCGCATCTCCAAAGGTGATCTCCTTTGTGAAAACAGAGCATTCAACATGACACCATCTGCCGCTTAGAGTCCGCTTCAAAGCATCAGGAATCGATTCTCTATCTCCATGCATGGCACCATCATGGTCACTCTCACGAGCATTGCACATGCAGCAGACATACTGTGTCGATACAAGTGGGTGTATGTCGTTTGAGCAAGGGTCGCAGTGCCACTTGTACATGTAGGGAGGCTGTTCGAAGTTGCAATTGCCGAGATCGATTCCATAACAAGAAGCATGGACGTTGAGGCCACAGTTTGAGCATATTAGCATCTCGTTCAGCGATCCGTACTCCCGGCAGACACAGCATGGTCTGGATGCCGGGTCAAAAAGCGGCTTGGCCACTTTAATGGCAGTGGCAGACTTGGCCTTACTTCTCCTCTTCGAGTTGACATACGCCTTCCAGAAGGTGGCTATATCCCGCATTGCACTCCTGGTTTGCGGCAAGGGTACTTTGTCGGCTGCATTTGCGGTAAACGGATTGTAGATATTGAACTTTGATTTGTATCGAGACGACATTTGCACAAATAACGGGTCGTTCATCACGACACTTGACCTGTCTCTGCGACCACGTTTTCTTGTCTGTGGCTTTGCCTTGCCCTTCTTTGCTTTCTTCGACATCGGGATGGTAACGCTAAACGTACTTTGGTGCCGCTTTTTCGATGAAATGGAGGTCGGAGACCTGTTCTCCTCTGATTTCAACGCTGAAAGGGAATCGGTCGAGTAGCTTCTGGAAGAAGCAGCTCCTATGTCCGAGGAGCTGGTATACTCGTTGTCGCTGGTATCCTCCTCAATCTTGATCTTTGCCTTCTGCTCGTTAGCCTGCTTCTTGTGAGAGTCGCCGGCAACTTTGGCCTTTATATTTGGATGCCTGCCCACAGTGGGCTTTGTTCCATCTATGGTTATCGCCTTCTGTTCGGCAAGCCTCTTCAAATTGGCCTCGTTTGCGCGTTTCTGGTGGTGATGGTAGTTTTCTCTTGCAGCAATGATGTCTTCAAAATCCTCCCTGAGCTCAGATTCAAGCCTCCATTTCCACCCAGACCCCTTTTGGGAAATTTTCTTCAAGATGACCTCGGGACTCATCCACTCAATGGCATATCTTCTCCACAGCTTGCAGCATCGGAAGCACAGCCCCTCGCACGTTTCATCCGCGGATTTCGGCAGTGTTGTTCCCGGAGCCCTGAACCATTGTGTGGAATGCGTTGCCTGGCAGTAGATGCATTTGAACTTCACACCTTTATCCACAATCTTCTTGCTGCTGTACGCGGCATCGTCATCGGAGTCGTCCAAGTCCAATTCGGTGTTCTTGATGTACTTAAATCGGTTCTTGGGACGGTACGGATAGTTGTCCCATATCTTGTGTCCGTTCTTGGTCTTCTTCCACATGTAGTAAAACCGCACAACCATCGATGATGGCTGTGTTTTGATGTCTTTGTAAACGAGACGCAACTCATCTCCGTGGATCCTGACTGAATCCTCAAACCGCTTCACCTCCTCCGGAGAGAAGGTTGGCTCCTTCAAGATTGCTCTCGTTAGCTTTTCTGCATCCAATATGGCGGGTTCTGCTTGGTAATTGTGCCGCAGAAGTATTTTGAGAATGGCATCCATGAAGTTTGGCGTCCATGGGTTGATGTCCAATCGTTTGGCAATCGGCTCGCACTTTTCCACATACTGTGCTACTTCTTCTTCTCGCTCTTTACCTTCTGGCTCTTCCCACATCAAGCTAACCGTATCGTTGCCTCCTCTCTCTATATATCCGTTTGGTCTGGGTTGCAACCAGCCAGGAAACTTCGACGTGTCCTGACCGGCAAACTCAGATGGAATCGGCATCTTCTTCTTGGCCAAAGGGTCCTCGGTGAACACCTTAAGAGCAGGAGAATGGGATCTGGTCCTACGGCTGCCTTTAGGCTTTACAGAGAGCCTGCTTTTCTGAGCAGCCCTACGCTTTGGTTTGACAGGCTTATCCGTGTCATAGTAAATGACACGATGCCCATACCAGTCTGGAATTCCGGTGCACTGGTATCGTGAACCAAGCCTAGATGAAGCCCTCGGATATGGTCGATCCTGCAAATCCATCGCATCCTCCAATCGGGAGTGTACTCCCAAGTATCTCCAGGGCCACTCCTCAATCTCCCGGCGTTCCTTAAACGATAAGTTCTTATCCTTCTCGAGGAACTTTGTCGCTAGTACCTCATACTTGGGGACCAAGTTTCTGGCCTCCTTTGGCTTTCCGTATCTGCAGATTCCACCTTCAAGTTCTCAGATCCATTTTTCGCATCTACATCTTCTTCCTTTGATGAATTGCCTGCATCCTGCTGCTGCTTGTCGCCTTGCTTCTCCATGTTTGCCACTATCTGCGAGGGAAGTGCACTCTCAAGCATGTAGCCTCTTTTAGAATTTATCTCCTCCTCCATTCGGCGTGTGCACGAATTGCAGTACCAGGCAAACCCTCGCTTTGGGCGCGAGGTCATGGGTGGGTCCACACACATTAAATGATACATCTTGCCACATTGAAAGCATTGGATGGATTCCGAGGTCGGACACCACTGGTGACATTTCTCACAATTCTGAGGCTCGGCAAGAAGATTCTCCCCGTGTCCCGCCTCTAGAAAGATGAAGGAGAACCTCTTGTTGAGTGCTTTGTAGTAATTCGGAGGGAGGTTCGTCATCTCCTTTGTGGAAATCATATCGTACGTTTTCATCATGTATCTGTCGTAAAGCTTTTCGAAATAGAAGCAGTTCTTCTGCTTCTTGTACTCTTTCAGGTCCTCGATCTCGCTCGCATGCTTAATGGTGACAAAGCCCCGGAAGCTCTGTATTGGGCATAAGTCCTTGTGCACAGTAGCAAATAAAAACCTCGAGTCGATGGAATGCCGCGAAATATCCCTGGGTCGATAAAACCACAGAACCTCAAACATGAACTCGGATGCTGGCATCGAAGTCTCGTAATCGGTTCCTCGCATCTGCTTGTTTTTGCTGTTTATAAACCCGGTGACCATTGCCAGGTAGAAAGGTTCAGATGGTGGTTCGCAAATCATGTAGATGCAGTCACCTTTGGAAATCTTCACTCCATCGTTGAATTTCAACGTGTTGCCGTGTATCTTTGCACCCTTCATGTTGGGAATGTAGTTAAAATTGTCGTTGATACCAACTTTCGGCTGCCAATTGTATGGGATTATCTCATCCACCGGTATGTAGTCAATAGAAGAAGATGAACCATTTCCGCGAGAAGCAATCCTATGAGATCCAGTGGCATGTGACTTAGATCCCCTTCCCCTCTTGTTGTTCGAGTGCTTTGACCCAGCATGAACCCGTAGCAGAGGAATATCCGTCTCTCTTTTTTCTTTATAGTCCACATGCAGTGTCGTTCGACGCCTTGGCCGTCCGGATGAGGTCACAAGTTTATTGTTCTCATCGTTTACTGACATATTGCACGGCTCACCATCCAATAGCGAACGGATAGATCTACTTGGAAAGGCTGTATAAGTCACTGACAGGATAGAACGATGGAAAAAATAGTGAGTTGTAGTAATTTGTGTGCTCTTACAGGCATGTATATTTTTTTTAGTCGTTGGTACTTGGAGCTGGAAAATTTTGTGCCTGTGGCTCGGTTAATGAGGAAGGTCTGACCAGATCATGTATGCTGCAATTTGGGAGAGCTTGAAAAAAAAAAAAGCCCGGCCCTGCATTATGTATGGATGTGCTGACGGACATCTCTCACATGTTAGAAAAAATAAAATAAAATAACTGAAGTAAATAAATAACAAGAAAAAGGAACTGTGAAAAGTCATCTGGCCCAAGCCACACTGAGCTAATACAATAGTATATCTCTTTACACATATTTGCTGTCTTAATTATCCATTCTCCCACATCTTGAATACACACATCGGCACTAGCCCTCATATTGATGCTTACGAATCCAACTCTAGAAAGGGCTGTCCCAGATATGCCTGGGGAGCTTGTTCCCGAGCAAGTGTCCAATTACTTAAAGACCAAAGTTTCACAGATACTCCATACTAGATACAACCAATTTCCAGGATCCCAGCCAGTGAGTATGGCCAGGGAACACTTATACAAAAATCTCATGGACACAGACTACTTGGCATGTGAGAAATCAGATGGCTTGCGTGTCCTCATGTTTGTACTCATCAACCAGGATACAGGTGAGGAAGGAACGTTTCTAATCAATAGAGAAGATGAATATTACGTTGTTCCGGGCTTTCACTTCCCACGCACAGCACACAACTTTGACTCCTCACACAATGGAACCATTCTCGATGGTGAGTTGATCTACAGTACAAACCCAAACACGGGGATTCGAGAAATTAGATATTTGATTTTCGACTGCTTGGCCATGGACATGGTGAGTGTTATGCACAAGAATTTATACAAACGGCTTTACCATGCCCAGCACGAGTTTCATCGTCCATACATGGAACTCCGGCGTGCATTCCCCGAGGCTTGCTCCCACTTCCCCTTTAAAATAGACTTCAAGAACATGACCCAGCCGTTCAAGATAGACAAGATTTTCAAAGAGATGAAAAATCTGACATACGTCTCGGATGGCCTTGTTTTGACATGCTGCGACACGCCGTATCATTCAGGAACAGATTCTACGCTACTTAAATGGAAGCCGGCTGAGGATAACACTATTGACTTCAAGGTGAAACTTGAATTTCCCAAATACATCGACAAGGACTTACCGGACCACGACCCAAATAGAGAGTACCTGGACTACGATGCAAAGCCTGAGTTCAAGTTGTTTGTGTGGAAGGGGGGCCGTGATCCACATGAAGATGAAACACCAGATGAGAATATCAGTCGAAACGGAGGTGAGTATAGAAGCAGCTTCCAGTTATACGAGGATTGGCATGTTTCGTTGGACGTGAGTGATGATCAGTGGGAGGAGATGAAGAGCAATGGAGAATCTTTCAACGGGAGAATAGGTGAATGCTACCGTACGAAGGAAGGTAAGTGGAGACTGCTTCGTTGGAGAGATGACAAGCTTAATGGAAACCATATTAATGTGGTGCTAAAGATTTTGAAGTCGATTGAGGATGGTGTCACAGAACAGGAGCTTATAGCAGCCGAACCAGATATTAAGAAACACTGGATCGAGAGAGAGAACATTAAAAAGCAGCGTCAAAAGCAGTTTCAGCAGCAGCAGCAAATGCAGCATCATCAACATTCATCTTCGCAGTTTGGAGCCACACCAAAATCTTCATCTTCCTCCCCATTCACACAACAGAGGCCTCCACCATATCATAATCACGCACCCGGCTCACGTTCTGGCTCCACAAGCGAACGGAAGAGATCCGAATCTCATGAATTCGAGGTCCCTAAATGCACATCTGATCATAATGAGGATGATAAGATCGACGCGAATATCAAGGTTGCTGATCAGTCGAATACGGGGGATGATGACGATAACCAGTATCAGGAATCTGACGGCTTTGAAGAGGCACCCAAGTACTCCAAAGCAGAACTCGAGAAGTGAAACAATTACTATAATATATGTGTGCTCCTATGTAAACTACTTTCCTCTGTAAAATACGTACTTGTGTTTCTGATAAATAGACGATAATACGCACGAATGTGTCATCGTGTTGTCACGTATTCTTATTTATATATACATGGGATGGGCTCATATTACCACCTGAATCTAAGTGTAATAGAGAATGCACGATTTTATCAGCAATAACGGGTTTCCGTTTCCGGAAACAATGTATTTCCTCTCAGCCAGCTTCTGTAAGTATTGTTCCTCGCCAAGTCTCTCAATTTCTTCCTCCTTTTGGTATTCGTTGTGAATAACATCACATTTCATCATATGCGAGAGTAACGATTGGCATTCATCAATATCAAACTTTCCGACTCTCAACTCCTTGACACCTTCATTTTCTAGCATCTTCTCCGCCAAGCTGCGATCGAAATCTTTCAATTTCTTGTATAAGTCTGGCTGCTTCAAACCTAAGCCAACTTTTAATGTTTCGTTTATAGAATGCTTGTCAGAGCCATGAGTGGCTGCAATAACACCACCATTAGCAAAAGAGGCTTCTCCTGAAATATAATCAACTATCGTCTTGGCAAGCTGCAATTTCTGGAAATAAATAGGCTTGTTTTCTGTGTTTCTGTACTTGGTAAGAGAATGTTGGACAAACGCAGAAAAATTGTCGATGGAAAGAAAAACAGGATGCTCTTCTTGCTTAGAAAGTTCAGCCAGAACGCATAAGAATATATACGTGGCATTAGTTTGCTTCTTGAATGCCAAGTTTGCCAAATCAAGCAAGGTATTCTTCCCTTTGGTCAATTTAAGCTCTTCCTGTTGCTTTTTGTTACCGTATATAGGCACAAAGTCCTCCGCCAACTTAATTTCACCAATCACGTCACTGTTGGCATTCACAAATTTGTGCAAAAGGTTCTTGGAAAGCATCTGTTGGTCATAAAGACCAGTCTTTGCATTGTATTTGAAGTCGGAACTACCGTCCACTATAACCTCTGCATTTGGTATAGAAACGAGCACTGCACCTTTCTTGTCATCAAATACCATTGCATGGAACTGGGCAAGCATTGTTGATTTTCCAATACCGCTTGGTCCTGTAATCAGTAACCTGTTCGTTTTTGAGTGTGTTCCTTTAAAGCATTTGGCATGAAAGTTAAGCAACTCAGAGGTTTCCTTTTTCCTGATGAGAGTGACTGGTTGACTATATATTTCATCATATTGCCATGGCTTAAAACTTCCAGATATGTACATCTTGCGCAATACTTCAGAGTTGTACTTGACAACGTCACCTAAACGAAGGTTCACAATGTTGAATGTGGGCAGCAATTCCATAACAGCATCATCCTTAGCTGTTGCCTTGAAATTTGACGATCTTATCAATCCTGCAAAGTTTTTGTCACTGCCAGACCCCTTCCTCTGTCTTGATTTATCGTATTGTGAGGTTTTATTGAAAGATTTCCTTGATGTAGCTATAGCCAAGCAAGAACGAGAAGTGCCAAAGCTCCTTAGCTGAATGGCAATTCTTCTGGCATTTAAAATGTTTATAGCACCTCTTCTCAACATCAGAATGAAAATGTACAAAATTTGTGGATGAGTTTTGATTATTATTGAGGAGAATAGGGGGATCTAACTAAATTCATCATCCTGGTACATAATCTTATTTTTCCTCGATTTCATCGGATGATCATTTACTCTCAACTTTTCCCTTTTTTTTTTCAAGCCCCGCAAGAACGGCCTGCCTGGTTTTGTTTGATTTTTTTCTGCTTATTTATGCGCGTAAAAAACAAATTACAGGCAAGACATTTGGAGCGACAATCACTAAAGATAACGCATAAAAAGATCTTTCCGATCATGTGCACGAACAGTTCAAAGAAGTGTGTGACCAAAAATCATAAACGGAAGTCTGATAAGATAAATTTCCTCAAATGAAGAGATTAAATTAGAAGTACAATAAATTACCGCGCCTGCTTCTTTTTTGCCCTTCATAGGCAGAATCGAGTATGGTTCATCAAATAAACATTACTGCGGGAGCCCAAGAAGACTCATAGTATAAACTTTTTTTAATCTTACTGACAGGACTTGAAAACAAAAAATATGCATACTGCCCGCCTTGGACACATTAAACCAAACAGCATATATACTTGAACTCCAAGCACAACGAAACACCACAACAAGTTACGAAGAAAAAGTACATAAACCAAAACTTAGTTGTCAAGAATGACAAAAAAAACTTATATTATATTAAAAGTATTAATTAAATTAGAAACTTAAAGCAGGTCTAACAACCCGTAGAATATTAGGTAAAGTGAAAGTGAGTAAGTAATATCGAAAATAAAAAGAACACGAGGGAGCGGGCAACAAAATGTTTACAGGGTAGCAACAAAATTAGTTGAAGAACTTCTTAACCTTGTTGATAATCTTTTTGACAATACCCTCACCTTCCTTCTCGGTCTTAGAAGCGGCATCGGTAGCCTTCTTGACGGTTTCCTTAGCCTTCTTCTCAACCTTTGCGGCTTCCTCCTTGACACTCTTAGCCTCCTTAGTCTCATCCTCAGCAGCCTTAGCCTTGACGTCTTCAGCCTTAGCCTTGACATCCTCAGCCTCAGCCTTCACCTGTTCAGTAGCAGCTTTTGTTTCTTCAGCCATTTTATTAGTTTATATTAGATGTGTTTTATCGAAAGATAGAGATAAAAAACTCAAAGGAGAGAAAAAAGGAGAAACTAAAATAAAAGGGTTCGCTTTGTAAGGCACAAACTCTACGCCTGCAGAGTGGCGATTGGGCCCGCCTTATATACAAGTACTGTGGAGGTATGGGAATGGAATACAAATTTTAAGACAATCAGGAGGTTAATAATAAAAATAAATAAAACGTCTTTTTTTGTTTACACAGAATTTTTTTAATCACACTCTCTACACTGTTATTTTTTTTCCTTCTTATATTTTCTTTAAGCTTCTATTGTCTAAGTTTTTTTAAGGTAAATACTTTTTAACTTTTTTTTCTCTTTAGCATTGACATGCATTGACATGCATTTTTACTCACCTCACTAAAAAAAAACATCCGTGTTTCCAGCAAAGACCACAAATGTTTCAGTTTACATTTTCAAAGTCACAGTACTCAGTTAAGGGTATTTAACTTTGGATTTCTTTCTGAGACACTCACTATACCGCCGCAAAAAGGTTAATTTTGCAATTTTAAGGTTGAATCTGTGGCATTCTTTCATCCCTGTTTGTTGTGTATGTACTTTTACTTAAATCTCTTCCTTGCTATCGGACTCATCTTTAGCAGCATTATATTTGAGGGTTATTTCCATCTTCTATTTTAGTGCTGAATATTTTTTTTTTTTTTTTTCCCCCCCCCCCCAGTTTTCTCTCACGTAACCGAGCCCTCCTAAAATTTGTTATATTCGACTTACATTAGACTCCTTTTCTGTCATATTAGAACACAGCCACCATATATTTTCAAACATCATTCTTGGTCGATAAAATGGAATTCAGTCCCCTGATTGGACTACGTATTGCAATTAGTTATTCATAGAAATTTGAACACAAGCCCAACTGAATATCTGCTCAATTGGTAACCCCCAATTTTATTTGCTCCATTTACGCTGGTAATTCTCCCTAATTCCCCCTGATTAATCAATCGCCTCAGTTGCCTGACTGGCTGTGTAATTTTTGTTTCCGTTTTGCAATAGCGGAGTTCTGTTTAGCTTTTTTTTTTTTGTACCCTGCTCACACATTAATGGAATGTAAAAGCATCATCCACTGCTTGAAACAAAACCCTTATCATCTCATATTCACAGCAGCCTCCAATTCCCGGCTTTAGACAGCAATCATACGTTTCTACTATTGTTCTATTTTTGCATCCTATTAACGCGCAAAACTTGCATATGCCCTAAGGAATATATTTATCCCAGCCACAACCCGGTATGACTATATTTCTTCATCCGCTGCTTACTGGGTAAAGCCTGAAGTAATTTTTTTTCCTGTTTCCCTTCTTCTTTGCTCCCGGACCGGGCGGGCTTGCCTGGCCAATTACAATGAGTTTTCTTTTGCCTTCTCGCGAATTGCAATTATTGCAATCCCTGGTCCTATTTTCTTTTCAATCTATCTCATTTTATCTTATGTTTGCCCCTCCTCTCCCTTTTCCTTGCTTTATTCCACTACACACGATCACGTCTCGGAATCATATCATCCCGCGAAAGTATTCCGTTCTTCGGTTGTACACATATTCCTTTAATTCTTCATGATTTAATGCTTACTTTTCAAGGCGGCGCTAAACATCTTGCCGGATATTCCACACTGACTACATGGGATATTTTTTTTGTTGTTATGTTAATTTATTCTACCCCCAACTCTACAGGGTCCTGACTGCAAATACTGAATAATACTGAATATATGCTTTTGCCTGGTGCATCACGTGTCTCTGGTATGTTTTCATTCTTTTTCTTTTCTCGGCGCTTATTTTTATTTTTGATTCCTACTGATGTTTTTTCGCTCACCGTCAGTATATTCGAAGTTTTTATTTTCGATGTGTTTCGATATATCGGTATGCTTCTTCTTTCTGCTTGTCCTCAAGTAGTAAGCATCAAACATGGGCATAGTATCGGATACGTTTTAGTGGTGGATACCAACCGTTCTATTTTCCTCCTGTATCTTGTTAACTCATCATATTCAAAGCAGTTTTGCTTCACTTCATGCAAGTCTTGATTGATATCCGGATCCTTCCGCTCATTCAGGCCGGAGATTTCACTCCCTTTAGGCAGCGTCATTTCTTCTTCGGAAATTTCTCCATCACGTATTATTTATTTTCAGATGCGTCTAATTTACCTGCCATCTTCCTTTTAGCATATTCCCTTTTTCTATTGTAAGGACTTGCATGCCTTTATTCTGCTTGCTCATCTCGTGACTGCCGTTATGTCATCCGTTTCGCTAACTGTATTTCAGATAATGTGGGGTATTGTTTTCTGAAACCCGTGAAAATAATTGTTTGTTCACATGCTTCTTATCCCACACTTTTCACTGTCTTCAAATCCGTCGGATCTTTCCACACGATAAGAATAAAAGCATGGCCAAACGATGCAAGTAGCAGTGAGCGATGCAAGTAGCAATGAGCCCTGCAAAAGTAGGTGTAAGGATGATATGTCAGATTCTTGATTTACAGCTTAGAGTTATTCGGTGAGACTTTAGTCGGCGTTGGGCATACCTATTTGAATAAAGGTTCAAGCGGGTTTGTATTAAAGTTAACGAAGCACAATTTGGGATTTTGGAAGAAGAAGCAGGTAGCAAGAAAGACAAGAGCATGGATATAATACCAATACCCTTTTGTTATCAATTCAATACGAAGGGACTCACATCTGCGGTAATTCTGAAATCATGATCTCAGAAATCCATGCTCTATGAATTGTGCATCACGTGACAAGCCCAGCCGAATCTATTTTTACTTCTACTTCGTTTACGAGTATTTCGCGAAGAAAGAGGACTTCGATACATGAGCAAAAACCAAATAAATAATCAGTGAAGTATGTATAGTATGGTATGCTTAAAAAGAATAAGGAGAGTATTAACGGTAGTGTACAACGAATGTGTGCTGGCCATTAAATTGGAATATACATTTCAGAAGTTGTTCATTATGTCTAAGACAATGAAGTAGTGATTCATACGCCACATATGATAAAACGGGCGGAAAAGAAAAAAAAAAAATGTGCCCGGACTTCTTTTTTTTTACTTTCACTTCTACTTTTTTGAGGCAAGGGCCGTCGATAGCGCATTATTCTCGTATCAAGTTTTCCTATCATCTAAATTTTTAAAGATCAGACTATTGGTTCTTCTTCACACAAAAGCTGCGTGTTACACCTCAATCAGTCTACAGCAGAGAGTTTGAAACCAATTCTGCAGATCATTTTTAAACTACGAAAGCTTAATTGAAAATTGCCCTCATCAAAATGAGTCAGGAACCATTCTTTGACTTTTTTCCAGCTGAGGGACAACAATATTACAGTTCATCAATAGAGAACATGGGCCATCGGGAACAAAATTCCGAAATGCGATCCGGCGGTCCATATAATCAAATGCAAAACCCGCAGCAAAAAGCTGTTTTTTCTCATAAGCAACAACTACAACAGCAGCAGCAGCAGCAACAGCGAATGTTGCCAATACAGCAATTACAAACAAAGCAGACGAAAGATTTTCAATCGAGTGGGAGGCATGAACCAAATAATAAGGATAAAATTGACCAGCTGCCTCCAAATTCTTTTGCATCTACCCAGTTTGTGCCAGGGTCGTCTCCCAGTTCAAATTCAATGGGATCGTACTCAAGCTTGGGAGAGCAAAGTGTAACAACAGCCGTGAGCTCAGAGGCAGCAGCACACAATACGTATGCAAAAGTGACAGATGTCAACATGAGTGATGGTCCAGGGCACAAAGATGTGCAATCTACAAAGGATAACGAAGATGAAAATGAGTTGGGATCCGATAAAGGGAAAAAAGATGGAGCTTTAACAAAAAAGCATGGCAGGAAGAAGCTCACAAATCAGGAATTGCACCAACGGAGAAAGGCCCAGAACAGGGCTGCGCAACGTGCATTTCGGGAGAGGAAGGAGGGCAAGCTTAGAGATCTCAGTAAGCAGCTAAGTGCAGTACAGGCAGAAAAGGACAAACTCCAAAAACAACTTGAAGAGATGAAGCAAAGAAACATGTTTCTTGACATGGAGAACAAATTTCTGCAGGAGAAAGGATACTTTGTGAATAAGGATGGAGTCACGCAAGCTACAGCTTCTCCTACTGATGCTTCCGGTTCAACCTCCTCTGGATCACCTCAATCTGCAAATGGATCGTTCGTGTTCCCTAAATACACGAGAGAAAAGTTTATAAATGGCTCTGTGGATATGGGTAAGCACACTTGGGGCAAAGACAAGTTCCGTAGTAAGACTTACGAAGTGGATAATGCCGCAGTTCTCACCGTGGGGGCAGTGTGGGACTATCTTGTTGAATTTGCCAAGATGAATGATGAGATAAGCATTGATATACCCGGCGTTATGGGTGATCTCCGGGGAAAAGAGGTCTGCCATGGGTTTGGGCCCGCCTACAAGCTTCGTCTGGTAAATGAGACTTTACAACGTCACATCTGCAACAAGTAGGTGTTTAATTCCTCATTCATTATTAATCTCGGTTGTTTTTCGGTTTTCATAGCTTTTGCTTTTCTGCTACTTTTATTATACATGATTTTCTACTTCTATTAGACACGAATAACTCTACTTTTATTGTAAACACTTGCTTATCTTCCCTTTACTGCTTCGTATTAGCAGACTGTCTCCCTCCTCCCCTTAAATGTACTCTGAATCACGAATTCTACTTCTTGCTTGCACTTGTTTAGTTTGAAAAATATCGTGTCCGCTTCTTGGGATGCCGAACTACATCACAGTAATAAATATCATGTATTACCCTTTCAACTATTTACAGCGAATAACTTGCTATTCTATTAGTTTTCTTCTTCTTTCGAAGTCCTAGAAGAACTCTTATCTGAAATAATGTGCGACCCGTAGGACTTGAGAGCATCCCTCACTTTAATATATGAACCGTTGGATCCACTAACACATCCTTTCACTAAGAAATACCCCTTCTCTGCATTCACATCCAACACCTCCAAGTTAAATATAGTGTGACTAATATCTCCCATATGTCCTGGCATCTTCTTTCCCGGGAAAACTCTAGCTGGATCTGTGTTTTGACCAGTTGAACCAATCGTACGATGAGAAAGTGACACACCATGTGTTGCTCTACCACCATGGAACCCCCATCTCTTCATACCACCTGCAAACCCCTTACCTTTGCAGTGCGAGATCACATCAACAAGTTGTCCCACCTTGAATCTGTCTGCCTTTATCTCTGTTCCAGGTGGAATAAGACCATCTTTACTCTTCACTTCAAATTCCGCCACAAATGCCTTTGGTGACACTTTTGCTTCCCTGTAATGACCCAACATGGATTTTGTCTCATTCTCCGGTTTCCTAAAGCCTGCACCCATTTGAACTGCGTAATATCCGTTCTTTTTCACGGTCTTATTCTGTATGACTTCGCATTGATCAACTTCGAGCACTGTTGCAGGAATCCGCCTTCCCTTATTGTCGAAATAACACGTCATTCCCCGCTTCACTGCAATAAGTCCCGGTCTCTCTAAAAGTCTCTTTCTCATTCTACGTGCCTCTGGTGATTTTTGTATAAGAGGCTCTCCAGAATTGATAAATGGAATCGCTCCCGGTGAAATAATTTGTCTGTTACTGAATCCAGCAATTTTCATTGTTGATTCCATCCGCCTGAACACGGTACTGCCAAAAAAGCTTAGGCTCATTCTGTTAAACGCAAATATCTGTACTGTGTCTCCTTAGGCTTGATTTGTCTAACACGTTAAACAATTATAGTGATGTATATTTGCGTTCTGAATGAAGTGTGTATGAATCTCAATTTTTTTTTCTTCCTTTGCTCACTCTTTCTACTTTCACATTTCTCGCTTTATCAAATTATTTTTATTTTTCTCTCACTCCGTCTCTTCACCAAAATAATACCATTCATTAAACCTATATATTGCGTTTGCAAACACCCAAAAATCAAAACTACGAAGAATCAAATCTCAGTTTCCTGTGGCTCCATCCAGTCAAGCTGAGGGGTCTTGCATAGAAAAAGCTGTCATAGCCAACCGAAACATCGTTGTCATCATATTCGTCATCATGATAATTCTCAAAGCCGTTAAATCCTACTTGGGGCAAAATCACAATGCCATGATTCAATTTAACCGGCCGACTCAGCCCTGTAAAATTCCTGTAAGATACAATATCCTGGCCAGAAATATCTGGGCCTTTTATATCCATACTTGAAAGTTGTTCTTTATCGAATTTGTCAATTGCTTTAACCTCTAAATCTTCCACGCCATTCAAATAGTCGAAAAATGTGTCTGAAAATATCGAAGGTCCTGTGAACTGAATTGTCGGATCACCATTCACATCATAGTCGGTTAGCACCGCCGTCCAATTTGTGTTCTGTATGAGTTGTTTCTGTGTTGAGGCAACATAGCAAATGTGGGCAATCAATTTGGCCAAAAATGGATGGTGCTTTTTTGCCACGAAGAGACTGTTGGAAAATATCATTCGCCGATTGAAAAAGTCCTCCCAGTTATCATGATTGTAGTCCGATACTATGCCAATGGTAAGTCTGGTGTTATTCTCAGATGGAATTGTCCAATGGGAGATTGGCTTCACATCTAATGTATCGATATCCGCATATACTCCGCCTTGCAAAAATGTAAGCACATACTTTAGATATTCATACCTGAGTCTTGCATCAGGCATGGATCGAGCAATTTCAACCACTTCTGGAACTTTTCCTCCAAACTCATCTTTGATCATTTTCATTGCCGTGTCTATCGATATCAAATGATACTTATAGTCTGGATTTGCTTCTTCCCATCGACGGACTAACTGCCGACAGCTTTCTGGGAATTCCGGATCTGATATGTTACTTACAGGCCATAATTGCCAAATATTGCCTTCTATTACGGAAGAGTCATCATATGCAAATTCCGTAAGTAATCTTTTCTCCGTCCTCCGTATATTATACGTATTTGCTGGTAGGCTATCATCCCTGGAGGCAACATCTTTAATATGATACGATCTCACAAATGCATATCCACTTATTGTAGCAAGAGTCAAGAGAATGAATACAAATAGAGTCTTTCTAGAACGTGGAAGAACTTTCGGTACCACTAGCATATTAATATTTATATGCATATGCGAGTTGTTTTATGATCATATCAAATAATAAAAGAAAATTGTAGATATAGAGAACGAGTCAGAATAAAAAATGCATAGTGATACGATGAGATTTAGAGATGTCCAAATTTAAGCCCCCAATATTTCTCCTCAGATATTTGAATCACGTGACGCAGATTCGCGTATCTGGTGCCGACTCGTACACGCGTTTGCGATGTTTTCATTTCTTTTCCATCAGTATACATTCCTGTTTTTCGCAATTTTGTTCACTCACAAATACAAATACTTTACATAGCACATCAACACTTTATTACATGTCTTCACATACTCTTGTTCTCGCACCGCCAGTTGGTAAAAATGGGCAAAATAACTCCTCCAATGGAGATTACAGATCCAAACTGGAACATTACGCTGTAAAACTGAAAATTAGGATCAAGACTTGGGAGCATGAAAATAGCGGGGCAGATTTAACATGGGATGTCATCAAGAAGGAACATCCTGATATGGCAAGGAGGTATAAGAAGTATTCAAAGCTTAAAAAGTTGCTTAAAAAGAGCGATCTTGGGGAAGTTGACCTAGCTAAACTTTTTGCGAACTGGTCTCGTAATTATAGAGAAGAACATCCAACCAATTTATCACACAAAAGCTCAGAAAATACAGAAGAGAGAGGCGCTGATAAAGGACAATATACCCTGCACCCTCGCCATCATCACCATCATCATCATCATTATATTGATGCAAAACGGAAAGGCAGTCTTGATTTTAAAAATGCTCCTAATGGTAGCTCAACTACGCATCAGAAAGTAAAAAAGTTACATGGAGTCCCTGAAACTCCAACAAGAAGAACTAAGTTGAGGCCTATCTATGAAGATGGGATCGGTTTGGCCGAAGGGGGCCTTTCAGACGCAAAAAGTGACAATGATAAACAGGATGACGATATTTTTGTAGACAATGATGAACAAACAGATAGAATTGGTCCTACGCCACAACTTAATGGCAGAGTTCTTGGAATTTTTGATATAGAGCTGAAACAGCTCAAGGATAAAAATCCACTCGAGCAAACGCCGTCTAAGGTGAAAGATCAAGAGATTACAATTATATCGCCATGTTCTTCCAAGCTTACAAACAACAAAGCTGCAGACAACACCAAAAGTCTGTCTGCAAGTATGTTTGAAACCCCAAAAGGTGAAGTTCGTACCAAGGATGTGCTCTTTAAAACTCCGCAGCAGAGTCTGGCTTCTTGTCGTAAAAAGCTAAATTTCAGCTCAAATATTGAGCAGACTCCACAATACTTGCATCACGAGACGGAGACACTGTCAATGCTGGACTATGACGGAATGCTCTCTGATCTAAGTGACTTTGAGGACTCAAGCAGTGACTTTGAAAGTTCCTCTGATGATAAAACTTCAGGAAGTCCAGATATTGGTGATGATGATGTTATTGTAGGTGGTGGTAATACTATCGATGATGATCACAACGATCATATTTTAAAGCCGGTGTCTACATCTAAAAAGGACGATTTCACCCCAGTGTTATCTCCTACTCCAAACGTGCGGAAGCTGGTAGAACCAAGTCCGTTGATTAAAAGACATTACGAGAAGTCACTTTTCACAATGAACCAGGAGCTAAAAAGCATTAAGAAGAATCTTGAATTCTTTGCCGATCAGGAGAATTTAAAGCCGCCAGTTTCGGAAAATGAAGGTTCGCTCCATGATGAAAAAAGCGGTGAAAATGCGAAACCGCAGAAGGAGCATGATCCAATTGCCAGCTACAGGAAAAAGATCAAAACGATAAAACGAACAACGCGTAGATCGAAGTTGAAAACGAAAGGCCCTAATGATGTTGCAGATGAACTACAAGGTGTCGATATTCATAAGAAACTAAGAGAATTGGAGGAGAATACAAGGAAACGCCGTATGGCGGCATTAGATATGGCAAATGGTGAATCTAATAGTGTTGATGTGAATGATAGTGATTCTCAGAAGGAAGAGGAAGTATATGTGAGGAAGATGATCAGGGATCCGCCCAACAAGAAAAGAAGAGGCATCAATCCGCTATCGAATAATTTTGTGCGTCTCAAAATCAACAATCATCGTCGTGGCCGTTTCAGAGGAAGACGATAAAGAGAAAGTATATATACATATATTTGAAGTGTTTCCAAGTTTTCTTTTCAGTTTGCTATATAGTCAATACGCAGATATCCTGCCAATTATTATATTATGCTAGTATACATTTGCAGTGTGTATTGCTCATACACTAAGAAGCTCCAACATTCCCATTATCCTGCGTGCCTCCTTGCATCTCTGTATCTCCAAGTCAACCTTCTCTTCAATGCTAGAAACGAGATCCTCTAGCACAGGTTGTCTCTCTATAAGATCTGTGTACATATCCATAACGCACGACAAGTAGTCTGCAATTAGATGAACGTCTCTTGGGTCATCTATCGTTTTAAGACACCAAGTAAGTAACGGCTCAAGGGTGGAGGCATCTCTTCCCGAAAGAGCAACTCTAATTTTACCTCTTTTCCTTAACTCCTCCATGCACGTGACAGTCAACTCTTTTGAGAGTGCTGGTAATAGCGAGTGATCAAGCGCATCACTCCATTTGAATGCATTAAGGTCTCTCTCAAACTGCTTGAGTTTTCGGTTGTTGTTCTTCACACTGTCATCAAGAATATGATATTCTGACTCACCCCGATACTCAGCTCCTCTGATCATTCTTGCAAATGCGTGACTTTTCTGTTGCTTGACTCCCTGCTTAACTCTTGGCTCCGTCTTTCTCGTTCTAATTGTGAGAAGCCCGGAGTTGAGGCCAACCACCAAATGTTTCTGGTTTGGTGAAATGCCACAGCTCAAAACACCCGATCCAAACTTCCAGCCGAACTTCACGTCCCAGTTCTCGCTCGCTGTATCGAAAACTTTAACGTGTCCATCCATGGATCCCGCCAAAATTCCCCTTTCACCCGCATCATACAAGCATGTAACAGTCTTTGTGAAGTTGTTCATCGTCCTATAGCATCTTCCGGCTGCCAAATTCCAGCATTTTATTCCCGATTCTCCACACGATAAAAGCGTAGTTGAGTTAAGACATAAAAGATCTTCCACAGGTGCTTCCTGATTCATCGTGAGAACTGGGCTTGTATTTCCGCTTCGGCAATCGAAAAGCCTCACCACATTATCATAGCATCCGGTGGCCACCAAATTCGATCCAGGGATGAATATTCCTGACCTCACATAATCCTGATGTTCGCCAAAGCTCATCAATGGCTCTTCTGTGGATGAAATATCGTAAAGACGAGCCACACGGTCATCAGAGCATGTAAGAAGTTGTGTTGTTATTGAAGGATGGAACTTTGTCACATGTGTAGGGTGTGTAGATGGCTGCAGAGTCACAAGAAGTGATCTGGGATGCTGTGCGTCGAATATTTGGACTAAACCACTGGCATCACCTGCCACCAAAAGTTTTCCATCATGTCTAAACTCTCCGCTGTAAACTGTGTCTTTAAATCTCGTGAAATTCTTCACCACTTTTCTTGTCTTTGAAGAAAACACCTGAATCCTTGTTGATGAGGTCACGGCGAAGTTGTGTGGTCTGTTTGGATCAAATGCTATATGAGTGACGGCATTGTGCTCTTTAACAAGTTGTGAATTTGTAAACCCTCTCCAGTACCTTTGTTCTGGTGTAGTTTTGGCCGGAAGTGTTTCTGTTCGAACCGGCTGGATTCTCTCTCTGGCCGCTGACATGTTGGCTTACTTAAATTATGCGAATATCTTGATATAGTTGCCCCGTTAGTAAACGAATACTCTTTCCTATAAAAGACGTTGTACCTAAATAATGCACGATCTTAAAATTTTTCAGCTGAAAAAAAGTGAGATAGAAAAAAAAATTAAAAAAAAACTAAAAAATACCTAATAGCAGGAGCACATTAAAATTTCACTTTCTCCTAAAATATTGAAAGATTTAAGTTAAGACAAGCCGGATAGGCGACAAATAACAATGCAGTCTTTCCGCATATATTCACCTACACACTTCTATATACATATATAATATATACGCAAGCTAGATAGCAACTTCTTAGCTGCTAGTTGTCTTCTCCACCTGATTGCCCTTTTCAATCTGATCTATCCATTCTGTAATATCGCGTGTGTAGTCTGTGGAGTTTATTCTTACAGCTAGCACTTTAGCTCTTTGCAGATACTTCAAGGCCTTTTTCAAATCACCATCCTGATAGTGTATCAAGGCCAAACCACACGATGAAACCATCTCTGATCTACTTAGGGCTGAGTCAAACTGTTTAGGAACGTCATTTCTGACATGTTGTTCTCTAAGCTTGTCAATCAAAAGTAGAGTTCTTTGAAAGATCCGTTCCGATTCCTTGTATGTTTTCTCAATAACAAACTCCTTGATCTGTGGATTTTGCATCTGAAGAGGGTTCATGGCCAAATTTGAAGAGCGCAAATCCTCCAAGCTAAGTTCATGATCTTCCATGTGTGAAATTGGCCGTTCTTCCCCTTTATGTCCAGCTTTCTCTTGCTCTCTATCGAGTTTTTCGCTCAAAGTCTCCGCCATCATCTGCAGCACTATTGCGAGCTTTGTGAGGCAAACGCCAAGTCTTGCCGGATGATCGAAGCATCTCTGGATAATGACGGCATTAGTCGTTAAGCATGATGCAGCCTCCGAATAATCTCCCTCTTCTAAACATATATTAGCATACAAATCTCTTGCAGTAATAAGCGCACGAGTAAACAGTGGCCATCCCTTTGCAAAAAGCCCTAATATCTTATTCTCCTCTGTAGGATCAGTTGTATATATAGGAAGCTCCAATGGCTTCTTCAAAGCTTCTTTAAGATGCTTTTTTTTCTCCTCTTCACTCTTGCCCTGCATTTTGCTTGCCATATCCTTGGCTATCAACGCCAAGATGTTTTGATTTGTGTTGGCATTCAAAACTGTAATGAATGGAGGATATTCCTCTATTATTCGTCTTTGAGCCTGGATTATGTTCATCAAAAGTAGCTTTTTCCCTTTTTCTGCCTGATCTTCCGGTAACAAGGCGGCATACCTGGTGGCAACAGTTAGTGATCCCATGATTAGCGTATCAAGTTGCGTATCGTTCGATACTAGTGTGCTTGGTTCCCATTCACTAACCTGTTTTGTTAAATAGTTGCTAAGTGATTCGTATATTCGTAATGCCTTATCTGGCATTTTTTTTATCTCATACAATTCCGCAATACGCGTTGCTGCCCCCAAATAACTAGAATTCGTGTGTGGAGTCTTTTCCTCATCCAACTGCTTCAACAAATCTAAGTATTTCCTGATTGCCTCGTCTATATCACCTCTACTCTCTTTCTGTAGTGCTTCGTTTAGCAAATCTATGCTTTCATTGCTAAGGGACTCCGCATGATACGATCTGTAAATTCCAATTGTTCCCACCATGATAAGCACAATAGACGTGACTCCAAACATCATCCGACCAGCCCTAAATTGCCTCTGTTGACCATTTGGTGGAATGTATCTCCCATTTGCACCGCCTTGGCCAGGAGAATATGTCTGGTTGGCATTTCCGGCATTATTGAAGTTTGCATTTGGTTGTGGGATCTTGTTCTCCTCCTGAAACCTCTCTGGTGGTCTGTTGGGGTCCTGGAATTGGTTTAATTGTGGCTGTTTTCGGATATCTCTTGGACTTGAAAGAAATCTCTTGCCTAGAGTTCTTTTTAAGGAAAAGCGGAAAAGGGAGATTGATCCGCCCACTGTTCTGAGTCGAAACATTATAATTGACAATTGGCCCACCTTGAAATGATGGGATCCTAGTATAATGTTGATGAGTAAGATCAATTTAGTGATGTAAGTTGTATTGATCAGGGAAGCGAAAAAGTGGGGCTATGGCAAGCATATATCTAATTATAGTTTATAATATATAAATATATGTAATATTAGATATGTTCATACAATCGCTTAATTAAATTTTTTTTTTTTTTTTTTTTCTTCTTGCTTCTTCTTTAGTTCGCCCAGGCGATGACTCCCGGGCAGATGATTTGATAATTAAATTCCTATTGTGTAGCATATGCACGGATGCGATTGAAAATTGGAGCCCTCTATAATCTTTAATCGCAGCTTACGGAACACTAATATAAATTTACAGATGTCCACTTCATTTTAACTCCGAAATACATCATTAACGGTATCAATTCAGTTATTAACTTATATGACTGAAGCTTGTTTGGGTATGAACAATGTGCGGAAGATATGCATTACCGGTTGAGCCAAAAGATTTGCCTTCCGAATTCGGAAAGCAGCATCTTGAAGTTGATGAACAAATAGACATGAACAGGGCAACCAATCACAGATATAATATTGGACCAACAGAGTACGCACCAGTATACTATATGCGACTCTCGCATAAGACTGAAGAGAGATACGATGATACGGTAAGGCATTTAATAAGATATATGATGTGGGGTATGATACCCAAATGGATCAAGGATAAAGCACAGATCAAAAGTGGAATACCTACATTTAATGCCAGATACGAAAAAATTGGCAAGAACAGATTGTGGGTCTCGTCTGTTAATCAGAGATGTGTGATTCCTATTATGGGGTATTACGAATGGAAAAAGGCTGATCAGACAACTGGGAAGAAGCAGAAACAGCCATATTACATAAAGCGTAAGGATGGGAAATTAATGTTCCTAGCAGGGCTTTACTCGAGGTCTGTGATTGACGGTGAAGATGTATTTTCATACACCATCGTTACATGGAATGCACCAAAGTGTTTGGAGTGGCTTCATGACCGTATGCCAGTTGTTTTAGATCCTGATACAGACGATTTTAGCAACTGGCTCAATCCTGGTGGAGGTAAAAAGCACTGGAACGATGTCAAGGATTTGCTCAAAATATACGATGGTAAATCGAGAAAGTTGGAGTGGTATGCTGTGGATAGAAAAGTGGGAAATATGAAAAATGAGGATCCTTCCTTTGTGAAGCCGTTGGATGATTCAAATGGTATCATGGGACTTTTGGGGCGTAATGTCAAGCGTGAAGCTAGAATTAAGACAGAGCCAAAGTCGAGTCTTGAAGATGGTCATGTTTCGGATAACTTACCATCGCAAGTCAAGTTAGAAAGTCCAGTAAAAACAAAGATAAAGACTGAGGCAGTATCACCTTTGAAGAGCAAAAAGCGTACACTCGATAGCTGGTTATCCCCATCTAAAAAGCGTCAAAGAAAGGTAAAACCAGAAAAGTGAAACTGGAGAACTAAAACTAGAAGTAAACCGTTCTATGCCCTTCTATCAGTTAGGTACTTCTCCTTCAAATCAAGCAAGAACTCGTGCAGTTTGCCCTCTTTGTCTGCTTCCTTCAATTGGTAATAAATTTTGTCTGTGATTTTTATTCCAGACTTTTGAAGTTCTTTCAGTGCCAACCGTATGCTTTCATCAACAGCACCTTCTTGGTCTGGTTGAGTTGTCTGCAGTTTGTTTATTTCGTCAATCAGCGATTCGGCATAACTGCAATTTGCTATTTGTACTCTGATATTAAACTGGTTCAAATCATCGAGCAAGTCATCAGGATCACATATCAAGCGTGGCTTTAATTTGTCTGTAACGATCAGTTTATATGATTCATTAGATTTCCCGTCTTCGCTCCCGTCTGTTTCCATTGATATCTGGAAATTTGATGTATCTGTTGGCTTTAATATGAACTTGAATATCTCCTGCGCCGTCAAGGTAGATGACATACATAGTGTATGCTTTTCCGAATTGTGTGACAAGAACTTTTTGGTTTTGGGATTTTTCAATGCAATATAAACGTATGTCTTTTCAGCATCCGGTATATCTACTTTATGTTTCGTTGATAGTATGCTATCCACCCTAACAACCGTGAAAATCTGAGCAATGTTCTCGGGCTCTACTCTGTATATTGGTGATTCCAAATTCATTTTTGGAAGAAAGTTAATTGAATCTCCTTTGGCAGTTATTTTGAGGTCACTTTCTTTAGCTATTGTAATATTTAGTTTATCATGGGCAACAGAGATAACACCAATTTTGTTGTTATCCTCTATTCCCTTTCTAGTAACTCCTATCACAATAGGCATCCCTTCCTTAAGATCCGTAATGGTTGTTGCACTTGTCCAATTGCATTTTGTAAAGATTTTGGGATCGATCTGATCTGCTGATTGAAGTTTGTTATTTATGAGAAATTTTATCTCTGCTTTATTCCCGCCGACCCTTTGTTTCTTTTCACCATGATGATTTGTTGAATGATGCCGACGCTTTTTTGAACCTTTAAACCTAAGCTTTGAGACCATTTTATTGTATAATTTGGTTAGACGTGTTGAAAATGCATGCAGTGATCGAACGTGTGCTAATTTTTTAATAGGTGGAAAGAATTGATAAAAAATGGCATCTTAATATTTTTCACTGGATTTCTTTTTTTTACGTTTTTCTCCCCTTTCAATCTCAGGAATCCTTAAAATACAATTTGTTTATGTTACATTTAATCTATATGAAGTTATCCAATACCCATTTTGAAACCATTTTTACAAATGGAACACGGTGCTCTGTGACTATCCAATGGCTCGAGTCCATGGATTGGATTTGATAGTTTTCGAAATGACTTTGAATCAGGTGCTCGTGTATATTATTACCCACGAAATTGCTGTAATTTGCCCTAATAATAAGTAAGGGGTCTTGGTATACCGGATAGTCGTCCAAATCACCAAGTTTGGACATCTTAAATTCCATGATATCCTCTATATATTCATCCAGTATATCCAATGGCACAAGTGATTGGACCTTTTTAGTCACTGGGTCCTTGTGCAAATTGTTGACCAGAAACATCACAATCTTCTTCTCTCGCTCGATATTTTTGAGGAGGTAACCAGCCACGGCAGCCACATTTCTGCATGTTCCAGAATCAACAACCTGTTTCATGTGCTTCAGATAAAGGTGAAACTTCTCGAATTCCTTGAATGATGTCTCCGGATTCATATACGGAACATTATCTATGCTCACCACACCCTTGACAATGTCAGGAAATCGTAATGCATGAACCATGGCTGCTTTCCCGCCCATTGAATGGCCCATCATGATTACACCATTTGTCTCAAAATCAACTTCATCTCTCAAATGACCCATCAAATAGCTTATATCGTCTGACATTGCTCGGTAGTTGTGAGGTCGGGCATGAAATGAGGTGCCATGATTGCGGAGATCTGGCACTATTAGGGTTGTTCCTAATTGATTTGCCAACATTCTTGCTGCAGTTCGATTATTCTTCCTATGTCCAAGAAGGCCATGCAGAAATATTATCGGTGGGATATTGGCACATATTTCTGGTGGTGGAGGATTATTTAAACCGGTATGTTTACCTTTCAATGTCTTTGGTTTGAATACATCGTAATCTAATATTCGATTTGGAACGGAGCTCAAAAAGCGAGTCAGTTTTACTCTCGAATGAAGTATAGGTGTTTTTATCTGACACCTCCAAACCTGGAAACCAAAATTTGTTATCATCCGCACAAACCAATGACCGTATTCTTGAAAAAAAATGCCTGTTATTTATCTTAGACTTCTCAATCTGAATGCTTCTCTAAGTTGGATTGTGCTGTTCTCCGTTCAGTATTTTAGAGATTAATCGTCAATATATACTTTTACATCCTTACACGAATAATGTCCAACATAAATACAAATTTTCATAGAGGGAAGCAGGGGAAAAAAAGCGTTACAGACGCGTCGATTGACAATATTATCCTCTCGCTTATTTTTCTGTTCCCGGGGCAATGCAAAACGGATTTAATAACTAGGGGAACGAGCGCCAAGAGAAATATGGTCGATAAACCAAGCCACAGAGGTCCGATAAAAAATAAAATAGAAAGGGGTACTAAATATATCTAGTGGGCTCACCCATGAAATGATTTTCACTCTAATGAATTTGACCATTATATTTGGAATATATTGTTCATATCCTATATTGGGAAATACGTGTCCCTGAAATTTCATCAAGAAATGACTTGTAGGTCCTTTTTTTCCCCTGTTTCAATGAGTGAAGGCCGTTAAGATCTTAAAGATAAGAAGGACCCAATGAAAAGCTGCAAATTGCATTCCGTAGGAAAAGCCGTAATTAGTGTGGTCTATTTTCCCTCTGGTTTGTCTTTTTTTCAGGGACAATGGTTTATTGATTTATCTGATTCACAATACCGATATTAGGAGTATAGCAATATATTTAACAATTGGGCAAATTTTTCAATATCAGCAAGCCCATGATTTATAGATATGTATTTATAATTTCATGCGATGAAATTGACGATAACAATTGTGCTTCAACGTTTTTATCCGGCCTTTGTTGCCTAGAGAGGGGGGGGGTGTGCTTTTAATTTTTTTTATTCCTGAATAATTTGAAGTTCAACCATTTGATTGTATTTCCCATCGGTTCATACTTTCCATTGTATTTGAATTGCCGCTTTTGCTGCCTAATATAGGCTTAGTAGTCAAGCCAAGCCCATGTATGTGCAGGTCTTAGAAATTGTATCCCCACGTGCCATATTCTGAACAATAGCCTAAACTGGTGAAATGATATGCGCGACAGAAAGGACTGGTTATCACTATTTTTTCACCAAGCTATTTTCTATATTTTCACTTTTTTATGGTATCATTTTCTAATTTTACCCTTACTTTTAAAAGATATAGTCTTCCTGCGTGATATTTCTAATAAATTACTAGTTCTCTCTGTATGAAACGTGCTCTATTGACAAAATTATGTCAAGGGGTGTATAAAAGGTGAAGTTATCTGCTATTTCTGTGGACGATAAACATCTCTCCCTGGAATATTGAAATATTCTACAAACCAGGAACCTATACATAATACAAATATGACATCAGAACAAAGTCTCACTCTTGCTAAGGAAGAGGAGGTTCGTGAAATCAACAATGAGTTTGATACAACCGACAGTGATGATCCAATCTCCTACGATGAGGAGGGTCGTGCTGGAAGATTTTTAATCAAGAGATCATGGTCCGATGTCTTTACTATTATTTGTTCTGGTTGTGCCTTGTTATCTGATGGCTACCAAAACAGTTGTATGAACATGCTCAACTCTGTCTTCTCTGTGGCATACCCAAAAGATTACACATCTTCAGTGAAAACTAGAGTTTCTAATGCCTTGACAATCGGTGAGATTATCGGTCAGATCACAGTTGGATTGACTTGCGATTACTATGGACGTAGATGGGCCATTTTGATGACTACATCTGTTATTGTTATTGGTTCTATTCTTGGAGCTGCCATGAATGGTGCCACTATTGCAGGAATGTTTTGGATGCTTACCGTAGCCAGAGGTGTTACTGGTTTTGGTGTTGGTGGTGAATATCCAGCTTCATGCACTTCTGCTGCTGAAGCTTCAAATGAAGCTGTGAAGAGAAGAGGTGGTGTTCTTGTTTTAGTCACCAACTTTCCATTAAGTCTTGGTACTCCTTTCGCTTTGATTGTTTTCTTGATTGTCTACACTGCAACCGGTTCTGGAACACATTTGAATACTTGTGCCCGTATTTTGCTTGGTCTTGGTTGTGTTTGGCCTATAGCGGTTTTCTACTTCAGATGGAAGATGGCTACTCCTTTGTTGTACAAGAAATCAGCCATCAGGAGAAATGTTCCATACTTACTCTCAATTAAATTTTACTGGAGAAGGTTGATCGGTACAGGTGCCTGCTGGTTCTTGTATGATTTCATTACTTTTCCTAACAGTGTTTTCTCTTCAACAATTATTTCGTCTGTGATGGATGACACTACAAACTTGACAAAAGTTGCCGAATGGAATCTTTTATTGGCCGTTTTCTCTATTCCAGGTGTTCTTATTGGTGCTTACTTGGTCGATAGAATTGGAAGGAAGTACACTATGTGTATTGGTTTCAGTGGATATGTCATCATGGGTCTCATCATTGGATGTGCATACAATAAAATTAAGAAGATTGTTCCTTTGTTTATTGTTTTCTACGCTCTTTTCACAGCCCTTGGTAACGGCGGTCCGGGTGATGTTTTGGGTTTGGCCTCTTCTGAGAGTTATGCTTCTCCAATTAGAGGAACTTTCTATGGTTTCTGTGCCGCAGTTGGTAAAGCTGGTGCTGCCATCGGTACTGAGGCATTCACTCCAATTGAAAACAACCTCGGTAAGAACTGGACTTTCATCATTTCAGCTATTTGTGGTGCTGTCGGTGTTACCTTATGTTACTTCTTTGTTCCTCATCTCAAAGACCCTGATTTAATGGCAGAAGATATTAGATATTTGAGATATGTTCGTGCTCATGGTTGGACCGGAACTTTTGGTATCCAAGAAGAAGCAAAGCAGATCAAGGCTGTTACTTCCGATGCAACCGAAGAATAGAGAGCGTTACATGCATTAGTTTTTAATATTAATAATATTGTATAACTGATTTTTCTATTTGTAGTCTATTTTGGACTATTGTTGGGGTTTATTCTAGAAAGACTTACATTTCTTTTCCTAATGTATTGAATCAATAACCTGGCATGTAATTAGGGTCTAATAAACTACGTTTTCTTTGGTATCACGTGACATTTCCAGATACTTACTTCTGTGACTTCTCCAGGATTTTATTGTTGAGAAGATGGTATTCAAGAAATTCATTTTTATGCTTATTTCGGTTAAGCTCACACTTATCTGCCTAGCGTTCTGCTTTTTTTTGTGTGTGTATGTGTAATCATTGTAATCAACCCCTTTTTCCTCTTGCTTTGAGTAATTGAAAAGAAGACTATATAATATTATAGAACTTCTTTCACTTTTAATTCTAATAGACAATAATATGTTATTAATTGTAAATGGATTTAACCAGAAATTTATATGAATCAGAAGTTCTAAAAATATTTAATGCGTATCATCTCAGTGTCATGATTTTGTGCGTAAAAAAAAATGAAACTAAAATGAAACATATATGCTAGATTCCTTTAAGTAAAACATCAAAAACTAATACTTTAAATTGCAGGTTTTGTATTCATCATGTAATTCACCGAATAGAATAGCTTGTTATATCCATTACAATTGGTTTAACAATTGTAGGTCTCTTGAATATTTTGTGCTTTGCTAAAGATCCGCGACAGAACGGTTTCAAGTTGGAGGACTCGTCATATTTGTTTCTGGGGTCAAGTTTGGATGTATTAGGGTGCTTTTGAAAGTCACAAATACACCTTATATATATATATATAAGCTTCTAGACAATATTATTTTGGGGGCATTGAATTGGAAATGCTAAATAGTTCTAAGTCATAATTGAATTTTTTTTGGTGTAACCACTAAAATATCCATCATGATATCAGTCCTATTTTCAACATTACCTTTTTTAATTAAAAAAAGTCCACGGTTCCTAGGCCTAATAATAAGCTTCATTAGCTTTATGCTGGCCCTATTTGTTTTGCTAGGATGCACAAAGTCAAAGCATGCTTACTCCAATGTGTATCTTTTCGAGCTATCCTTCAACCAGAGCTCTCCCATACTTAAGAACATGCAGACAGATACCATGAACTCTACACAAATGGATACAACAGTCCGCACAAGCTACATGGGCAGCTGCATCACTTTTAATGCATCATCTTCAAATTCTGAGATGAAGTGTGGCTATACGGACAGCATTCTCAGCAAATACTCGAGTGAGTTGCCTGAGTTCTCTCTCTATAATGAAGCCACCAACAGCACAACTGAGGAGATGAATCTTGTTGATTTCAGCTCATCTCTGCAAAAAAACAAATCCTTGGTCTCGAATGTTACGGCAGGTGGATTTGTTCCTTTAGTGATTTTTCTCATTGTGGAAATTATCGGTATGGCGGTAAATGCTGCCTCCGTTGGGCTTCGTTTCACCAAATTTAGCGTGCTCACATACATTATAGCTGCTGCAATTGGGTTCAGTTCGTGGATTCTATCCATTGCCACTCTTTCGTGGATAGAGGCTCAAAGAAACACAATTCAAAGCATGGTTCATTACATGTCATTGGGATTGTTAAAAGGATCTATAAACGGCCGACTGTCAGGAATTGAGTGGGCTACTTTCTTCATGACGCTTTTGCAAGGATTGATTGGTGGGTTTTTCTGCTGGAAAGAGGCGCATAAGGAAGCCAAGGACGAGAAGCGGCAAGTTGTGTGAATTAAATTTTTGGTTTTTGCATATTTAAATTTAGCATTTAGGGCCCGTTTGCATCACAATCGCATGTTTAGCTTTCCTTATCAGTACTCTCGTATCTGTAGCACATTGAATGTAATCACGTGAAGCCAAAAAAAAGTAGGCATATATTATATATCCGACAATTTTTTGGAAACTTATCGCGAAATTCTTCACCACCACCCCATGCCACAAATGTTGGGTGCCTGGCATCCCACTTAGACGGGAATAGTGAATATATGCAATGTAAACTGGCAGATAATTTGTTTTTAGCACGCTTTTTCTGATGCAAATATTAGAAAACGTGGGATCCAGTTGAGGGTTCAAGCAATATTTGACATTTTGGGAACGAAGGATGGGTTTGAATTCGGGAAAAGGGAAACGTAAGCAGAAAAAAGGCTGTCATAATAGCGTATTGAGAAATTCCATTGTATAATATTTTCAACACAACAATAGCTTTTTGGCCAATTTACACGGCTGTTTTTTTTGCTTTGCGGTGTTTTAATCTCGCATTGTCTGATTTGTTTAGATGTACAGCCAGGTCAATTAACTGAATAGATGCCCGTTGAAAATTTTTAGCTGTAGCGGCAAACGGTTTAAAGCGGTAACCGGTAGGATACCGGTTCACTGTGGGAAAAAAAGACAGTGTGTGAAAAATTAGCAACAGATGAAGCAATGATAAGGGCACCAAACAGTGTGATAAAAAAAGGTTATTGCACACCAGGCTGCCTGGTAATACAACAGTTAGTGTTGCTATTTCGATGATACAATTGCCGAGGCTGTGTTATGCTTTTTTCCCTGCAGCAACTGGTTTTGCAACTTTGCTTTATTTACTCCTCTTCTTTTTTTTCGATGGGTGTGTTGTCCCTATGGAAAAAAAAAAAATTGTAACATAAAAAAAACGGTTAGTCGGAAAATCCCCTCTTCCCCTTTACTGCGATCCATCAGCCCTAAAATAACTGTAAGGTTGAACGTCGACTTAAACGATTGGCTAAAGTACAATCATATGCATACGAAAGTGAAGTGAAGGGACAATTATTTTTTGTTGTTGTTTCCATATTCAGTATTAGGTTTCAGCCCACTCGTAATTCATCACTTAAAACGAGGCTTTCCTTCATAGTTACAAATCTGTAAAAAAGTGATACTGACAGCATCAGCTGTACATTTTAATATTAGCACACATTTCGTCCTGAGGTTTCAGCCGTTCAACACCGGCTCGGTCCTCTTTTTTTCCTGTAAACGCTTCTCTCGTGATTCTGAAGGGAATTCGAAAATTCCTCATTATGGCATTTTCTAACTCTTCGATGCTTTCTTTCCCTGCTTTCTCACGTTCTTCCCCCATTGTTTGTGGCTTTTGCTATAGCCTCACAGTCCATATTGCCGCACTATTGCTATGCCGGTACTTCTTAGGCTTGGTGAATTTCGCCATCCTTGTAGAGCACACGTCTTTCGTACGGATTTTTGAATATTGAAATCCACCACATTCGTGCTGACCATTCTAAATTTTATTAATTTAATTATGCATGTTCAGGGTCCTCGCTTTCTCACTACACACGGTTGAAAAATTGGTCTCGATTCGAGACCGGCTGTTACTTTGGACGGATATATTTCGTGTTTCAAATTAATTGGGGGAAAAATTGAAAACAAAAAAATTTTTCCCCTCCTGCTTGTATGTAACGTTGGGCCCTATTTTTTCCCTAAAGATGAAGAAAAAGAGAACGCAGTAACATTTTGGATTTGATTTTCGGTGGGTTTTATCGCGAATATGCGTGCTCTAAGTAAGTTGCCTAAAACGACTTTTTTGTTTCCTATTCTTTATATCCCACCCGGCTTTAGGCTGGCGTCCATTTCAATGATGAAAGAATAGATGATGATTATTTTTCATGTATTGCCGACTCCTCCCTCGTTTTGCTTTTTTATTTATTTTTATCCTTTATTTCATTTTTTTACTTTCTTATTTTCTTATTTTTTAATTTTTTTATTCTCCATTTTAATTTTTTATTTTTTAATTTTTTATTTTTTTTACTCTCTATTTATTTCTTTATTCTCTCATTATATTTCGATACCTGGAACAGTTGGTTCCCGTCTTGCTTCTTTTCGTTCTTTCTTCATCAAGTTGACATCGCACACACCTGTACATCGAAAAGCAAGCATCGAGTTCGAAGCAGCAATCAGGCAACAGTAGTTCGACGTTCTGTTGTCACACATCACATCAGTAGCATATTTGATCACAGAACACAGTGTGGACAATTTGTTTAACACAGTGAGATTAATTTTTTCATATTTGTGTCAACTCGCATCGAGCAGGTGTTGATATTTGCAGTATCCTATAAGTGAGGATGTTTGGATCTCAGCAACCAATACAGAAGCTTCCGTCTATTTCGCAGGACCAGAGGTATGGTCAGCAGCAGTATGCGATAGGAAATGGGATGAACAATAGTGGGGTGAGTAGTGGGATAATTAGGGGGAGGAGTACAGGGATAAGTGATGGCATGAATTCTGGTGTGAATTCTGGCATTATTTCTGGCGTTAACTCTGGCATGAACTCTGACATGAACTCTGACATGAACTCTGGCATGAACTCTGGCATAAGCAGTACTTCCAGAATCGATACCCGGCAGCAGCTGCCCGGTATGACATCGCAGCTCCCGCCTCTCTCCAGCGTGTACACGGCGGACCCCGTGCAGCAGCCTGCCCGGTACTCGCCGTTCGCGCCGTTGTCGCCGGGGGATGATGTGGAAAGAGGGGTAAGGAAAGTCCGGCGCAGGAAGCGGTCGGTGATCAGCACCGGGTCGGGCGCTCGGTCTAGGTCGCGGTCGCGGTCCCAGTCCCGGCGGGGCTCCCGGTACGGGGAGTTGCTAGAGGGGGGAAGTGGGATTGGGAATAATCTTGCAAATAGAATTAATGGAATTAGTGGTGGGAATAATGGGGATAGTGGTGGAAATAAGGGAATTAGTGATGGAAATAATGGAGATGGTGGTGGAAAAAATGGAGATATCATTGACAACAATCAGGAGACCGACAACAAGCCATCAATAGCCAAACCCCTCATGTGCAAAAGAAGAGGCCCCTGGTCGCCTGAGGAGGACAAAAAACTCCTCTCCTTAGTGGATGTTTTTGGCGGGGAGAAAAATTTGAACTGGGTGAAAATCTCGCAGATGCTCGGGACCCGGACCGCGAAGCAAGCCAGGGAGCGGTACCACCAGAACTTGAAGCCCTCACTCAATAAGTCGCCCATCACGCCCGAGGAAGGCCGGGTGATCGAGGGCTTGGTGGCGAAGTACGGGAAGCGGTGGGCGGAAATTGCCCGGCACTTGAACGGCAGGAGCGATAACGCAATCAAGAACTGGTGGAACGGCGGGGCAAACCGGCGTCGGAGGGCCCGGGAGGCACAGGCTCGCAAAGAGGCTACGGGGCCACTAGCTCGGCAGCCACCGCGTGTGCCCTTCGTGGTGCAGCCCTCCGCGCCTCAGTTCAACACATCGATTTTTTGCTCCTCCGCCAATAATAACAGCAACAGCAGCGGCAGCAGTGGCAGCGTTAGCGCGGGCGTCGGCTCCGACCCGGCAATCCTCGACCAGGGGCAACCCATCCATTTGCCCCCACTCCGGTACGGCCGCAGTGCGTCTGTCGACATGCGTTCCAATCTGGGAATTCCCCAGGAGCCCCTGGCTTCCTCTTTGAGAAAACAGACTTTGCTCGGGGCCGGCCCGGCCGACTCCCTTCTTCGCAGGCACTCTGTGGCCACCGTTAATCCGATGGGCAACATTGGGGGTGTGGGAAATATGGGCAACTCGATGGGCAACTCGATGGGCAACTCTATGGGCAATTTGGGCAATATGGGCAACCCAATGGTTTCGCCACTGTCTAATTTGTCGTCGCGGAATTCCTCCATCACCGAGTACTCCGCCTTCGGTCTACCGGGAGGCGACGCGGGCATTAACCCGTCCCGCCGGGCCTCCGCCTTCGCCATACCCCCTTCGTCCGCCCCATACGTCTCACCCTCCTTTGCCCCTAGGCTCTCGTCCTCGTCCTCGTCCTCGCAAATTCCCCCCATGACCCTCGACGACCCCGCAGGCCACCAGGGCCAAAGCCAGCAGCAGGGTCTGCCTGGCTTGCGGAGGGATATCTTCAAGAAGAACTTCACCCTGCAGCCTAGTAGTGCCGGCACTGCCCAGCCCTCCAGGGGCGCGCCCGAGCCGGGCCCCTCGTCCAACTTTGGCCCCTCAAATTTTGCCCCCTCGAATTCTGCCTCGTCCAATATTGCCCCATCTAATTCAACCCCATCTAATTCTGCCCCATCTAATTCTGTGCCCACTCCAGCCACAACATCCGGCAGCCCTGACATCGACGCTAGGAAGGATAAGATGAGCATTTCTTTTTTGACCTAATTTTGGGAGGTTCTAGCTTTTGTTACTTTTTTGTCATCACTGGTCTTTACGAATACACGTACACATATACACACATGGTTCTTCTGTTTTTATTGTCTTGAATATTTCTATTTTTCATCTCTTTCTTCGAGTCTTTTTTTACAAATTCTTTTTTTAATCCCTTTTCTGAGCTATTTTAAAATCTTTTTTCTGATCCCTTGGAATCCTTTCTGAGTTGTTTTTCTTACTTCATCTTCTTTTTCATTTTTTGATCTCCACTCTCATTCACATTTCATCCATCTCGTTTCACATTTCATTCATCTCACTTCTCTTCTCATCCATCTCACTTTACATTTCATCCATCTCCCTCCTCTCTCATCTCATTCCATCATCCCCTCCTCTCTCACTTGCTTCGGGTTATATCTGGCTAAGCATGTTCCCGCTTTACTCTAATAATGTATAATATATATTTAATGTGACTTCTCTGTTTCATACTACTCCCTCGCCGGATATGGAAGAACTAGCCGCCTCTCAACTAACGTCTCCTTCCCAACTTCCTCCTCCCCATCAAATTTAAGCCTGCATGTGCCATCCCGTTTCGCACCTATCACCACAGCCGGATAAAATGTCGTCGTTTCGGGATATCTCGCAAGAACTTTCGACCCCACCGGATAATCCCGAAGCCCTTTATTTGCTTCTGCTATCTTGATGACATCCTTCCACCCAGCTTTAAACCGTTGACCCAACGGATTACTCTCATCTGGCTCCGGGTCCTTCACCTCAAACTTCGTATCACTCAAAACTCGTGTTACCTCACATAGTATCCACTCACTGTTATGTCCCTTGGGCTTAAATGCAACCTCACATCCTGCATACAGAGGCTCTGATGGATTGTATGCCGAATGATAGTAAGATCTTCCTTTGCGTCCGTGAATTTTCATTGCTGTTTCCTCCGCCTCATCCGATAACTTTCCTGGGTTCTTATCCTGTGTGTTGCTGTGTACTCCTGATTTTTCAGCCTCGATATATTTCGAAGAGAGACGAATGCGTTTAGGCTCCGAGTTCTTGCCTCCAGATTTCGCCTCCTTCCCAATCTCCCTGTGCTTTGCCATTTCCTCGATCTCGGATCCCGACCGCGCTATTTTCAACAACCCTTTTATGTTGGAAACTGCCGTCTCTATGATTCTTTTCGTCTTTTCCAAATTTTCCTGATGCTTAAGTATCTGATCCACCTGTGCTGTTTTTGCTTGATCTTTCCCTTTTAACGTTGTATCCTTCATGGGATTCAAGCTGAGTTCCTCGTTTGCATTGCACGAGTCCTGCAATGATGAAATCACCACATCCCACGAACTGTCCATCTTGCTGCTTGTTGAATTTATGCTTTTTTTCTTATTTTCTTGTACTTTTTGACGCTTTAGACGTTTTTTCAAACCAGCCTAGATTATAATACCACTTATACTTCTTTCTTTCACTCGCTTACGGTATTGATCTTTTTTCCAACAAAAATATGCGATTATTAGTGATTCCTAAGAAACGGATACTTGGCACACTTATCTACAGATTTACTCTGTGTGTACGATGTGTACGGGTGAGCACGACTGTCTCCATCTGAGATTTTTTTTTTTTTTTTTTTTTCATCTCTCATTTTTCCATCCTCAAATTCAGAATTTAACGCACTCTCCTAAAAGCGAGAGATGTTTCTAATCAGTGCACTAACTAACTACCTTCTTTCCACCTTTTCTTTCTTCTCATATTTCCACATTTCTCGTATCATATTTATTTTCTATCCGTACTCGGAAACAATTTGTATCCGGGACTTGTTAAGTATGTTTTCGGCAGTCTCGAAAACAAAAGAGGCCATTTTGTCCCTGGTGAAAGCCCAGAAACCTTTCTTTCAGGTAAGGCTAGCACATAAAAAAGCAGGTGGTTCGAAAACGTACATGAAGGACTCTATTGGTCGTAGATTGGGACCAAAGAAGCATGAAGGTGAAGAAGTTCGTATTGGCCAAATCATAATGAGACAAAGGGGAACAAGGTGGTATCCAGGTTCGAATGTTGGAATAGGTAAGGATCATACACTCTTTGCTCTAGAGCCGGGATATGTTAGATACTATTTGGATCCATTCCACCCGAAAAGGAAGTTTATTGGTGTTGCGTTGAAGAAGGATGATTCATTGCCTTACCCACACTTCGATCCAACCCCGCGGAGATTAGGGAGAAGTGTGATCGAAAACGAACAGGCTGCAAAAAAAGAGGAAGAATGGATGTGCAGGAAGGAATCGCTCACATTGCCAGGAATATTGAAGGCAGAGGCCTCAAGAGATGAGAGGAGGGCCAAGAAGGTGGCTGAATTCGAGAAGAAACTCCCTGAATTCATCCCTGAAATTAAGAATGATGCCGCGAAACTCTCTCTCGCTGCAAAGAGGATGTGCTCTATCGATAGGTTTCTTAGAGGGGGCAAAAGCCTTGAAGATGCGAGATTTTACACAACTTACAACTATGAATATGATCTGAGACTCCAGCGGGATGCCAGAAAAGAAGTGAGTCCCGAGAAATATGCCGAATTAAAAACGCAGTACGAGGAATTGGCCAAGCTTGTGGATTCCAAAGTGATGTTGGATCCAGGATACAAGTTGGTGGTGAACTCGACTCCCGAGCAGATTGAGCTCAAGAAAAAAGACGATATTGCACAGTTGAAGAAGCTAATACCAGATGTTACGAGTCCAGTAAACAAGAAAGTCGCAAAAGAGGCCCTGGCTCTTATTGATGACTTCTGCTTCAGTCTATCAGAGAGAGTTCATCTAAAGAGACAATTCCTCAAGCCGACCCTTCCAGAAAAGCCGGAGTTGATGGGAAATAAGGACACGAAGCATGCTACTGCTATCAACAGGATGAATTACGAAACCCGCCGTGTTGAAACAATCTACAGGACAAAGAACTCGTTCTTGCCTTAACGAGTACAATATATATAAACTGATGGGTAAACTATTTGTGTACATAGCCCGCGCCTTAATATAGTCTGAGCCAGTATTTATGTTACCAAGCCGCACCTCACTTCGGGATGCATGTGTGACAGTTCTCTTTCCAGCTTGTAGTACCGTCTGCATACTCCTCCAGCTTCCATATTTCGGCATGCTCTTTAATGCGATTTAAAAGCCAGGATGCACTTTTCCAACCTTCTTCACGATGCGAGGACGAAACTGCAATAAGCACACTGTCCTCCATGGTTGGCACACGACCGAGTCTGTGGCCGACTGCAATCTTATAGATGTTTCTTTGTGCTGCTCCTTCGTTGAACTTGTCCATGCACTGATTGGCAAGCTTCAGCAATGTCTTCAAGGCCATGCCTTTGTGGGCTTCATAGCTCAACGAGACAACCTCCTTCCCCTCGAAGTTATTCCTTGTTGTTCCCGCAAATAAAATCACGTCTCCCGCCTCTGGAGATCTGGCAAATGATATCATTTCCTCTGTGTTTAGCTTGTCTGTAGTTAGGAAGATCCTGAAATCTGGGTTATCTGTTTTGGCGTACCATCTCGTCGCCTGGCCCTGCATTTCCCAAATTAATGTATGCCCTTTTGCACAGCCTGCAGCCTCCAGTTTAGCATGTAGGGCTTCTATGCTTTGATTGTGTTGATGTGCTAAATTAAGACCTAAGTATGAGTATATAGTACAGAGGAAGCATTTTCAGTGAGCACCCATTTTCAATCCCATCCCGGTACCCACTCTTTTTTTTTCACCACTTTTTTTTTTTTTTAGCGCGCCTGGATAATTTCTCGTTAACTAAATCTAGCATCCAACTCTAAATCAATAAATTTTCACAAAATCTCAATCTATTACTGCCACCATATAGTTCATTACGTTCATTAATAATTTAACTCTATAACCTACAACTTCCCCTCTCTCCGATCCGGCTGGCCACTCTTTCTGTCCGTGACCCTGCCAAGCCGCTCCCCATTATCATGTTGAAGCATGTATGCCGGAAGATAAGTTCCATCTTCACGTCTTAGCAAAGGATTTGGTATTGTAGTATTCACACCTCCTAGCGAAGTGTAACCCTTGTTGTACAGGGAGCAGTAGCTTGTCCCGGTAGCCCGAAGAAAGTACCATATTTCCGACGTGTTCCATTCCAAAACAGGAGACAAACGCACAAAATCCGGCCAGCCGTTGTCTGTGTGCTGTCTGACGTTCATATGGGCTCCATACGGGTCTATTCTGCGTATTCCGACGATGATGGCCTTGATCTCCGGATTTTTGTCCAAGTACTCCGTGAAGCCTTCTTTCATACCACTCTTTAATGGAACAAAGTCGAGCCCGTAAGCTGCGACACTTTCCTTCAAAAAAACGTCCTGCTCGCGGAATGTTTCCTCGTTGTTGATGTAAACGGAGTTGATCTTTGAAATGTTCTTGCCGCTCTTGAGATAGTTGTCGTAGATGGCAGCTAAATAGATCACCAGCATGACTAAGCAGTCCTTTCCACCATTGTAGCTTATGGAGATGGAACTGAGACCAAAATCGTCGAGTGCATTCCGATAAATCCGCAAAGTGTTTCTCACCTGGGACTGTGTCTCCGCATGAAGGCCGGCCGTGTAATATGTGGGCATTGGTGTTTCCAAAGTGCTTCCGAGCTCCATTTGCTTCAAAGCATCCTCAAAACTGCTGTTCAAGAAGTGGTAAACCTGCTCGTGGCACTGCCTACAAGCATCGAGTGCCCTGTATGTGTAGTCCTGTCTGCTGATCATGATTCCTGAAAGCTTTAATCCTCCCTGAATGGAAACAATACTCCAGCCTGTAAGCAACGCAATAACGAAAAAAATTGATGAGACCATGCAAGACTGCTATCTATGCCGAATAGTTAAGACCGTCGAGTCTGCTATACTGTGTCCTTGGTAATGGTTGGTGTTCAGAGTGCTTTGTTTGGGAGCAGAAAGGAAAGAAAGGGAGTAGCTGGAAGATGTTGGATGAAGAAAGAAATAATTATGGAATAAGTAGGATCTTGAAAAAAAAATAATAATAACAAAATAAAATAAAATAAGAGAAGATCGCCACGATCTACAGCTGTGGATCCGCTGAAAAGATATAAGCTTCTCGGATAGATGCTAGAATATTTGTTGAATATTTATTAGAGCACTGATTTTCTTTTTAAAGTGCCCACCCACTTCTTCTCGTCCTTCACTCATTTTCCATTATCCATATTTCCTCCCGCGGCAGTTTTCTTCTCGTCACGTGATGCTCGTGATTTTTTTGTTCAGTCAGTACATGGACAGAAATACAGGAAATTAATTTTATAAAGTACAACAGAATGCAAACAAAATGCAAAGAAAAGCACTGAAAAAGCAAAAAAAAAATTGGCACTAGCTCAATTAGCAGCAACCGAGTGGCCCCTCTTGGCAACTTCGAGAGCTTCCCTTTCAAAGCCAGGAACCTTAATATAGCTTATACCGCCGTGTGTCAATTTATCGTAAGAGACGTTTTTCGCAACAAACGTGGATGGCTCCATGACACCAACAAAACAAGTTGTAATGTGGTTCTTAAGCGCCAATATCCGGTTCAGGCACGGCAAGTTTCCACTTAGCCGCTTGCTGCATGGTTCCATTGTAGTGTAAAGCTCTGTACCTGGAGGAACGTCATTTTTGCCAGTTTTCTCAAAGTACTTCTGCAGGGCATTCTGCTCGGCATGAGTATTTCCCTCTAGCTCCCTCGAATATCCCGTAGAGAGCACTTTCCCCTCGCTCACCAACACTGCACCAACACAGAATGCCGTTGAGGTTGGCACGCATTTTTTGGCCTCATCCAATGCCATCCTCATAAACTTCCTCTCTGTAGTTAGAGCCCACTCGGGGAACTCCGTCTGGTAGCACCAGGGCTCAATTGGCTTGACATCCGTGCCCCGGTCCTGCTGCTTCGACCTGTTTTTCGGCTGCTGCTCAGCCTTGAACCGCTCCTCAACCGGTGCACTGCCTTCATCCCTCGACGAGTACCGGTAAGCATGTAGATAAAGCTCGAGATCATTGGGGCCCGGGTCCTTGTACAGCTCACCTTGGCACACAGTGCATTTCTCGTCGCTGAGAACTTCACCATCGTCTTTTTGGTGCAGCCAACTCGAGGCGGGGCGTGTCTTCCCCACCTGCGACAACTTCTCTGTCACGTCCTTCAAGTCGAACTTCGCATCCTTGCCCAAGTTCTCCCCCCAGATTAGCGGACTCGAGTACAGTGGATCGTTTGCAATTGGATGGCCCAAGTACTGGAGATGGACCCTGATCTGGTGTGTTCTGCCCGTGAGAGGCTTACATAACACAATGCTTGTCTCACCGTCGCAAGAAATCCGCTTAAAGTACGTTTTTGCGGGTTTCCCGTGCTCCTCATCGACCGCATTGAAGGCCAGCCTTGGGTCGATCGTTGCAAGCGGCTTGTCCACCACGATCCCCTCCTCGGTAGCAGGGAATTCACCAATCACCTTCGCAATATACTCCTTGGAAACACGTCTTTCTCTCAGAATTCGCGACATCCTGTCTGCAGCCTTGCCGTTCTTTCCCAGAAGCATTAGACCGCTCGTCAAGCGATCTAACCGGTTGCAAGGATGTGCCTTGATGCCGTGCTCCTTCTGCAACACGAAAGTGACCGTGTTGTGTCTGTATCTGCCAGTTGGATGCACCGGAATTCCCGACGGCTTGTCGATCACAACGTAATTCTTGTCCTCGTGGATCACTTTGATTGGCTGCGAGGTCACTGGTGGCTCGTGGCGGTGCATCCGGTGCGAAATGAGGTCGCCATTGTGCAAAACACTGTCAATGCTGGCCACCTCGTTATTTATGGAAACTCTGCCCTCGTTCAACGCATTCACGTAGTACGAGCGTGGGTATAGCCGGAACTCCGTGCTGAAAACATCAAGAATCTTTCTGCCGATCCACCGCTCCTTGCAGTGGGTCATGTACGTGAAGTAGTAAGGCTCAAGTCTTCTGAGTGGACCATCAATGATATAATTGGTATCCTCGTCCTCTTCCCTCATAGTGCGATGCTTTGGATATCCCTTCAAGTTCTTCTTGTTCTCGTCACCTCCCATCCGCTGGTATGCTGACATGTTCTCGGCATCGACGTAAACCTGCCTTCTCTTGAATCCATGTTCGTCCACTAGAGGTAAAAGCCCTTTTGAAATTTTTGATGGGGGCTCCTCCACAGAAGACGAAGGTCTTCTTGCCTGCTTTGTTAGTAGGCTTTTGTTGCTGTGGACCGATAGATCTGTGTTCACCGAGCCGGAATCCTTGGAGTTGCAGCTTTCAGTACTCATCTTGCTGCGATAAATTTTCTTTGTTATTGTTTTAAAGCTTGAACGTATGTTCGGTAGGTGTATATTTGATCTCAGGCCCTGGAATAAGTAGCCAAATGGCATCTATTTGTACTGCGACTGCAAAGTGAAGAAAAGGGCAAATGAGTGATTCTAGTCACACCTTTCTTTTTGTCTTTGTGTTCAGGTCAAAGATTTCCACGTTGCGGAGCTGATTACTTTTATAGCAATACAGATTTTCAACAATGTGGGGCGTATCGCGGATAATAGGCGGAGTTGGTAGGACCAAAGAAGGATGAAAAAAAAAAAAAACCTCCTCGATGTCAAGACGCTGATTAATTTTCTATTTTTATTTGATTTTATTTTTTCCCCCCTACATTCTCCGAGCCCATTACGTATTGCTTTTAACTAAAAATGATAAATCTAATCAATAGACAGATCTGCCCCCATTCTTTAAATAGATTTTCCCATTTCCTATATATCTGGTGAATTGGATATTACAAACGGCCTCCTGGCACGATGCAAAGGCTAGCAAGGGTGCCCTTTAGAAATCGTGTTGTTTTATCAGCCTGCATCCCAGAATCTGCTTGCTTGAAACTTTCGGCAGATCGTACTCATATGTTTCCAATGTGTTTTGCTAGTACTGCACATCGCCTTAGTGGCAGAATCCAGATATTCCAGAAGAGAGCAGTGTCTATGAGGGCAGACAATGCTGCTCTTCCCAATTATAGCAGTTTCAATCCTCTTTTAGGGGCCACTATGCACCAACTAGACTCTTTGGCTCCCCGATTCGAAATTCAAGGGTCTCAGATTGTGATATTGAACGACCCTGCGATTTTTTACCAGACGCTCAAAAAGAAGATTACCCGTGCCAAATTCAGGGTCTTCCTCTCATCGTTGTATATTGGCCGTTACCAGGATGATCTTATAGACTGCATCTCGAGGGCTATGGACAAAAATCCTAAGCTTAGAGTCGAAATCTTGGTCGACTACCTCAGATCCACCAGAGATGCTCCAGGTGATTCCACTGCAAGTTTGCTTGCCAGTTTGGCCAGTGATTTCGGAGATCGGATCGACATCCGCTTGTATCACACGCCAAAATTGCATGGTTTGACTGAAATGTTAATGCCAAAGCGGTTTAACGAAGGCTTTGGGTTGCAGCATATGAAGATTTATGGGTTTGACAACGAGGTCATGCTTAGTGGTGCGAATCTCTCCGAGGATTACTTCACAAATCGCCAGGATAGGTACTATTTATTCCACTCCAGGTCTATTTCCGACTACTATCATGCCGTGCAGAAGGCAGTTGGCTCTTTGAGCTTCAAGCTTCTCCCTGCAAACAATAAGCAGCGTTTCTTGTTGCAGTGGCCAACATCCAATGAGGCATGCGATCCGCTTGTGAATGTAGAGATGTTCATTAAGGACTGCAACAGGGTGCTGCGTCCTGTTTTGAAAACGCATTGTGGAACAAAGCCACTGCAAGCAGATGCCGTGAAAAATCCTGATACGGTCGTCTATGCTGTTTCCTCCTTTGTGCCGCTTTTAAAGCCCGACTTTTCCACCGAGAAGCCGGCAATACTTCGCATCATGTCCTTTTTGGAGGACAAAAACTCATCATTCACTTTCACCGCCGGATATTTCAACATGCACAAGGATTTATTAGATAGGATATCGCATTCCTTAGCATCAGGGAGGATTATAACTGCTGCACCGCAGGCAAACTCGTTCTACCGCTCTAAAGGAGTTTCAAAATATGTTCCTGATGCATACTTGTACAATGCCAAAAAGTTTATCAGCAAGATCACAAAGTTGCATAAGCAGGATCTCGTAAAGCTATTGGAGTGGCAAAACGGTGTGATACATCATCCAGGGGGGTGGTCTTATCATGCCAAGGGCATCTGGGTGAATCTGCCAAATGAAAAAGAGCCCTCGATTTCGGTTGTTGGTTCCTCGAATTACACTAAAAGGGCTTATTCGCTCGATCTCGAGACAAACGCGGTGATAATCACCAAGAGCCCGGATTTAAAGGGAAGAATGATGAAGGAAGTCGATCATCTTTGCCAGCATACGAATGAATTGGCACTAGACGATTTCAACAAGCCTGACAAGCACATTGGTATTGGTGTGAAGTTGGCAGCCACAATGCTTGGTAAAATGCTCTAAATAGGCCGGTGCTGTTTTCGTTCTGTTCTGTGGCTGCCTTTTCCTTCATTTTGCATGTATATACTTAGAACCTGAATAGATGAATCAACGAATTTTACGAGTACAGGGTGTAGTCTAAACAAATGAAAGACGAAAAGCTGAATTAAAGCGCATACACACGTGGCCGCGGAATATTTGTGCTGGAAATAAAGAAAAAAAGGCCTGTAAGAGAAACGTCAATAGCACATCGATTACTGTTGGCTCTTCTTTTCAGCAACAACACTTCTCCTGCTTCTGACGGCAGCTGCCAACTCCTTGAGCACCGTCACTGTATCCTCCCAGGATATGCAAGCATCGGTTATCGAGCATCCGTACTTAAGCTTGTCCTTTCCTCCTTCTGGTGGAATATCCTGGCGTCCTTCGACAATATTCGACTCTATCATCAAACCACAGATGTGCGTGTTTCCCGATGCGATCTGTTTGGCAACGTTTGCAGCAACCTTTGGCTGGTTTCTGTGGTCCTTCTGCGAGTTTCCATGAGAGCAATCCACCATAATACGAGCCTCGCCTGGTTTGACGCATTTTGCAGCCTCAAGCGACTTTTCGGCAATGGCAACGTTCTCAGCATCAAAATTCGTGCCGTTCTTACCGCCTCTCAGGATGACAAATGTATCCTTGTTGCCCTCTGTGGCCACAATTGCCACGACACCCGGCTTTGTGACAGAAAGAAAGTGATGGCAGTGTCCAGCGGCACGAAGAGCATCAACAGCAACACTCAATGTTCCGTCAGTTCCATTCTTGAAGCCAACTGGGAACGAAAGACCAGATGCAAGCTCTCTGTGAAGCTGGGACTCGGTGGTTCTGGCACCGATTGCTCCTAAAGAGAAGCAGTCACTCAAGAATTGTGGGGAAATCGTGTCGAGCATCTCTCCGGCAATTGGCAGCTTCGTGGTCAAGTTCACGAACAGCTCTCTGGCTATTCTCAGTCCCTTGTTGATCTTGAAGGTTCCATCGATGTCTGGATCGTTAATGAGTCCCTTCCAACCAACAGTGGTTCTTGGTTTCTCGAGATATGCACGCATAATAATGTGAAGATCATCCTTCAGCTCGCTGCTCAACTTGGCAAGCCTGTCACAGTAGTCAACGGCAGCCTTAGGATCGTGAAGAGAGCATGGCCCCACGACTATGATAAGACGATCGTCCTTACCGTTAAGAATATCGCAAGCTTCTTCTCTTCCTCTCAAAATGGTCTTTTCGGACTGTTTCGAAAGAGGGAATTGCGACTGAAGAAGGTCCGGTGGTGTAAGGGGGTTGTATCCAATAATACGCCAATCCTCAACGTGCGTTCTATCCCCCACGTGTGGGTTCTCCATGAACATGTGTGATTCCGACTATTATAATATTTGTTAGTATGAGAGCTTCAAGACTGTCTAAAACTCGCATTCGCTGACGGTGAGGTTGAATAATGAAAAAGCACCATCTCTGATCCGAATTCCTAGCTTTGCACAATATCGAAAAGCTAAAATATCATCCCTCGATGTGATGGGTATAAAAAAACGGGAGATCCAAATGCTTGTCATCTCTTGCTAGTCCTTGTTTGTAGATTTAAAGAAGTTTAAGGTGCACTTACACTCATTGTTGCAAGATATGTAATGAATATTCGTTGATTTGGCGTGAAAATGCTGTATTATGAACTTCACAGTGAAATAAATATCAAAGCAATTTGAGTAGATGTATGCTCAAGAGTTGTAAATCTTTGCAAGTTCTTTCAACAATTTCAACTCGTTTTATATCCTGATTCGGTCAAGATATTCTATCCTATTAGAGCTGAGTCATCGCTCCCTATCATACGCCCTAATCTAAATTGGCTGGCCCCGTGAAAATTTTTTTTCCTCGGCCTCGGACACTAACAAGAAAATTTAAAGAAGCGGGGGAAGGAACAAGCGAAAAAAAATTATCTTTCTGAGCTTCTGTCAATTTGACTCGGCGCTAAAGGAAAATCATAATATAATAATGCCTTATTTTTTTGGTGCTTTCCAGCCGTGCCAATGATAGGAGCAATACCGCTGGTATCTGACACCTATTAAAGAATTTTTGACTGCCTAAAAATGTCAGTTTTGACTCATCGGGGTGTGAATTATTCAGTTTACCAATTCTTTCAGCCGGCATCCCCTTAGAACATCCAACCCTACAACATATACTCTCTTCATTTTCTTGAAAAACCAAAAGGTTAAATTGCAATTGAAATTAATGAAAACATCTATAAAAGAAAGAAAAAAAAAAAAAGGTAAAGATAAAAACGAAGCTATCTCCATGTGTACTTTATATTCTTATTTTCTCCACAGCGATCTGCTCGTAAAGGTCTGCATTCAATGGGCGGTATTTTTTTGCCCTGTTGTCAAGATAATAAACCTGTTGCTTGCCAGACTTTCCAGCTGGAAGAATTGGATCTCTGAACCTCTTCTTGGATATCTTATGACTCGAAGTGAGCTCTATCATATCGAAACGGACAAAGCATGGCCTAGCAAAGTGTGGAAGATGCTGAAAAACTCTATCTGCCAGTTTATCCAAGACCTCCTGCCTTTGTGCTTCATCTTCCCGATTTTTGTTAACAGTCTGGATAACTGTATAGCCACATCTTCCCTCGTGGTTCTTCACCTTGCATCCAACAACTGCACAGTACTCGATATCATCCAAAGCCAAAATCTCGTTCTCCACCTCTGTGGTACTGACATTTTCGGATTTCCACCTGTAGGTATCTCCTAGTCTGTCCACGAAGTATATATTTCCCAACTCGTCCCTCCTCATCAAGTCGTCAGACCTCACCCAGGCATCTCCCTGGTGGAAAACATTCCTGATAACCTTCGAGTATGTTGCCTCATCGTTATTCATGTATCCTGGGAAAGTACCCTTGACATTCTTTGGATTCCAAATCTTCGTAATTAGCTCACCTTTCTCGTTGACGCCGGGCTCCTCACAGTATCCCTTCTTGTTTCTGTAGATCACATTGTCATCTTCTGGATCCATACGCACAAGAGTGTAGAGTGTGTAGCTGAAAACCCGATCTGCCAGCCATCCGTTATTTCTAATCGCACCGACTCCGTTACCGTCCACTTCATGGCATGTTGTTGCAAATGGAGACTCCGATGATGCATAAAACTCTCCAATTGCAGGAATACCGAACTTCTCCTTGAATTTGGTCCAGATGTCCATTCTGAGACCATTTCCATAAGCTAGCTTCACCTTGCCGTAGCAGTATCGAGAATCGTCATTTTCTGGTGCCTCGACCAAGTATCTGCAAGTTTCACCCACATACTGAATGGTGTTCGAGTGTGTAAGCCTGATTTGGGCCCAGAAACTCGACACGGAGAATTTGTGTCCCAAAGACAACGTTCCTCTGCATTCAAAAGTAGGCAGAACACCAAGAATGGATCCCGTACCATGGTAAAGGGGCATTGATGTGTACATGTTCATGTCATCATTCATACCCATAGGAATTGGGAAAAAATAGGCCGCAAAGAAAACTTTTCTCCACGAGTTCACGGCTGATTTAGGCATACCTGTAGTTCCACTGGTGTAAACGAGAAGTGCTGGGCTGTATGCCTTGACATCCTTGTCTCTAATGCTGTCTATTTGACGGAATTGTGGAGCTGCCGGATCACTGAGTCTTTTCATCATCTCTGCATCATCCAAATAGTAGATATTCAAACCCGGAAGCACCTTTTTGATTTCGTCTTCGCTTTCCTTGAAGTCCTTGGAGCAATCACTGGAGTCAACCAACACGCATTTGGAATCCACAACATTGATCGAGTGAACCAAAGGGTTGTGCTTTAGATTGTAGTTGAGAAAAGCTGGAAGAGCACCAATGTTCCAGAGAGCAAGCCATATAAAGATAAATAATGGCTTATTCATGAAATACATCGTGACTGTATCACCCTTGTTGATACCGTACTCCTCGTGAAGAATATAAGAGAGTCTAAGAACAATGTCATACATCTCTTTGTATGTGTACTGTTGTATGGCAAAAGCTTCATCACCATCTGTCTGATAACGCTTTCCGGGTTTAAGTCGGATGTAGTTGATGGCAACTTTATTTGCGTATTTTTTGCTAATTGCCGTCTTCTCAATGTCATAAAATTGGTTATACCGATGAGAAATTAATGTCTGGTATGCATGCCTAACTGCTTGGTAGGCAATTGGGAACAAAAATGTCATATCATCAGACACTTTGTACTTATAGTCAAACCTGTGAAGGCTACTTTTAATGGCTTTCCGTTTATGGAAGGCAAGTACTGCCGCTCCAGCCAATGCTAACAATGCGAGAGGGTTCGACATCGTTTAAGTGCACTCGTCAAATTGAAATGAAGATTAGTAACTATTAAAAGTGTCGTGCAACTCGGATGTCTTCAATAAAATCGTAAGTCTCCGTGCTTTCGAATAAAACCGGTTTTTTCAGTTGATCTAAAAAAAGTTCTAAAAAAAAAATTGTTAAAGCAACAGAATTAAACGTATGTTTATTGATTAATGAGGAAGGATTAAAGGGTACAGAGGAAAAGAAACCACTCAGTCAGAAAAAGTTAATGTGGAAAGGAAAAAAAAAAGGAATTTATGCCTATTTATACATCAACAATAAATAGGCATTCTATGTTTGACATCATATTAAAAATAAAACACACAAGTGTCTGGAATTATGCCCACAATTTGCCGTTACGATCCCGACAATGGATCTGTTTGCTCAAATACGCTTTGAAAGAAGGTTATGGCAATAAGCCCAGCAGACGCGAAAAGCCATTTGATCATATTCGATTGTTCTCAGACCCCCCAGATCTGCAGAGTGAATGTGAAAATTTAAGCACCCTGTCCACGCATCCGTACACTTGTCAACTTGCAATTATGGTGTACTGTTGCACGCGGTTGTGTGTCTCTGAGTTCATAGGTACATTAAAACTTAAAACTCTAGAGAGATTTATATTTTTCACATTTAAGTTTTTGGGTTCAAATAAAATCTCTAAATTTCTTCTTTTTCAACAGCGATATTATTGATTATGACAGCTACTTCAATCAAAATTAGTTCATCACATCAATTAGATTTTCATTAAATAAATATACATACAAACAGCTTAGATAATTTCAAGCTTGTAGTAATCGCAAGTTAGGCATTACTTAGACATTAAATGGGCGCGTCTTACTTCTTGAAGCGTCAAATTTTTAAGGATTCCACAATCCCTTTTTCTGGCCATACACAACCAAGGTTGGCCAAGTCAAGAAAATTGTCATTCCTGCAATCCAGGTAGGAACCATTTTAATATCCTGAGCAACACGAACTCCCCAATAATTTGGTCCAATGTGTTTGGTGGCTTGTTTAGCAGCTCTAGTAACAATGGTTGGATTCATTTTAAAGAATAGTCAAAATAGTCGGATGCTTTCGGTGTTTGTAAGTGAGTTGATTTCAATTGCTTTACATGTAATGTACTAAATTATGAACTGCGTAGACAAACAAATGGAAGATGTGCATGAGAGAAATATATGAGTTTATATACGCAGGAAGTAGTCTGCAGCATTATGCTGGAAGCAACCAATAAAATGCACGATATTATTTGGTTAACAGAATACTGGATGGGGGATTATAACCATTTCAAAATAGGATGATTTATTGGGCATAATTGTTTTCCAAAGCCAAGCTAAATCAAATCTGCCTAAGTCATTCCACTTTCTTTTCCTGGGGTCCCATAATAGGAAATGCCCGTCTGCAGATAACATGTTATTTTTTTCCACTTTTCTTAGGACCTCGCATATTTTTGACTGGAAAAAAAAATACATTATCTAGTCTGTGTATTCGCATTAGTGCATACAGTGCGTCGGTCAAGGTCTATTTGCATGAAGACCTCTGCAAGCATTGCTTTTGTTTAAAGTAGTATCAATCGGTGATTTTTTATTTAGACAGATTACAAAACTTGAAGATCGGATTAACCAAAATCTTAAATAGCAAATGACGAAAAGTATGAGTCGACCTCATGGTGAACTTCTGAAAAATAGACAAATGTCACCTTATAAAATTTCCAGCCCATTCATATTCATCTCGCACTTGTGATTTTTTTGCTATGCTGCGTACAGCATCACATTCAGTTAAAAAAGTGGAGAGATTCGACAAACGTTAATTTTTCTTTTGTCTCGGTGGCCTGCCCTTCGACCTGCGTTTTACAATGTAAGTTGTCAAACCTTAATTGTAACCTTATTTGTAATGTTGTGCGTAATATTGTTCGTAACCTATTTGTAACCTATTTGTAACCTTGTTTCTAGTATTTCCGTTCTCAACATTCGTAAATCTGATTGGTTGTTCAATGCCAGATTATTTTTATAAACTTGAACGCTATGAGTCTATTACTGCATGTTTCCTACATATGCACAAAGTGGTAAATCTCAATACGATTGATTGTCTGTGCATTTTTTTATATCATACGTTTCCGCCAGCTAAGCAAGCTAAAAATATATATATCTTCTCAAAATGTAATATACCTAATCATTCTGTTTTATCCTCAGGTTTGTTCTCCACATTCTCTGTATTCTCTATCTTCTCATCTGCCTTCTCACCTGTCTCTTTGGCATCATTCTTGATCTCACCATTAATCTCCCCCTGTGTAACAAAGTCGAAAATAGCCAAACCTTGGTTGGATGCCTCATTACCGGTAAAGTAATCTATGAAGCCAAAGAATCCATGGAATGTGTGCTCGCTTTCCTCCTGCTCATAAATCTTGGAGTAGATGAACTTCTTCTTGAAAGCCTCCATCTTATCGGTGAACTTATCGAACGTAATTGGATCGTGACCATAGCTCTTCAACTTCTCATTAAATCCATCATAAACTGGTCTTTCCAAAAGTAATCCAAGAGCTGGAGCTTTTGGAATATTCACCTTGGGCATTCTGAACGATTCTCTAATTTTATCGATCGGACAACCGGTTCTCACGATTAAACTAGCAAGACCGATCATCTTTCTAATCTGGTGGAGCATGAAGGACTGACCATGAATCTTAATCGAGACCCATTCCAGATTGCCGATAACAAATGGTTCGCTTACCGTTATATTCTTCATGTATCTCTTTGCCGAAGGATCACGGAAATCCTTGCCGTTGGTGAAATTGTGGAAGTTGTGCGATCCCTCGTATAGCTTCATGGTATCTCTGAATACGTCCAACTTCTCTTTCTTGATTCTGTACTTCTCTCTGGCTTCACCTGAAAACTTCTTAACGGTCTCCGAGGCAATTTGAAGAGGAACTGTAAGTGGGATGTCCTCTCTGTTGGCCTCAGTAATCTGATCCAGTTGATTCTGGTCGATTCCAGCAGCTTCCAACTTCCCTAACAAGTCCACCCAAAACTTTTCCCCATCTGCATCAACCCTAATGTTCTCTGGATGGTCCGCCTGCATTCTCTTAACCAGCTTATAAAGTGGCGAGTTCAAACGTGGAGGAAGAAATGAATATGTTGGCATGAGATACTCGTATATACGAGAAGAGCACATTTTTCTGCAGTCAAAAGATTTGTTGACTCGCTGATATCCCCAAACTCTTATCTGCTCTGGTAGAGCCTGATTGATCTTTTCAACCACATCTTCATCTTCAACAATCATCTTCAGGGAAATAACGTTACCGGCAGCATGAACTCCTTTATCTGTTCTTGCTGCACGCATAAAGCCAGATTTCTTCAAGTCATTCGAGTTGTTTTTCGAAATTGCTCCTGCATCAACCATTGCCTTGAAAAGATCTCCTTCAATTGTTTTGTTCGGAGGATTGATCTGCATACCGTGATATCCAGCACCGCAATAGCCAATCAGACATGCAACCTTCTTCTTAGGTTTCCTCTTCTCATTTGGGAACATTGGTTTTCCATCAGATGTTAATGCACGCCTAAATCAAAGAAAAAAATTGTATGTTGTTGTGTTAGTAATTCATGTTTTCCCTTAAATGCATTTCGAAAGTGTATCTGACGGTATTAAATACGTCAGATGATAAAACCTACCCACTTGTCCTTGAATTCACCCTTGTGTCGTTTTGCATCTGGGAGATCGTAATCGCTTTTCCTTGTTCTAAGCCATCTGTTCGAGGGATCCCTTCTTGAGCCTTCTTGTTCCCTGTCATCGACATTCGTCTCATGTTTTGGCGAAGTAATATTCTTCTCAGCGGCAGAAGTCTGTTGATCATTTGTTTGTTGAGCATCTCCTGTCGCCTTTATTTCTGTGTCTTCTTTTATTTGCATTATTGCTCAAAGCTCTATAGCTATATCTGGTGTTAAGCAAAGCTGTAGTGTTCTTTTTAAGCATATGAAAGCATATATGTGACCTTTTGTGGTGGATCCGAGAGCAGTCTTTCTGAAAAGTGAAAATTTGAGATTACAAAAAAAAAAAATACTAACAAAAAAAATAAAAAAAATAAAAAAAACTTCCCCGATTGATGTGAAAAATTTGGTTGAATAGCTTTTTCCTATCCTATATGCATCTTTCAAGTACCTACAAGTTGCTTTCGAATTTGGCTCTAAACCCAATAGTACGTTTGATAGAACAATATGAGGCAAATGACAGAGGAGGAGACCAAGGTGGTCTTCGAGAAGCTTGCCAACTATATAGGAAGAAATATAACATTCATGGTGAATAATCCAGATGATCCTCATGTGTTTAGACTTCAGAAGGATAGAGTTTACTACGTTAAAGCTAATGTGGCCAAGCTCGCCACTTCTATTGCTAGAAAGCATCTCATTTCTTTAGGAATATGTTTGGGAAAATTCACAAAGCACGGTAAATTCAAATTGCACATAACAGCTCTCCCATATCTTGCAAAGTACGCAAAGTATAAAGTGTGGATTAAAGAAAATGGCGAGATGCCTTTCCTATATGGTAACCATGTTCTCAAGGCCCATGTTGGTAAGATGAGTGAAGATATTCCAGAGCATGCCGGTGTCATTGTGTTTTCTATGAAGGATATACCTTTGGGCTTCGGTGTTTCGTCTAAGTCTACGTTAGAAGCTAAAAATTTAACACCTACAGGAATAGTTGCACTTAGACAAGCCGATATAGGTGAATACTTAAGAGAGGAGGACACTCTTTTCACTTGATTTAATTTGGTGGCTATATTCGGTAAAGATTTTTCTGCATCTCTCCTTTTTATTGTTGTCCAGCGCATGTACAGTACATATACAGTTAATTTGATCTTTCTTTCCAATATTATATTAACGGTATTCTTACTTCTGACAGAAGTAATATACAATTAGTTCATTTACATTTAAACAACTTGTTCATCTCCTACCCTTGTTCTTCTTTTTATTCTTTCTTCTCTTTCCTCCACTGCCTTTCTTAGCTGGTTGTTCGGGCTCTTTTGTCTGGTTGTTGACATTCAACGATTCATCAGCAACACCACCTTGTGTTTTATTGGATGACTTACCCTTCTTTGACCTGTAGTATGATCTATCCTTCAAAGGAAGCCATCTCTCTTCATCGATATTTCCGATAGTATTCTTCGGAAGTCTTCTAGGTTTCTCCCTGTGTCTTCTGTGTTTGGCAGCCTTACGATTGGAGTTGATGGCACTCTTCCTTCCAGCCAAGAAAATCTTAGAACTCGAAGATAAAAGAGGGCTTAATCCCTGATCAAGCAAGGCATCCACATCAACTCCTTGTGTCAATGACTCCACCTCTGGTAGCTGACTTGTATCGTTTCTAATAATGGCCTTCACCAAACTGCTCTGCTCGTAAACACCCTCATTTTCGTTTTCAGCTTTGGCAACCTGCTCAAAGAGCTGTCTGCTTTTTTCACTATCAACAGACAGCAACTGAAAGGCAACAAATTCTGCAAGTTTCAGCTGTTCCGTGTCTTTGAGAGACTCATTGCTGGAAATTGCCTCGTACACTTCGTTTAAAAGAGCAAAAATTGACTTCCGTCTCTCGAGTTTCTCATAAACATAATAAAGTAAAGGTGTAACGGCGATTGATTCACGGTTGATCAATGCGCTTCTGTCATGATTGACCGCATTCTCTAAAACGGATGCTGCATTCTGCAAATTGCCAAACGTTATGCAGATCTGTGCTGCAAGCAATGCAAATGGTAAGTCCTCGGGATGCTTTAAGGAGTATCTAAAGACTTTCTTATCATTTTTTTCGTACTTCAGATCACGTAAGTCAACACCAATATGTCCTAAAGTGACTAAAGCTTTACCCAAAAAGGAGCCTTGTTGACTCTTGAAGTGTCTTTCAGCAGCATCTGACAAATCCTTTCCGGCTGCCTGCGCTAGCAAAAACTCGTTTCGTTGCAAGCCACGTATCTGAGGAATTGTAAGTCTATCAATGATGTTGTGCAAAGAAGAAGGAAGCCCCAGCTCTCGATATAGTAAAGCAGGATTAGAATTTGAGTCTGCTCTTAATGATGCAAGATTGTTGGAGATGAGAAGCTTGAGAGCGTTGTCTTTAACATTAGCCAAATCAAACTTCGATAGTATTTCATCCGCCCCGTCATTATCACCCATAAGCTGTTTGATATATGCTATCTGAACCTCTATTGGAGCAATTTCCGAGAATTTTGAATCCTCCTCGTAGTCCTTAAGATTCTCCTGTGCAGTAGAAAGTGCAGTTTTAAGCAAAGAAAGTGCTTCATCATATTTCTCCTCCCTAACTTTCACTAGGGCATCGTTCGACATGAGATCATAGGATCCCTCCAAGTCATCTCCACTAATATTTATCACACGAGAACTATCCTGGTACTTCAACTGCGATTGAACTGCACGTTTGTTGACAGACAGGTCTGATTCTTCACCTTCCGGACTTGAAAGAAGTTGTTCATATAACTTCAATGCTTTTGCACTTTCTCCAGACCTATAGTAGTATTGAGCAAGAACGTGCTGAAATCCTCTAATGTTCTCACCCAGTGGAATTAACTTCTCTAACTCTTCACCCTTGTTGGTCTTGTAGTATATGTATGCCCTTTCCAAAAGTAGAAGTTTGTCGGAAATGCTGTCCTTCGCGATTAAAGCCTTATATTTTTCAATCAAAGCCAACGCCTCTTCATAGTTGTCCATATTGATAAGAGCAACTAAGCATTGTTTGAGAGCGTTCAAGTCTTGATTGTCCTTCTTTAGAACCTCCTTGGCCACTTCATACACCTTCTTGTGTGATTCAGACTCTGTATAGAGCTTCAGTTTAGAAACTAATTCAACAAGAGTAGACATTTTAATCTGATCTTACTCCACTGTAGTCCTAAAATGTGTTGATATTTGCCTTCTTTTTTTACTAATGTTCTTCTGTGATAAATTCAGTTAACACTTCTTCGAGTTTGATATCTGATCCTCGTATGAACAAACCGCTGAAAAAAAAAAATACTGCTGTTCTCGTTTTTTCTCCCTCGCTTTTTTTTTTGTCCCCTCATCTAATCCCCTAGGTTGTTACGTAATCCTTCCAAGACCAGCCGAAGTTTTTCAAATTTGAAGCCAGGTTACTCAAGCCACAGCCAGCCTGTTATAAAATACTAAGCAAGCTAATTTATACTATTAATATACAAATTTAAGCTGTACACTTAGAACCAAAAGCATGCTCTGTGAGTTTTTTGTGTCCTGCAAACTGAGAGTGAAGCCGCAGGCTTTACAAATCCACAAATATGCTGTTCGATATTCACACAATAGAAGAAGTCGGGTTTTCGTTCATCCTATTGCCTCATCTAGTGATAAATGGCAAAGAAAGCATGATTTCCAGCATATAAAGATGCAAGAAAAGAAAGATAAAAACAGCAAGAAGAAGCATGGTCAGTCCCCTGTGTTACCACCGTACAAATTTGGAAGTTATCCCAGCTTAAAGCTTCCCGATGAACATAGAAGAGAAAGCATAGCTAGGCTTGTTTCTAAGATCAATGACTTTCAACAGCTTAAACTTCTTCCTGAAATTCGTGATGCGATTATTAAGGAAATCAAGGAGAACACAGTCTTAAGAAGTCAGAATTATATGAATGCTCATACGAAAGTTAAAACAGAGGGAGAGCTTAATGGTTTGATTATTCGTCCTACACCGATTCAGACTGCTGCAATTAAAATCATCAACCAGAAAAGAGAACCGGGGGAATTTTTAAAAGTTTACACATTGGCGGCAGAAACTGGGACTGGCAAGACATGGTCCTATCTGGCACCTTTGCTTCAGTATCTTCGTGAACAAGATATAGCCCATGGAACTGATGATTACGTTGATATTAATGGTGAAAATGAGAATCAGGATCTTGATATCGCCGTAAAAGCAGCCAAAGGTGAATTTATCGGTGTTTCAAAGAGTACATTTCCTGAAATTGATAAAAAGATATTTGATCGACCTCGAAAAGCTGGTATAAGGAGTCTGATTCTTGTTCCTACCCATGAACTTGTAGATCAAGTTTACTCCACAGTTCAACACACGTCGAACACTTTGGGAACAAGTTGTTTTAAGTGGGATTTAGACTCCAATTTCAAAGTGTTCATGGATGCCTTTAGGAAGGGAATTGATGTTTTTGTGAGTACACCTCCAAAATTGCTATCATTAACAAAGTACGATTCAGTCAAACATCCAAAAGCTCTTTTAGGCTCCGTTGGATTTTCTGTTGTTGACGAGGCCGATACTTTGATGGATGGTTCCTTTATTCAGGACACTTACGGAATACTTCGGAATTTACCTAACCTTAATACTTTAGTGTTTGCTTCTGCTACTATACCCGCTGAATTCAATAGGGTTGTTCACAAGTTGTTCTCTGATGTTGTCTCAATAACAACACCGGCATTACATAAGCTGCCTAAGGCAATTGAATTCAGAGTGATCAATGCAGCTTTAGATCCGTACAAGGGTTCTAAGATGAAGGCCTTGGCACAGACACTTTACTCCATACACTGTGACGGAAGTGAGAAAGGTTTCGAGAAAAGAGTTATAGTGTTTGTGAACAATAAGGATGACTGTGCCAAAGTTGCTACCAGACTACGTGAAAAGTATTCTGATGATGCTGTTTATATCAGTGGTAATGATACCCCGGAGGAAAGAAAACTGAAAGTTAAAACTTTTATTGATCCTCCAAGCAGACTGGAGGATTCCAAAAGGCCAGTATTAAAGGTACTTGTTTGCACGGACCTTCTTTCAAGAGGATTAAATTTCACTGGTATTCGGAATGTTGTTCTCCTGGATGTTCCACATAACTCAGCGGATCTTGTTCATCGGTCCGGAAGAACAGGCAGAATGAATCAAAGCGGACGAGTTTTCCTCATAATCAACAACAAAGACAAGTCGCACGTGAAAGGATTACCGAAGGTGCTTAGAAATAATAGACGTTTAGGTTGATTGGCAGAATTGTTCCAATGAACACACGATACATGTATATAATGATATTTAACGTTCACGTTTTCCTACATAAAGTAACAGAACTTTCGAAAAAAAAGCAATATTATATTTCCTAGCAAAGTATTCGATTCAACCTATCACTTTAATCCTTTAATGTATCCCACAACCCCCTATTCTTTATAATCCATGGATGCCGTTGAAGATTATGCAGTGAAATTCTCTTCTTTGGTTCATATCGTAACAGCTTTTTGATCAAATCAGCTGCCTCTGATGAAATGAAAGTCGGTATTCGTAAATCCACTTTGACGATTCGTCTGTAAGTAACACCCGAGTTCTCATCCTCAAATGGTGGTCTTCCCACTAAAAGTTCGTACATTAAAACACCAAGAGCCCAAACATCAACAGTTTCATCATGACTTTTAGATTCAACCATTTCGGGAGGAAGGTAGTCCAAAGTTCCACACATGGTATTCCGTCTGGTGTTCTGTGGTGCATACACAGACCATCCAAAATCAGAAAGCTTTATCTGGTTGTGAAAGTGTACCAATATATTTTCCGGCTTCAAATCACGATGTATTATATGTTTGTTATGCATATATTCAAGTGCTGCGGCAACCTGGAATATATAGTATGACGTTGTGACCTCATCAAACCGCTTTCTTTTCTTGAGCATTTTGTATAATTCACCATAAGCCGCGTATTCCAATATCAGGTAAACATTCTTGTCATCGTAAAACCACCCGTATAGACGAAGACAGTTGGGATGGCGTAAACTTGCTTGAATCTCGATCTCTCTTACAAATTGTTTCTCCACCTTGTATAGCAATATTTCATCCTTGCTCATTACTTTCAAAGCGCATATAAACCCGCTCTTTTTCTCTCGAACACAATAAACGCGGCCAAATTTTCCCTTTCCAAGTCTTTTGCCAAGTTCAAAATCGCTAGGCTTCCATCTTCTTACTGGTTGTTTGTGTGTGGCATTTGATAATCGTTTGAACACGTTGTGTGAATCCACTTTCGAATAATGACCAGAGTTCTGCATTTGGCTCTTTTTACTTCTGTATACTCATTGATTTCCGGCCCTCTTCATTGACCATAATGTTTTCATGAATGATGCTTTCCTTTTGAATGTTTACGTGCGCGTATGTTTTCTATAGATCATAATTTAAGGTGGAGCGTGGTCGCGTTTTTTTTTTTTCAAACTTTTTTTCCTTCCGAAATAAAGGACTTAAATTTATCTGTACTTTTATCGGAAATGATAATCAAAACTTCACAGGATATTTTGTAAACCTTTTTATAAAAAGTTATTTTAAGAATGTAGTGGTATTCCCTGTGTGAATATGAAAAAGTAAATGGGCGTGATTTCTAGGCACTCATCCATTGTGATATTTTCACAACTTAGAGTACTTTAACACCCAACAGCGAACCTTTCGCATTATTTATGTATTCAATTTAAGCTTAATTTTTTGATATTTTCTGTACATTTTCCATACCTTTCGAAGTTCTAAACACGTGTACCCTGTACAAGAGATTGAGTCCCAATAAATGGTTTATATGATGTGCGATTGTGGTTGACAACATATTGTGAGCATTTCCAAAAGTTCAGTTGCCCGATCATTTTGAATGATTTTAATTGGTTGTACCTTCAAATTTAAAATAGATGCCGGAATGAAGAAAAATCTTATAATTTACTGAACTACTCCTCAGCTACAGTTATCGGCCTCGTTATTTGATACAATGAATGGGAACCTGGCCGTCAGAAAAGTTCCCACTTATAAGGCTATTAGTATTGGATTTAATATAGGCGTTGATACTTACTGTAGTATATATATTATGTGTATAGTTGAGTGCACGCAAGGGAATTTGTTTTTATTTCAAATGGTTGTAGCTCACCTTTTATTCGAATTGTATATCGATTACATTCTGGTTACTGAGAACTTAATTGTTCAAGGTCTTCATAGTTTTGACACCCATGATTGTAAGACATGACATCCAATATTATGGTATATGAATGTAACGCGTAGCCTGTGTAATGGCATTAATGCCTTCCATGTTTCAGCTATGTATTTTGCATCTCAGTAGATGATAAATACGCTTTTCTTCTTCGATACTATCAAATTCGAGTCAAGCTGCTTGTATTATAGGCCTTGTTAAAGTTAGTGTTACCAGATTTAAATAGTATTTCGATCTTTATTGTAGTATGTAATAAAAAGTATGTATAATGATATACAAAAGGGAATATCTTCACTTTATATAGATGTAGTTCTCGTATTAATCAGATGATATAACAATACCATCCTCACTTACTTGAACTTCATTGTTCGAGAGCATCATTGTTTTGACAGACTTTATTGTGTAATTTGCAATACATATCCATATAAAGAAATCCCTGTTGAAGTCAACCTTCAGCTGAAACCAAGAGTAACCTTCGAGTTCTCGCTGGATTACAAACGTGTTCGTAAGGACTCTATTTTGATATGTATGGTGGGAAATTAAAGCAGTATAATTTTTTATATGTGTCTTGACCCAGAATAATCTGTTACAATAAGAAAATAACATCATCGGACATGATGGTGCCATTCCTCTGGTTGTGAGGGATCGAACAAGGAAAAGTCACGTGTTATCCAAATGGTTACGTAATATTATGAGCGAAGCAACATGAGCGAATTATTTATTAAAATTGGACGACGAGATGCAAATATTTTATTAAGCAGAAAAACGAGAAAATATTAAATGAGTATTTAGCCTTTTTGGAAAACTCAAGATGAAGATAAGAAAGAAGAAGCAACAGCTTAGATAAGAAGAAGATAGAAAAAGAATAAGAAGAACAGAGATAAGAATAAGAGAAAATATAACAAGAAGATAAAAATAAGAAAACAAATAAAAACAAATACAAAACAAGTCATTAAAATAAATATAATAACACTTCAAATTATAAACATATACAAAGGGGTGCTTTTATCTATATCCTAGTGAATACAAACTAGTTGATTATTTCATTATACATTACTTCCGCACTTACTTAAATTACATCATAACATTCTAAAAACACTATTTTACAACATACAATACTTCATCTTTTAGTGGTTTGATTCAACACTTCAAAACAAACACACAAATCACTTTGGACTTACATAATCTAAAATAATTTAGGTTCAAACCAAAGCAGACCCCTTACAATTGGTAGCATCGGATAGTTACGATTACAGAACAAAGGATATAACAATATGGATTCATCAAGACCAAATGGAATTAATTCGAACATCAGCCCACCAAAGGCGGATTTCAATGGTTCGGGAAGAAACATGGCAGCCAGAGCGAACATTTTGATTCATGAGATGGATGAATATTTCGAAGCCGCAGAATTGACAAACAAAGTTAAAATGAAGTACATCTTTTCCAGAGCTTTGAGCGGTGTTGCAAAAAAATGGTACGATCAACATATCAGATTAGACGAAGAATACGGGGAGAAAGAGTATGAGCAAATTAAGAAGACATTTTTGGAACATTTTGCACCAGACAATGCTTTTCAAAAGGAAAGTTCAAAGGACAAGTTTTTCAAACTCACCCAAACAAGAGAGGTTCAATCATTTGCAGACGCTTTATTGACGATTGCTATGGAGATTCCTAGTTATTCAACCAACAACGAACTCCTTATAGATAAATTCATCAGTGGACTTAATCCAAAGGTCAGACATCACATGCACGCAGTTCCAGATGGGTCACATTTCGAAAAATATTTAGACGCAGCAAGGGAAGCAGAGAAATTTTTGAAATCAGATCCTGTTTACCTGGCAGAGTTGAGTGCCATGCAAGGAAACAATAAGAGACGTAGAGGCAATTATGGAAACAACAATCAATACCATAATCAAGGAACAAGTAGAAATGGATACACCAACAATGACAATAGTGGAAGATACAATAATAATTACCAGGCAAACCAACGTGGATATTTTGGAAGAGGATCTTACAGAGGCCGCGGCTATGGTAGACGCGGGTACGGTGGACCAAGAAGAGGCCAGAGTTACAGAGGCAATTATCATCAGAATGGTCAGCGCAACTTTTCATACTATGGTTCACCACCACCTCAAACGGGTACGAATCAACAGGGCTATGCCCAGGGGCACTTGCAGCGTATAGAAGCACAAGATGCACTAACAGATAACTCAGAAGACGTTGATATGGAACAAGAGAATAATTTAAATGCGGAGAGTCAATAGAAGCCGACCTATCTATTGATACACAAAGCGGTCAGAACGAAACAGAAGTGAAAATGCGTAATATAAAAAATTTTAAGAAAAAGGAAAATATAAAAACGAAAAAACAATTGGAAAATAGAAAAGAACAAAAAGACTTGAATTTGAACTCTTCGTACTCACAAAAAATTACAAAAACGCAAAAAAATACTGAAAATTTAAAAAATCAAAAAAATACTGAAAACTTAAAAAACTCAAAAAATAAAGAAAATTCTAATGTTCAAGAAAAAATAGAGGAAATACCTCATAGCGATCTAGATGATGCTCATGCCCTAGCGCTTAATATGATAGATCAAGATGCCTCGGTTTCCGTTAGAACACTCGAGAATAATGTATCTGATCACAATACAGAAAGTGAAGAATTTGTTGAAACCCTTAAAGAAAATTTTGAAAAATTAAAGTTAGAAAACCCTGATTTAGACGAAAGTTTTTTAAATGAAATTGTGTATAAGAATTACGGCCAGGACTTAAACTTAAACTACGTGGAAGCACCGCAAATTGCTGAAGCAGCTAAGGTAATTGCAATCTTAAAAGGGGCTTACCACATGCCAGTGGTCATCGACTCAGGGGCTACATCGAATTTCATTTCGAGGCAGATCGTAAAAGATTTAAATTTAGAATCAGAAATAAGGAGATGCGAACCTTTACAAGTTAATGCAGTCGGTCATAAAATGGTGACTTCACACTTCATCGTTTTGGATTGGACATTCCTTTTCCAGACTGAGATTAATGCAACGGTCGCGTTCTTCATAATTGACATTCCTACAAGAGATGTCTTCTTAGGTTTACCGTTTATTCAAAGGTACCAAGAATTTATTAATTGGAAACTTATCGGGAAGAGCAAGCCTTACCAGAAAACTGATTATAATATAAAATGTAATTGTCTTGACATAGCCGATTATTTAAAAGAACTTCGCAATCCAGAGCAAGTTCCCGGCATGCTATATATACAAACTCTTACCCCAGAAAATACTCAAATACGCACAGAAACAGAGGTTAGTGGAGTGGCACACTTAAAAGAAAAATTAATTAAAGAATACTCTGACGTGCTTACGAATGACCCTCCAAGTACACTACCTCCGAAAAGAAATTTAGTTCATCGTATTATCCTTCAAAGACCTAACGATACTACTTTTAGAAGGCAATATAAATTAAGTCACGCAGAACAGATCGAATTGACCAAACAAGTTAACGATCTTATGAAACGCAATTGGATTCGGCCAAGTGCTAGTCCATTCAACAGCCCAGTATTATTTGTAAAAAAGAAAGATGGTTCACTTCGAATGTGTGTCGACTATAGGGCTTTAAATAATCTTACTATTAAGGATAAATTTCCTATTCCTGATATTGAAAAGCTTACTAGCGATCTCGGAAAAGCAAAAGTTTACTCTAAATTAGATTTAATGTCAGGATATTACCAAGTTAGAATAGAGGAGACTGATATCGACAAAACAGCTTTCAGTACCGAAAACGGTCACTACGAATGGATGGTTATGCCATTCGGGCTAACGAATGCTCCTTCAACATTTCAACGACTGATGAATAATATTTTAGCACCTTACTTATCGAAATTCGTGAAAGTTTACATCGACGATATATTGATTTACTCTGAACATACGGCAGATCATTTCGACCATGTCCGAACCGTGCTTCAAACGCTACGGGAAAATAAGTTAATAGCAAAGCTCAGTAAGTGTGCATTCTTCTTTAAGAAATTAAGGTTTTTAGGCTTTGTAATTACACCTGAAGGTGTCGAGACTGATCCAGATAAAATAAAAGTTATTAAAGAATGGCCTACGCCAACCAGCATTAAAGAAGCACAATCTTTTCTCGGATTGACTGGTTTTTACCGAAGATTTATTCAACGATATTCATTAACTGCTAAGCCGATTTTAGATTATATTGCAAAACGTTGTGAGTGGACTTCCCTCCAAGATACAGCATTTAAAGACCTTAAAAATAAGTTCCTGTCAGCACCACTTCTTGTACATCCAATATGGGATCCGGGTTATACCTTTCGTATTCATACGGACGCGTGTGGTTATGCGGTTGGTTACGTTCTCGAACAACTCGATCCTTACGGGAAAGTTATAGGAGTTATTGCTTATGGTTCAAAGAAATTATTACCAGCTCAGCTTAGATATTCTATTTACGAACGAGAGTTCTTGGCAGTGATTGAGGCTTTAAAAACATGGCGTTATTACTTAATGAATCGCAAATTTATTATAAAAACGGATCACAAAAGTCTCATACATTTAAAGAATCAAAATCTCATTGACACTCAAAGAGTCGCCAAATGGATTGACTTTTTGTCCCAATACGACTTTGAGGTTGAATATATTAAGGGACATGATAATTCAGCAGCAGACGCACTATCGCGTTATCCGGAATTAAAATTATTAGAACCAGCTGCCGGTTTAGAGTTAGCCGCCGCAGCAGTCTTAGATGCCTTAGCGCTCGAAGACATAGATAAAAAACGGTCCGCCACATTTCTACATTCTATTATTACTTCTACTCTTGAAGACAATGCAATTGCAGATATTACCGATTCAGGCGCAATGATTGCAACATTGACGTCTGCTGACGAGTCCTCTGGATCCGTTCAGTCTATTTTAAAGTGGAATGATGACCTTAAACAACAAATTATAAAAGCGTATAAATATGATAAAGACCTAAGCAGAGTCTATGAGCTGTTGAAGAATGGGGCGAAGCTGAAACCGTCTACGCAGGACCTTCGTCATTATGCTCAGCACTTCAGATATCATAACGAATTACTATATTACACTACTTTTTTGGGTAGCGAGTATTCTAGATTAGCTATTCCATACGATAAAAAGATTAAAGATTTACTTGTGAGGCAATGTCACGACTCCATTACTGCAGGACATTTTGGATATTTCAAGACTTTCGAGCTAGCTCATAAAATGTTTTATTGGCCTAAAATGTTAAACTATATTAAGTCGTTCTGTAAGTCATGCAGCGTTTGTCAACGAAATAAGACCTCTACTCAAGCTGTCCAAGGACTATTTTCACCATTACCTATACCGGAAGGTCGATGGACCGATGTCTCTATGGATTTTGTTACTGCTGTTCCGAAAACTATTCGAGACCATGATATGATTCTGGTTATCATTGACAGATTTACTAAAATGGCACATTTTATTGCCACAGATAAAACTCTAGACGCACCACGTTGTGCACAGTTATTTTTGGCCGAATGCTTTAAGCTTCATGGCATCCCACACCGTTTAGTGTCGGATAAAGATATTAGATTTATGAATAAGTTTTGGTATACATTTAATAGTATGGTAGGTACCTCCCTACTCATGTCTACGACAAACCATCCGCAGACAGATGGCCAAACTGAACGTGTCAATCGCGTTTTAAACCAATTAATTCGCACATATTGCGCTAATGACTTGACAAGCTGGGACACTATGCTTCCTATGCTAGAATTTGCTTATAATAATAGTATACAAAAATCATCAGGCATGACTCCGTTTGAGCTCAGCCAAGGTTATAGACCTACTTCACCTACTTTTATATCAGGCGCCAGAGTTGATAGCTCTAGGTATAGTCCTAATGCTGAAGAATATGTCAAACGCATGAAACTCGTTATGCAACAAGCCCAAGATAATTTAGTTTTAGCTCAACATCATCAGGAATTACAACATAATAAGAAAGTTCGCACTCATGATTTTAAAGTTGGAGATCTCATACTTCTAAACAAGGATTGCTTCAACCGGAAATATAAATATCACAAAGTTTTACCAGTTTTCATCGGACCTTACAGAATCATTAAACAACAAGGTGATAACGCATTTGAAATCGATTTCCCAGAAACCGTACATACAAAACGTGTTTTCAATGTCCGTTGGTTCCGTCACTTCCTTCAACAGAATGCCGCATTCCCTCGCGTTCCTCCTCGCACAGACCTCGAAATTTTACAACGATTGAGTGAAGTTACAGCTATTGCCGCTTATGATCGCGAACATCAAACTTATGACGTCCATTGGAAAGATTGTGATCCCGAACATAGTACTTCAATTCCAACATCTTACCTTAACAAAATGCCATCCCAACTTCGTTCCACATTGATGACCAACTTAGGACACTTAATCCGTTTACAACAATACGAAGATCATTCAAAGGATGAATTTGGCACACCACCGGAGGGTTACACAGTCGATTAATGCGACCTACAACATTTTGAATTTTGTTTTAAGAGTGGTAACGATCGAGGACGATCTTTTTGCAAAGCGCGGTATTGTGAGGGATCGAACAAGGAAAAGTCACGTGTTATCCAAATGGTTACGTAATATTATGAGCGAAGCAACATGAGCGAATTATTTATTAAAATTGGACGACGAGATGCAAATATTTTATTAAGCAGAAAAACGAGAAAATATTAAATGAGTATTTAGCCTTTTTGGAAAACTCAAGATGAAGATAAGAAAGAAGAAGCAACAGCTTAGATAAGAAGAAGATAGAAAAAGAATAAGAAGAACAGAGATAAGAATAAGAGAAAATATAACAAGAAGATAAAAATAAGAAAACAAATAAAAACAAATACAAAACAAGTCATTAAAATAAATATAATAACACTTCAAATTATAAACATATACAAAGGGGTGCTTTTATCTATATCCTAGTGAATACAAACTAGTTGATTATTTCATTATACATTACTTCCGCACTTACTTAAATTACATCATAACATTCTAAAAACACTATTTTACAACATACAATACTTCATCTTTTAGTGGTTTGATTCAACACTTCAAAACAAACACACAAATCACTTTGGACTTACATAATCTAAAATAATTTAGGTTCAAACCAAAGCAGACCCCTTACACTGGTGCGAATTGCCCATGTAGCGTAATTGGTTAGCGCGTTTGACTTCTAATCAAGAGATTCTGGGTTCGAGTCCCAGCTTGGGTGCAGGCAATTTCATATTTTTTTAAATTTTTTGTATACTGAATGCCCAAGGGTGGCACGTGCACTACCAGGTAAGGAAAAAAGCCATCTCGCCTGATAACAGCAGTCCGAGATTCCTGTCTTGGCAAATACAAGCATTTTTGGGATATGGTCTTATGACAGTAACATGAACCTTCTTTCGTGTTTTTATTTTTCACATTTTGCCCTTCATTTTGGCCCTGCTTTAAAATCGATCGATACCTTTTTTTTTCTTTACTTCTTTGAAAAAATAAAGGGGTGCTAGATGATGCAAAGAATGGCAAACTCCTTTTCTCCCGGGGTTGGCGTGATTTGCGAAGTAGACAACAGAGAACATCAAATTGACACTAATGGGATTAACAAATTCAGCTTGGGACTCCACGATTCATTACATGAATACAAATCAGAACAAATAGATGCGCATGCTATGTCTTTTTCGGAAGTAGAAAAGAGCAAGTTGAATGTGGAATCTGACAATGGTAAGAATTTACTGAGAAGTGAATCGATTGAAGATTATATTCCAGATAAAGGAAGAAGAGGCAAACAACGAAAGCCTAGAATTGCACCCTCGGTGCAAACAACTAAGAATGTTTTGGTTTGCACATCATCATGTCCTTCTTGTTTGTTGAAGCCAATAACTAGGTCGTATCAACAGAATAACAGACCGTTAGTCAGAAATGAAATTCCAAAGAGGTTTCTTCATCCAGGAATAGAGATGCTTCGTATAACACACAGGAAGAAAGTCAAGAGAATGCTTAGATTGGATATTGATACGAACCGTCTATACTGGAACACTAAATCAACGTCTTTCCTTGAGATCGAAAAGATCAAATATATCAGACTGGGCGATAATGCTAGAAATTACAGGGAAGAATTTGGTGTTGCGCCGAAGTTTAAAGATTTGTGGATAACTATAATATACCACAATTACTCAAAATCAAATAATATCAAGGCGTTGCATGTTATTGCATTGAACAAAACGGACTATAACACATTTCTCTACACACTGAACAATATGGTCTATTTTATGCGGCAACTACAATCTGGACTTTGTAGTTCGGTAAACAGTGATAGCTTTATTCAGTATCATTGGAATAACACGGTCGCCAATGATGGGAAACTTACATTTAAAAGTGCTCTGAAATTAGCCTTGAAACTACACATTTATATAAGCAAGGAATCTTTGTCAAGACAGTTTAGATACGAGGATAAAGAGGCAAAGGGATTTCTTAACTTTCTGCAATACAAATCGTTTATTAGGAAACTTGGTCATCGCTCTGAATTCAAAGCAATATTTGAACGCTATTGTGATGGAAACGTGAAAGATTTAATGAACAAGAAAGATTTTAAGAAATTCTTGTGCGAAGAGCAGAAGGAGAGAATTTGTGACGAATGTGCGTTGGACCATATTTTCAATGAGTTTTCCTCTAATGGTCAAACTCTAAATTTTGATGAATTTACATCTTTTTTAATGAGTCTATACACGAATGGCATTAGAAATCTTGTGGAGGATTACACGAAACCATTGAACGAGTATTTCATTTCATCATCACACAATACATATCTTTTGGGAAGACAATTCAATGGCATTTCATCTATTGAAGGCTATATTCGAGCACTTCAAAGAGGATGCAGGTGTATTGAAATCGATGTTTGGGATGGAGATAATGGCCCGATCGTTACACACGGAATGACATTTACCGGGTCGATTGATTTCAAATCGGTTGTGGAAACGGTGAGAAAATATGCTTTTATAACTTCACCCTTTCCTGTTATTATTTCACTTGAGGTTCGCTGCTCTGAAGAAAATCAAATGAAATGCGTAAACATTCTTAAAGAAGTGCTTGGATCAACACTTCTACATGGAAGACTTGACAACAACCAAACAACGCTTCCTTCTCCTCTCGAGTTAAAACATAGGATTCTTCTTAAGGTTAAAAAATCAAGAATGAGTTCTATCCCAACTTCATATATTGATAATTCCATGTACGGCTCACAATCAACGACCACATCATCGTTCAGTGAAGACTCTACATTTACATATCCGTTGGTAAGCTCGAGTACGAATCCTACGTCAGGACAACTTTCATCTGGCTCTCTATCATCTAGCTCATCCAACACTACACAGGTTATAATGACGAAAATAATGCCAAGAGCTAAGAGATCAGTACCAATAATTACTGAATTGAGTTCTATGGCATTCTACACTGTTGGTTTAAAATTCCGAAACTTCTCTCTTCCGGAATCGAAGACTTTTAATCATTGCTTTTCATTTAGTGACCGCACAGTGTCCAAGATGCTTAAAGAGATTACGAAATTTAATGCCATAATGAAACATAATAGAAACTACTTAATGAGGATCTACCCATCCGTTTATAGATTCAAGTCGGATAACTTCAATCCGTTAGCATTTTGGTCACTAGGCTGTCAAATAGCGGCCACAAATTGGCAGGTTTACGATGCGGGTCAGCAGATTAATGAGGCATTGTTTAATGTTGGTACATGTTCTGGGTATATCCTGAAGCCCAAATCACTGAGAATGCATAAGGATAAATTTCGGAAGACAAAGGACTTTCAGAATGTTATGAGATTTGATAAATTGAATTTCATAGAGTTGAATATCATTTCTGCTCAACAGCTTCCTAAATCTAAAGATATGAAAATGAAAACTTTTGATCCATACATTGAGGTTGAGCTGTATAGCGGTAAAGTTCTTGACGCCGAGTATGAGATGGGATCAACAAATATGATTAAAATGGGGGAATCTTTAATTAAAATTAATCCCGACAGCATGGCCAATCATGGATCAGAATTTGATTCTCAGAAACTAATCAACTTGGGCTCCCCTTCTCTTGTCTTCAGGACCTCATCAGTTTTACAAAATGGATTTAATCCTATCTGGAATGAGAAGCTTAAGTGCAAGTTTTGCGCAAATAAAGAAGATATGGTGTTCTTGAGATTCCTCGTGAAATGTAATACACCAGATAAAAGTGATGTGCTTCTTGGAATTTACTGTTGTCGGCTGAGCTATCTTAAGCAAGGATACAGACATCTTCCTATATATGATCTTCAGGGTGAAGAATACATTTATTCCTCTTTATTCTTCCATGTTAATTATGGTGAGTGTGAATGATTATGAATAATGCTTTTTTTTTTTTTTCTATATTGGGATATTTTAGTTCTACTGTATATACTTGATACCTATTAATGCATTTATATTTCTAAGAAGCAATTACTGTACATGCGCATAAAATAACGTTCCTTCTAGTTCAGAAGTACGACATGATATCGTCATCTTCACTAACCTTTTTCTGTGATTCCATGTCTTGCCTTTTCTTGCCTGCAAGAAGCTCTCTTCTAGTTTCCGGGCCCATATCTTTATGACCTCTCTGCCTTATCACCTCCATTAGGAAATCACGCTGGTCTTCAGTAATATCATTCTTATATCTCTGTGCAAATGCAAGCAACGCTTTATGCCAAACAACAGGAAGTTGTGGGGCCTCTTTTATTTTACGTTGTTCAGAATTCTCAAATGTGTCGTCTGCGTCAAGCATAACATCCTTGCTCGATTGATCCGTGATGACCCTGAACTTCATAAAATAGAACACGAGATCATCAATAGTTTGATATGGCAATGCGTATTTTTTCTCTATCAAAACCCGGATGAAAACAGTGGCCTGTGGACTGAAATCCCTCTGAAGCAACCATGAAAGAGCCACAGAAGCATGCTGGACTGGAATAGAACACTTTTTAAGAATAGAAGCGACAATCATTGCTTCTCTTGCAGTGCACTGCTCTTCAACTAACGGGAAAAGGAAACCTTTAAAGAACGCAGCGGGTTTATATATACACTTCTTCAAAGACATGTACAAATGGTAATTCAACTTGTGATCCTCACTCTCTTCAATGTTATCCCTGAATCTTGGATATAGGACCATGCTCACAAACCTTTGTGCTTTATTTGAAGGAAGGTTGGACACAAATAGTCTCGTTGCCTCATACACCACATTTGGGGTCCACTTTTCTGGATTTGTCACGTATAAAATATCCTCCCAGTTCTTGATGGATGGTAGAACTTTAAACAACTTAGGTAGTTTTCCATGAGTCCAGGCACTCAAACTTTCACCAACCTTTTCATAAGCTTCAATCACTCTAGGAGGAAGAAAGACCTCACCCTGCTCTGGCTCCTCCTTATCACCCACATTCTGACTTTGCTCTTCTTCCTGACTCTTTGTCTGTTCTTCCATCTCTTTCTCTCGTATTTTTTCCAAAATCTTATCGGCCAAGTTGAAACTACCAGCAACAGCTGAAGTTGAAGTCTGGGCATCTGGCTTGAAATACGACTCGAAAAGTTTCATATCCTGTTCATCCGCATCTTGTATTTCTATTTCTTCTTCTCCATAGTCTTCATCAACTTCCTCGTCATCTTTCTCTTTTTCCTCTTCATCGGATTCCAAGTCAGAGCCTGCAAGGTTAAACTGTGATGCAGCTTTCCGGTTAGCTTGGTCCTCTTCTTCCTGCTCAATTTCCTCCTGTTGCTCCTTAGCTAACTTTAAAATCTTTCTGGATGATGCTGCATCAAATGTGACCTCATCCTGGTTTTTCCCCTCGTTGTTCTGTGCTTTTCCTTTCTTCTTGGAAACTTTGGAAGCTTTTCTACCAGAGGCTCTTAGATTTCCTTTTTCTGCCGCTATATCCTTGTAAAGCGGAACATGGCGAGACTGGTCTCTCATACTCTTAGTTGTGACCTTTGGCATATTTATTTGCGATTGCTCGTGCAAGAATTCGAGTTCAGCAAGACTTTTCCAGAAAACTGTTCATTCCAGATGAAAAGGATTTAGATCTAAATCATAGTATCCCCTCAGTGCAGCTGAAAAAAAAAAAAAAAAATTGTAAAAAAATTTTTAGGGCAAGGCTAGCGAAAAAAAAAAAAAAAAAAAAAAATCCGATGCAAATAACCTCATTTAAATTGATTTGAGATCATCACTAAATCACGTTCGCCTCTTTGTTCGACATTTGGCACAGTTTAGGAACACCGGAAGTTTGTACTAACAAAGATGGTTGCATTATCTAGAAAGAGAAAATCAACACACACAAACCCAAAGACAGTTTCTGCCAAAAGGGCCCGGAGATCGCACTCCCTGGAATGGAAGCGTGCTTCAAGGATGAAGACCATCAACAAGAGTCCAAAAGGCCATAGGGAGCCATTGGATTTCTTTGTTTGGGGTTCGGGATCAATGTGTGAGCTTGGACTTGGGCCGAAATCAAAGACAAAGGAGGTCAGGAGACCGAGATTAAACCCATATTTGAAAAAGGAGGAAGTGGGGATAGTGGACTTCGCTGTTGGTGGTATGCACACCCTTGCACTTGACAAGAGCAACAACGTGTGGTCGTGGGGAACCAATGACATGGGTGTGTTGGGAAGAAACACATCTTTGAAGAAGGAGACACCATTGGATGAGAAAGAGGAGGAGGATGAAGACGATGAAGATGATGATTTGAATGAGGCAGAATCCACGCCAGGTCTTGTTGAAGGTCTTCCAAAGGACAAGAGGATTGTTCAATTGGCTGCCACGGATAACTTGTCGGCAGCATTGCTTGAAACTGGTGAGGTTTATGCTTGGGGTACCTTCAGATGCAACGAAGGAATTCTTGGTTTCAGCAAGAAGGTGAAAATACAGAAGACACCGGTGCAAATCGAGGATTTCGACAACATAGTGCAGATTGCCGCTGGAAAGGACCACTTGCTAGCACTGGACAGCAAGGGTGTGGCCTATGCCTGGGGAAACGGCCAGCAGTTCCAGTTGGGCCGTAAGATTATGGAAAGAACTAGAATGACCTCCCTAGAACCACGCTCTTTTGGATTGAAGAACGTCAAGTACGTTGGAAGCGGTGATTACCACTCGATGGCCATCACGCACGACGGCAAGGTCTACACCTGGGGTCTCAATCAGTTTGGACAGTGCGGAATTGCATCCAACATCGAGGATGGCTCGATTGTCAGTCGTCCAACTGAGGTCACCGAGCTTTCCGGTAAGGACATTGTTGCAATTACAGGTGGTGAGCACCACACGTTGGCACTCTCATCGTCCGGCGAGGTGTACGTGTTTGGAAGATACGACATGAAGGAAATTGGTATTCCTGAGGACAAGCTGCCTTTGGATGACTGTGTCAAGGACGCTAGAGGACACGTCAGATGTCTCCCAGTTCCAACTAAGTTGACCAGCCTACCACCAATCAAAGCTGTCGCAGCCGGCCCCCACCACTCCCTTGCACTCACCAAAGATGGTGTTGTGTATGCTTGGGGATTTGCCGATACTTTTGCAGTCGGTTTGGGAATGCTAGACGATGACGTCGACCACCCAACCAGAATAGACAACACTGCCACGAGAAATCATGCAATAGAGTTGATTGGATGCGGAGGCCAGTTCAGTGTCAGTGCTGGAAATAGGTTGCCCGACGACAAGGCTGAGTCTAGAAAGGCTTCTGTTGAGAAGTTCGAGGAGAACTTGGCATGAACGAATTTTACGATGTACGCTTGAAAGCACACACACTCTCACTTTTTTCCTAGAGATGTATTATATTATATTATACTACTGTTGAATTTATGATTCTCATATATATGTAAACTGTCTATTGATTCCATTTTACTGCAATTTCCTACTCTATTTTGCATTCGCAGAGCACCGCAACCGCTTACTCGTCCATACGCACATTTAACCCGTGTCCGATCATGTATTTCTTCACGTCCAAAACCGTATAGTCTCCACGATGGAACATTCCGGCTCCCAAAGCTGCATCTGCACCCGTTTCGTTAAATACATCGACGAAATCCTGCGGTTTGCCGGCACCAGATGAGGCAATAACAGGAATACTGACTGCAGACTTGATCTGGTTGATCAACTCAAAGTCATAGCCTTGGTTTGTGCCATCTCTGTCTATGCAGTTGAGCAAAACTTCCCCTGCACCCAACTTTTCGCATGCCTGGCACAACTCATATGCACCCAGCTCGTGAACTTTCCTACCACCCTGCGAAGTAACACGATAATAGCAGTATTCTTCCCCATTTGGACCCTTGTCCTTGGTCTTTATCATGTTGTATTTGCAGCCGGCCGGATCTGCCACGTAGTATCTTTTAGGATCGACAGATATGACCACTGCCTGGTTACCGTACGCTTCTGAAATCGTCTCTATTGGAGTCTTTCCGGTGGGCTTTTCACCTCTTGCAATGTATTCTTCGGCGGCTTTCACGGCATCCGAACCAATCGAAACTTTATCGGCACCAGCGCGGAAATATAGAGTTGCAACCTCAAGGGCAGAGATCACGGTTCCATCCGGATCAACAACAGTCCTGATTCCTCCACCCACAGTGAGAGGAACAAAACAGGTCTTGGCAGCCTGTCTCAACACCTCAAGCATAGGCTGGTCTTTGATTGGTGAGTTTCTAAAGGATGTGATGTTAAGAAACGTGACTTCGTCCGCACCCTGCTTGTAGTACTTTTCTGCCAACTTGACAGGCTTTCCAAGATTTCTAACATCTCCACCACTTGCCTTCTTCTCTCTCACATTGTACTGGTCTCCCTTGGTCACAACCAAGTCGCCTTCGTCGTTTGTCCGCACATCTAGGCATGCTATTATACGGTGTGTTAGTCCAGTCCTTGTGTCTTTCAATTCGACACCCGAGTTTCCAGGAGGCAAGTAACTTGGCAAGACATCAAGTGAGACTTCTTTTTCCTGCTCTAGGAATGCTCTGATGACCTTTAATCCGGCCTTACCGGACTTCTCCGGGTGAAACTGCGTAGCAAAAATGTTATCTTTGGCAATTGCCGCCAAAAACTTCTCCTCCCCGTACTGGGCCAAAGCCAATTTCCAACCTTGCGACTTTTCTAGGTCTGAAATCTGTGCTTCATCCACAATTGCCGCATAAGAGTGAACAAAGTAGTACCTGGCGGCAGGATTCAAGTTGTACATTGTTTTTCCACTTTTGTTCAACTCTGGCACTGTAAGCTTATTCCATCCTATTTCCGGCACCGTCTTTGTCTTTTCATCGAACTTCTTCAATTGCAAATCGAGAAAGTTCAATCCCTTTGTATCCTGGCTCTCTTCTGATCCACTAAACAAGGCCTGGACACCAACGCAAATTCCCATAAATGGCTTTCCAGAGGCCACGTAAGCTTTAATTGGCTCCACAAATCCCATCTTGCGTAATTGATCCATCACGTGGCCAAAATTTCCCACTCCGGGCAAGATCAACCTTTCCGCCGATGCCAAAGCTGGGTCTGTTCCTTTTTTAATGAAGCTGACTTGGAATCCCAAATGTTCGATTGCATTTCTCAAAGACTGAAGATTTCCGCTCTCGGCGTCAATCACGTGAACAACCTTGTTTGTCATTTTTGTATGGCGACTACGAGTGATACGAATTGCACTGCTGATCTCAAAAACACCTCATAAAACGGGAGTACCTGCTGGATATATGAGTAGTTTTTTTAATACCGTTTTTTTTATTTATATGGCTACTCCCATTCGCTTTTTCGCTTGATATCACACATTGAAAAAAAAAAAGCTTAGCGCGAAAATTGATAGATGATTGAAAAGTGAAAAAAAAAAGAGTCACACGTAGTGGTAACGTAGAACAGATCAAAGAAGCAGTTCAACACATCTTTAAAAGTTAGCCGCCAACAAAAATACAGTACGTCTGAGGATCGCCAGCAAAAGAAAAATACACTACAAAAGGTTAAAAGTCTTAGATAGATATTCATTGCAAAAGGATACAAAATCCAGTCGATTCGAAGCGATGTAAATATACAGAAAAGCGAAAAATCAATTCTTGGCTCTTCTTGCCTTGACAGCATCAGCTAGCTCCTTCAACATGCTAACAGTGGTCTCCCATGACACACAGGCGTCTGTGATAGACACACCGTATTTCAGCTTGGACTTGTCCTCTGGGATTGACTGGTTACCCTCGTTAATGTTAGACTCAATCATCACACCAATCACCTTCTTCTCACCACCAGAAACCTGTCTTGCAACCTCCTTGCAAACTATTGGCTGGTTTCTGTGGTTCTTCTGCGAGTTACCATGAGAGCAGTCGATCATCAGAACTTTTCCTTCTGGAAGACTTGATTTGGCCACTGCAACAGACTTTGCATCGTAGTTAGGGCCGTGCTTTCCTCCTCTGAGAATCACAAAGCAGTCCTGGTTACCAGTGGTTGTCGTAATTGCAGCGAGACCCGTTTTCGTCACACCCATGAAGTGGTGTGGGAAGGAAGCAGCCTTAACAGCATCAATAGCAACACTCAAAGTACCATCAGTTCCGTTTTTGAAACCAATAGGGAAGGAGAGACCAGAGGCAAGCTCTCTGTGAAGCTGAGATTCAGTTGTTCTGGCACCAATAGCTCCGAACGACAAGCAATCGCTCAAGTACTGAGGAGAGGTTGTGTCAAGCATCTCACTACCAATAGGAAGACCAAGACTGTTAAGGTCAATGAACAGCTTTCTGGAGATCTTCAAACCCTTGTTGATCTTGAAAGTTCCGTCTAAGTCTGGATCGTTAATAAGACCCTTCCAGCCAACAGTTGTCCTTGGCTTTTCTAGATATGCTCTCATGATCACACAAAGCTCTCCTTTGAGCTCCTCTGCCAATGCTCTTAATCTGTGAGCGTAGTCCAAAGCTGCCTTAGGGTCGTGTAAGGAACATGGTCCGACAATTATAAGCAGACGGTCATCTTTTCCGTTGATGATATTCGATGCTTCCTTTCTTCCCCTTATCACAGTAAAAGCTGCGTCTTTTGTAAGTGGGAGCTCCTGGGTAAGCAATTCAGGAGGAATTAACGGGTCGTAGCCCACGACTCTCAAGTCGTCGTATTCCTGTGGGGCTGGAGTAGAAGAACGTTCGTTATTCTGCGTAATGAAATATGTTATGTTAGTACATGCGTCTGATATTTTTCATTTTTTATTTTTTCAAAAAGAGCGTCGAAAGCACGATACCCCGAGCTCAAACAGCCTTTTACTTACGCTCATGATTAGCGGTTGTGTAAATATAAACGGTTAGCAAATAGTGTCGCTAGTCTGAAAAGATGCAATTACCAGAAGCAAAATGGAGCTAAGGAAGAAGAATCAAACATTTCGAGGAAGGTGAAAAAAAAAAGCATCGAAGCGAGGAATATATATGGATATTTCATACGCATCGACCGAATTAGTGCCAGCCGTGCATCTCATCCTCCGGACTTCAATCTGTCGTTACAACAATAATGGAATGAAAATATTTATTCCAATATGCGGGCCGATGGAGTGCCAAAAGACCGCACCTGGATGAAAGAGTGACTCACGAAATTTTTTTTTTCTTCCTGTTACAGGGATTTGACACGTTCATCTACTCATACATTGTAATGAGTAATTTTGTTTAGAAGAATCAAAATCGTACGTTGCAAAATTGGGGCTGTTTATATATAAATCATGGTGTAGCGCCTATAAAATTTGTACGTATCACATGCCTACAATTAAAGTCTTTTCAGACAAACCCGTGGCCTTTTTTTATGGAGTTCGCAATATTGGCTATTTGCACCTTATTACTGGTTGTATATAGCCAAACACCGCAGCTAAGTAATGTATGAAACTTCCGTCCTCTGCTATTGACAGTGAAAATTAGAGGGAATGAAAATTTTCAAATTTTGCATCGCTTAAATTTTCACCACGGAAAAACAAAGTGGAAAAAAGATGTTTGACAAAAAAAAAAGCACACAGAAACGAAAAAATTAAAAATTAAAAATTGGTGGGGAAGGGGGACAGGCAAGAAAATGAAGAACTGCCCCTTTACAGACTTTTATAGACGCGACGCTGGCACTAAAAGAAGCAACAATGGCAAAATAAAAACTAGGGTAAAAAACATATCTGAGGTTCCGAATCCGAAGATCCCCTTTTTCTATAACTTTATCTCCGGAAGCTTTCGGCAGACCCAGTAGTTTAATTAATAATACTTGGGTTTCCTAGCTTTTTCACAACTTTTCCATTTTTCGTTTAATCATTCCTTTTGCACCCAGCTTGTGCTCCTTTATTTCGAAGATCATATGCCTTTTCCTCCTTATTTACAGCCTTGTCTAGCGTTTGACGGATGAAATTAATTTTAATTGCTATAGATAAGCGAGTCGTTGAGTGAAATAAGTGTCAGAAGACTTCAGGAAAAGAAAAAAAAGTTTAGGATTTTTTAACAACATATAGCACCCATCCGTAAAGATTGGTGATCAATAACCAAACTGACACTGCATTACAGGAAATTGCAAATTGCCAAAATGGTTCCCAAGTCCGATGACATTGAGATGCGTCTAATCAGCGATATTGCTGATAAGGGCAAATCGGATGTTTCGAGTTCTGGGAGCTCCGGTACCAGTTTGAGCGAGCGAAGTTATTCATTTGAATCTTCAAAGGTCAATCGGCCAAAGTCAGTCTTTCGTAAACTACTTGATGCCATTCTTTCTGTATATAAGGGGTCAGAAAAGCCATCGGATAGCCCGCCTTCGTTCGGCAATAACATTTTTCGGGCTCTTGAGGAGTTCCCACGGAAATTATCTTTTTTACTCCCGAACAAACTCAAAATACTTATCATAGTATGCTTCAGTTTGGCATGGGTTTTGACTCTCCGATCAATTTTGTTTCCATATTTATCTGCACCACCTTTTTACAAAGATTCGGAATCGGGACAGTCTGAAAAAATAATTACTCTATCGTGCGGGCACGAAAGTTTATTCTGGAGGGGTGAAAACGATGCCTGCGGACTTAACGCCAAAAAATGCGGGTCACGTGACACAGGCCCTTTAAGCAAATCTCCGATCGCTATTAGATGCCCTGCCTTTTGCGACTACTCATCGCGGACTTTTGCTTCTTTACCTGTTGGAAACCAAACAGTAAAATATCGCAGTTACTACATCGGTGGTGGGAAAGTCGAGAAGGACCCACATTATTTAACATTGCCGTACAGAGCCGACTCGTTTCCATGTGCCGCGGCAATTCATGCCGGTCTCATTTCTCCGGAAATGGGTGGTTGTGCGTTTTTAGAATTTACCGGTCCGCAATATTACTTTAACTCTACCAGTGGGAGAAACACAATGCCAGAGTCAATTGGCTTTGATAGCTTTTTCCCGGAATCGTTTCGCTTTGTCAAGCATCCAGGTACCTGTATTCGGTGCAAGGATCCTAGGATTTTGGCAGAGTCTATAAACATCGTCTTTGGTTTTTTGGCCATATACTCTTTGGATGGTCTTACTGGATTCTGGATGGTCTGCATCTCTCACTTCTGGACAGTACTATTGAGCTTCGACCCCCCTTTATTGGTCGATCCGGCAAGATTGGACTCGATTCCAGAACTATTGTCTCTTGGATTCCGCCGTTTTCTCCCGCTATGTTTTATGCTTTTTGCAGTGTGGAAAGGTGCTTGCAATATCACATTAACTGAACCCACTTCTCAGGTGTGTAAAGCCTTTATTTGGTATCCACTTTTCTGCGTTGGAATGTTAAACAATGTTACCTTTGACAGGCTTCCTTTGGACCGGCTTACACCGAGCGATATTAGAGAAATGCCCGGCTCAATGACAGTGTGCATTATTTTGCTTGTTATCACCATTACTTGTGTCATAATCCAGGCTTTCCAACTTTGGAAAGCAGGAAGAATTGGAGGCTGCATCTGCGGATATGCATTGCTCATAATTATAATATCCTACCTCAGCAGAATTCCCGGCTTGGAGTTTCGTCTCCATCATTACGTAATAGGGCTCATTCTTATTCCTGGGACTAGGACAAAAGGGATTACCGCTTTTATCTTTCAAGGTTTACTACTTGGTTTGGCTGTGAATGGTGTGACAAGATGGGGATTTTCCTCAATTGAAGAAACTAATTTATCATTACTTAGAGGTGACAGTGCCGGTAGAATGGCTCCTCCTTCCTTTTTGGGATACACAGCGTCCAATTCTAGTATTACGTGGTATTCTCCTCTTACTGAGGAAAATCAGCTTTACGAAAAGACGGGAAATGGCAAGTCGGCGAAACCAAGAGGAGAGGATGATTGGTTTTCACTTTTGGTCAACGATATTGAAGTATACCATGGACCTGACTTAAGTGTGAATTTGGAAAACCTAAGCGACACGAATAAACAATTCGGGGAATTACTTAACGCATCACTATCTGAAACGAGAGGCTCGGATCAGGATATCAATCTCTATCTTCGAGTGGCCAGAATTTCTGCTGGCAGTCATAAGAGAAGTTCATACACGAGATCTGCCTTATTGATATATCCCGGAGGTGAGTTTCATCATGAGTCGAAAGGTTCTACCTAGAAATTTTATCATTTTCAATGAAGCTTAATGCGCGCTACCACTACTAAAAGGACAATACGCTGGATTCATGTGATCTTTTATTCAAGTACAATACTTGAATTACTTTACGTATGTCGCTGGATTTATATTAGTGTACTTGTGTTAATATACATACTGTATTTGTTATTTGCTCGATTTGTTTCTGCTTAAAGTTTGGTGCTGATACAATCATCCGTCACCATCTTGATTAGCTCAAAAGCAACACTTCCCTTTTGAGGAAGCTTGATTCTCCCATCAGTAGGCCGGCCATAGACAATGTCTGCGATATAATTGGCATCGAACCATTCTAGATGATCCAACTCGCAGTCCAAATGCGTTGTAATGTTATTTTCCGATCCTTCTTCGGTTGTTCCAATACATCCAATCATGAGATTTGCCGGAAACGGCCATGGCTGACTCTTGATTATTTTTATGTTGTTCTTGAGCTTAAGGCCTGTTTCTTCCCACACTTCTCTAATAACTGTGCTTCTAATTGTTTCACCAAGCTCCATGAACCCGGAAAAACACGAGAAGAATCTTTTATCAAGCTGCTTTCTTCTAGCATTGTGTCCCAACAAAATTTTGTCACCCTTGCTGTTCCGAAGTGCAATGATAATGACTGGATCTATTCTCGGGAAGCATACATTATTCACTCTGGTCCTCCTCACTGGACATTTGAAAACGGACTCACCATCTTTGCCAACCTCTTTCTCCTCATTTGTGCATTGAAGTTTAGTGCCTGCCCATATTGGAGAGACGGAACTTCCACATCCAGGGCAAAACTGGTTCTTCAACAACCAATCAAGGTACATTTTCGCATAAGAAAACACGGCAGCATCAATTGGAGAGAGATTCAAGATATCTGTTATGCTGGAGGTGAATTCGGCATCATCGATAATCTTATCGAGGAGATCTTGAAATTCGGCATTACCAGAAATATCAACCGCAAGAACTGGAATACCCGAATGCTTTTCAAATGTCAGCCTTGCCAGATGCCGACTTTCATGTTCTTCTGGGAAAACGGAATCCTTTGTTCCTGGATTTTCATCCATTCCGAGAAACACGCACGTGAAGTTTAGCCTCCGTCTGATATTAATACTGGATTTGGTAGCTTCCTCGTTTATCATCGCCCATCTACCGAGCAATGCTTTAATCTGTTCATTGTAATCAAGTGGCAAGTACACAATCCTTGGATTAGAGCTCTTCTTTGATGCATAGACCTGCAAAGATCCATCCGTCTGTGATTTCCGATAGAAGATGAGTCTTGTATTAGGGAACGCAACTACAGATCTGATAAATGCCACATTGGATCTCAAGAAGGAGAATCTGTTCAGCGATGATCTCGCCCCAAAGAAAACAGCCATTTGGGAAATTTACTCGATACTTGAATAGTTTGATTGTCTAATGGCTCAAGGTGACAGACATGCTTGAAGAAGCAAAGTTACCTTAAAATAAAGCAGTGGATAAATTTCTGACTAATACTAAAAACGTTGAGATCTGTATTTTTTCCCCTCCCTTATTTTTTTATCACTAATTATTCACCTGCATTTGCTACATGGCTACACCGTTATACCGCGGAAAAAACTTAAATTAAACAAGCATACGGCCTGCAGTTTAGAAAATTAACCCGATACAGGTACGTGTTTTTTATTTATGCAAAGAAAAAGCACTTCGAGTCCAGACGACCAAGGACATCTGTTAGTCATCAGTATGAGCCAATCAGGGTGGGAAAACGGATGAAGCAGAAAAGAAAAGAAAGAGAAGAGAAGAAGAAGTAGAAGAAAAAAGGTTCTTCCATGATCACCAGCTCCCAGAAAACCATGTCAACCTTTATCTAAGCTGATCTATTTGATCAGAAAAGCCGACCCATGCCTAAAAATGCAACTGCCGTCCATCCAGGGACCTATCAATAATACTGGCAATGAATATCCAGGCTCTCCAGTTAATCCCAAGTTGCGGGTACGCACTCATCTGCTGATGACGTCACAGTAAAATAAATCATCATAACCCACGCCTAATTGTGGTAAAAGCCAGCATGTTTAATGCTGCATGCTGGACATGACACCTTCCGCAAGCTTTCTGTATTTGTATCCAGCGCAATTATTCCATTCTTTTACATCAAGTAGTTAAAAGTTCGCTTACACGAATAAATGCAGCCCGAGGCAGCATTTCGTACTATCTGACCTCAAAGCCAAGCTGGATTCACACTCGCTTGCTGGCTTTGCTGAGCACCACTCTGGTCTGCCACTGTTTGGCCTTGATGACCACTTGCCTGTACTTGTTGAGCTGCAACCGGCTTGCTTTGCTGCTGATAGTACATCTGCTGCTGCTGCTGCTGGGTCTGGGGTTGGGTCTGCTGATTATTCGGGTGAGCAACTTGGTATCTTTGCACTCTGTATGCAGGAATAGCCATGTCTGCTGGATCTGGAACGGCAACTGCCTGGTTCTGTGTTTGCTGCAAAAGGGGCTTAACTGGAGCCCCCGGCTTGTTTGCATCCTGATAATACTGCTGCTGGGTCGGTTGGACCTTTTGATGAGTCAACACTTTCTTCTTCTCGTCGGCTTTTCCGTTCTCAGCAGCAGTATTCTTGCCCTGTATCACTTTCTGCTGCTGTTGTTGCTGCTGTTGTTGCTGCTGTTGCTGCTGATGAAGCTTGTACTTGAACACGGTCCAGTCAAAAATGTAGTCGTACACATAATGCTCCTTGACAAACAAGTCCCTGAACAAACGGCGAAGATACATGTAGTCAGGCTTATCCTCGAATCTCAAAGATCTCACATAATTTAGATACTGCGTAAATTCGATCGGCAAGCCATGGGCAAGAACCTCCGCTGGAATCGACATCTTCTTCTCCAGGATCCTGTCGTATTTCTGCCGCTTGGTTGCAGCCTTGAGACCCTGCCAAGGCAAAGATCCCCGGCAGAAATATATGAGCACATATCCAAGAGACTCGAGATCATCACGCCTAGACTGCTCTATTCCCAAGTGGGTATTTATTGAAGCGTATCTTGCCGTTCCGGTCAAGTTCTTGTTTTCCCTGTATGGGATGTGCACGTAAGTACGTGGGTCTCTGTACTTTTTTGCCAAGCCAAAGTCAATAACATTCACCTGAGACCCCTTTTTGCCAATTCCCATGAGGAAATTGTCGGGTTTGATATCTCGGTGAATAAATGAACGTGCATGTATGAACTCTATTCGGCAAAGTAGCTGATCTGCCAAAAGTAGAACCGTCTTGTACGAAAACTTCCTGTTGCAGTAACTAAAAAGATCCTCCAACGAAGGTCCAAGGAGATCGATCACCATAGCATTGTAGTCACACTCGGTGCCAAACCAGCGGACAAACGGAATGCCCACTCCTCCACAAAGTGCCTTATAAACTTTAGCCTCATATTCTAACTGCGGGTGCTTAGCCCTTATGTTCTCCAACTTTATTGCCACTTCTTCTCCTGAAATAATGTTTGTTCCGAGGTATATATCACCGAAAGACCCTGATCCGATCTTTCGGCCTATTCTGTATTTTCTTCCGACCCTTAAATCCATGTTGGTGCCGGCAGTGAGTGAAACGATAGATTGGCAAAGTAGCGTCAACTAACAAAGAAGTTTTGAAAAGACTTATCCGTCAGAACCCTAATGTCAAACCTTAGCTCTGAGTACAGTCTTATATGCCAAAGATATCAAAGAGATGTAGTGATCTTTGATCTCACTTAAATAAAAAAAAATGTCAATATCAAGACTCAAATTAATATAGTTAAGAAGAAGAGAGCGGATGGTTGGAATGAACAAAAATATTGTGTTGTTACCCAGAAGCGCACAAAACTTGACAAAAAAAAAAAATAGATAGAAGTAAAAGATGCGAGCACATCAATAGCAAAAAAAAAGAAAACCAAGAAAAATAAAAGTAAAAAAGTGACTTACCTTCTCCCCGTTTAGTCGCGGCGCCAAATCCAGGAAATATTAAACATATTTTTCTGCCGTATAGAGAGCGTACCTACCTGATTTAAGCATGCTTTCATGCATCTACATACTTCGGTAGGCCCTTGTGTATGTATCCTCGATATTTGCAAAATGCTTTCTTTCGATGAACTGAGACTCTTAATCCCAACACCTTGGCCCTGCTTTCAGTAATATTTGCCATTCTGAGTATTAAACTTTTGCTTGTTTTACTCCTCTTAACTTTTCTTGCTCGAACTATGGTTATTCTCTCTCGGCGCTTAATCCTAACTCCACCTCACTGTCTTTTTTTCCCTATCTTCAAATTTCCCCCACCTACATTATTATGGTATTACGACATCCCCAACTGTATAATTTTATTTCATGTATCTTTGTAATTTCTCTATTTATCCACCACAATTATTTCTTTAGATCTCTAAATGGTCATTTCACATAGTTCTCATTTAATATTACCGCATCTTCCGCCACTCGATGGGATTCACTCATCTACGTACTCATCTACGTATGCTACATCCGTACATTCGCAGATCTCAAACAACTCTAAAACGATAAATATAGTATAAGGCTTCTTTATGTACAAGCGGCAAAGTCTTTTTTTTATTCATTTCACTTTCCGGGCTTTTAGCTTAATAGTCTCACCATTCATGTATATTCCCTTACCCTTGTATGGTTCGGGAGGATGCATGTTTCTTAATCTGCCCGCAAACTGGTTTAAGCTTTGTTTATTGCATCCTTCCAAAACCAATAATGTTGATGTTGGTGTTGAACACTTTATGCCTCGGGGAATAGGTAATCCTTGCATATCACACTTACCGATCTTCATCTTGACCCATTCTTTCCCATCATCTTCTTTTTTGACCAGGACCCTATATCCAGTACCTTTAAATCTCAAAACACTCATGTGTCCCTCGGTTACTCCAACAACAGCATTGTTAACAAGTGATCTGGATGTTCCCCAGAGTGACTTTTGTAGTTTACTGCCTGGATTGGCCACATTCACGTTAATTTTAGTGTCCTTCCTGTCAATTGTAACAAAATCGGGCAATTCTAAGTTCACCGCTCCTTTTGGCCCTTTAACGGTCAACAGCCTACTCAATTTTATTGATTTTGCACCCTTTGGAATCACACGTGGAATCAACATCGTGTCCTCCTGCAGTTGAACATCATTTGAAATAAAAACTGGACTCGATCCAATATGTGATTTTACTATAGCAGTAGTAGAAAACGAGCGGAAAGCCTGTATCTGAGATCTGAAAATTACCCTGTTCACAAGCATGTTCTTCTCAGTGATATAAACTTTGAAAAATGTAAGTGGCACTATTTTTGAGCACAGGTATTTTTAACTGTCCCTGCATAATGGAAATGCAGCCTGTAAAGGCTCTATCTTAAAAAAAAAAGCACATGAAGCCCAGAAGGAAAATTAACCAGCATCAAGACTAAAAGTGTGTAGGGATGTGCAGAGCTCTAAATTATTTTATTTTTTCATCCTTTTTTGTGTTATCCAAATAAATTTTCACTCTACATCGTTATCACACTACATGAAACCATCAAGCACTTTAATTCTACGATAATATTAACCCCTCATCCATATAAACAGCAAAATGCCAAGAAAACTTAAATTCCATGAGCAGAAGCTCTTAAAGAAAGTGAACTTCCTAGAATGGAAGCAGGACCAAGGACACAGAGATGCTGCGGTTATGAGCACATACCATTTGCAGAATAGAGAAGAATATCACAGATACAATAAACTATGTGGGCAGGTCCGCAAACTTGCGAGAAAGCTCGCATTGCTCTCGCCTCAGGATCCATACCGGATAAAGCACGAACAGCTTTTATTGGACAAACTCTATAGGATGGGTGTTTTGCCAACTACTTCAAAGATTTCTGATCTCGAAAACAAGGTCACGGTAAGCGCGTTTTGCAGAAGAAGAATAGCTGTTGTGATGTGCCGGTTGAAAATGGCACAGAATGTGTCTGATGCAGTGAAATTTGTTGAACAAGGACATGTTAGAGTTGGTCCAGATGTTATAACAGATGCTGCATTTCTTGTAACACGGAATATGGAAGACTATTTGACTTGGGTTGACAATAGCAAGATCAAGCGGAATGTCCTCAAATACAAGAATAAGCTTGACGATTTCAATCTCGTCTGATTGCTTTGCATTCTGCTGTCATTTTGTAAACTTCTAATGTTCATCTATTCACAAGAGCTTCTTTAAGTTTCATATATGTTATTTCATTTTATAGCATGGGTAATAATAGATTTAATGATATTTTGATAAGAAGCAGGTGTGGGTATCCGTTACATGAGTTTTGATCTAACCTATGGGTTGGATTATTTTTTCGCTTACTACATAGATTAATAATAATAAGAAAATGATTAAGTTTATTATATCCAGTACCTCAGTACCTGTAGTTATCGGTCCAAAAGTCCTCGCGCTATCTTTTCGATCAGCATTTTTTTTTTTTTTTTCGCACAATTTCGCAATCCCCGAACAAGCCCACTAATCCAATATCTTAAAGAACTACAAATTTAAGCATATTATTGTTCGGAAATTGAAGGATCGTTTCGGGAATTAATTAGCTCATCATAAATAGTTGCATTTTCCCACATTTATTCTTTCTAAAATATTTCTGTTTCCTTTCCTCCCCTGCAACCCATTTTTAATAATTGCTGAAATTTAGAGGCGTCTCACAATTCTCCAGAAATGCTTTTCACCAAAGCTTTGACCTTGCTTAGTGTAGTCAGCTGTGTGCTTGCAGCTCCCGGATCAATCCCGAAATTCATAGATGAGTACGAGAATCAAAAACCAATAAGTTCGGACGAGTTTGAAAATGGAGACTTTTCGGGAACGTTACGGACATACAAAGTGAAGGCACCGGAGAGATATGGATGTGAAGGAATGATGAGAGAAGGACAAGAACGCTATCAAGTTGCCAGTCTACAGCTTAGGTTAAAACAGTTTGACAAGGATGGAAACTTGGTGAAGGTGAAGGTTAAGGAAGATATATTTGCACTCGAGCCAGCCTCTCTATCTGACATGACGAGTGTGAATGAGTCCTTGATGGATGAAATGGATCAGGAGTTTGATTTACAGGTTGATGATGAAAAAGAGGAGGCTATAGTTGCCCGTCCTGTGAAAGAGATGAGCAGAATCGAGTATTACGAAGGTGGAGAGAAGGTGAAGGCACGGGCTGGCAGGCGTCATTGTCACATGCCTGCTGCCGTGGAAAACTCGGTGTTGGTTCCAGGCCGTATTTTGGCTGTTAAGCTTATTGGAAAGGGTGATCATGACGATGGATCGGGTGAAGCTTATTCGATCTTCTTGAAGAACGATCTTCAGAAACTAGACACGCCACTTCCAAAGAAGCACGGTGTCAGTGATTCAGCTCAGATAGCCATATGGCTCACAGTGACTGCATTATTTGTTGCTGTTTTAGCCTATGGAGTTGTCGTTTTTGTCAAAAGAATGACTTCTGCTTCTCACGATTACATCAAAGTGAGCCAGAAAGAGCAGATGGTTCAGGAAAAAGCCACAAAATGAATCCTTTCTGGATCATTTGTTTATTTCCTTTGTTCTTTTTATATTGATTCTTTATGGTGATGGGTACCGCTGATATTTATATCCATTCTAACGCGTTTTTCAGGTAGCTTTTTTGTTGTAGTGTTTTGGTAGTTAAGCATTAAGCAATAATTCATTTTACCTTAGTTCCCTGTTTTTTAAAAGATTCGGGACCAAATTTAATCCTGCATTTCGCATTTAAAATATTATGGCGCTAATGGGTATGATCGATGCCTGTCATTCATATTTTTACCACTGTCTACCTTTATCCGGAAATCTTTTTTTTTACCGAGCTTACCACTATTCCCGCGTTATTTTAACTTCCTAATTTTACTTGCTGATTCACCTATTAATCTTTTTTCGAATATAAAATCACACTCACTCCCCCGCATTCCTCGCCATAAGTTTCAACCAATATTTCCCATAAGCGAGGTTTCAATCCGTTCCGCTTTTGCATAAATTGGAATTGAATTATCGTGTTTATAATTGGCGGACATCACATCAATTCAGCATTACAACAAACACAATTCACTGCGAATACTACGAAAATGGCCACATTGGATAACATCAACCCCCCACTAAAAGAAATACCTTCCATCATTGATGATCTCAGAGACTCATTTCTCAAAGTGCCAATTCGCCGGCAGTCAGACTTGCGTAAGGATCTCCATTCAATCAGAAAAGCTCTTGTTGATGACAGAGAAGCACTAGCCAAAGCACTCTATCAGGATTTCCACCGATCAGTGCAGGAGACGTTTGTTTTGGAGTACGAATGTGTAATAGGGGAAATTGATTATCTCTCGCGCCATCTTGGATCATTGCTTAAAGAGGATAAAGTTGATGAAAAAGGAGCTTTATTTTCAACTGTGAAGGCAAATGTTGAAAAAATACCGCTAGGCATAATTCTTATCGTGACTCCATTCAACTATCCGTTGATCCTCAGTATGAGTCCTGTGATTGGTGCATTGGCAGCCGGAAACAGTGTTGCACTCAAGCTTCCATATGATAAATGCCCAAGGTTCTGTGTGCAGCTCACCAAGACCCTTTTACAAACCGGTCTCTGCCCAAGAAGATTGGCTGTGTTCAATGGAGGAATTCCTGAGTCAAGTGCACTTATGGATCAGCATTTCGACAAAATCGTGTTTACCGGGTCTGGTCGTACCGGCAGGATTGTGCTAGAGAAGGCCGCTAAGCATTTGACACCTGTAGTTCTCGAGTTGGGCGGAAAATCGCCAACTTTCCTCACTTCCAAGTGCAACAACATGGAAAAAGCCATCAGGAGGATTTTGTGGGGTAAATTTGCCAATGCGGGACAGACTTGCGTAGCTCCGGACTACCTTCTTGTTGAGGACAAGGTTTACAATGAGGCAATTGTGGCAATCAAGAAGATCTACAAGGAGTTATTCCCTGTGGTGTCTCCAGATACAGATTTCACGCATGTAGTTGATGATAGATCCTTCGAGAGGCTTACCGGATACCTTGCCCACACAAGCGGGGGCATCATTCTTGGTGGAAAAGCTGATCCTTCAACCAGATTTATTGAGCCTACCGTTGTGGATGGTGTTGATTTGACGGATGCACTTATGAAGGAAGAGCTTTTCGGACCAATTCTTCCTATTGTCCGTTACTCGAACCTCTTCAAAGTGGTGAACACTATAAGAACAACGCCCGGACTCCAAACACCGTTGGCCTTGTACATTTTCAGCGATTCTAATGCTGAGCGTGAAATTATCCGGACAATAAACTCCGGCGGCCTCTGCATAAATGAAACTTTGATGCATGCTGGTTGCTACGCTACTCCGTTTGGTGGTGTTGGTTCATCTGGATGCGGAAATTACCATGGTAAATACTCTATTAAGACGTTTACACACGAAAGAGTGGTCATGGAGCAGCCTTATTGGGCAGAGTCTCTTATTAAGCTTCGGTATCCTCCATATGCTTTTTCAAAGATTAACTTGTCTTTAAGACTTGCACAGATTCCACCGATGCCAAACCTAACGTTCTGGGATGTTTTCCCATATATCATAATATTGACCATCGGTGTTATGATTGGTCGCTCACTATAGACTGGCTATATGTAAAGTCTATAGAATTAGCCTTTAACTTCATTCTGCTTTTTTCCTTCAATTTTTACTTGTTCGCTGTTTTTTTGCCGGTTGTAGTTCGGTTAGCATCTTTGTAGTTTTCAGCGTTTTCAAACTGTCCCTCGACAGTTACCTTACTTCAAGTTTGCAGTTTAATTGTGTCTTTTTTCTCACTTCCACTTGGTTAAATGTCTGACATCTCAACATCTTCATGCTCTTTCTTCACATTTGGTTGCATTTCAGTATCACCATATCCATATGCCTCCACGTTTTGCGTTTCCTGCCCAATCTCATTCTGATCTTTCTCTTTCTCCACCTTTACTTGTGTGCTGTCAATTGCTTTATGCTCCTCACCTATAGTTTCACTTTTAACTATATTATCCAGTAACTTCTCATCCTTTTCTTTCGTTTCATCATTTCCATCCTTTTCACTTGTGCTTTCCACCCCAACCAACTTATTGAGCTCATTTAGTTCTTCCTTGATTTTTGATCCATTCACCCATGAGGCCTTCTTATCAATCTGTGCTGGTAGCATAATAAAGCCATCATTTCTCCCATTATTTTTCATCGCATCCGATAAAAACTTGATCTCCCGCCTGAAATGTGTTGCAGTATAACTCAAATCTTCATAGCACTTCCCAGTATTCTTTTCAAACAATTCAATTTGATCCTTTTCGCCTGTCTGCTTGGCCAATTGTAATGCTGATATAGCTTTGGACATATTTCCTAGAAATGACACTATTCGGGTGTCAATTTCATGGAGTGATTCCAATCTTTCCTGAACATACGATTTCTGTTCTGACATCGTGAAAATACAAATAAGACACAATTTCCTAGTCGTAAGTATCGAAATGGCCTCCCCTGTCAAATGCCAATCCAGATATGTTTACCTAGGTTTAGCGTATCATGTTCAATTGATGAATCTGTTCCGGCCATCTGATTATGTAAGCAGATCAGCATTTCGATATTTTTGTTTTGTCACGTGATTCATGTAAGGGTATTTTGCCCTATCTTAAAAAATGCCACCCATACACCTCAGAATGCCTTATTTTAAAGGTCGCGATTAATCTCGTCCAGGTAGCCGTAGCATTTTTTTTGGCAGAAATCGGCTTGCCTCCGAGTGTAGCGGTATTACCAGGGATTATCCACCGGGGAGAAGATGTGCAAGAAGACATATATTAAAGGATGAATCAATGATGAGGCAACAAAAGCATATAAAGAGGACTTAAGTGTATGTTCAAATCAACTCATACAGAATTACACATATCCTCTTTTCCAAAGTGTGATGTAATATCCTATTTATGATGTATTTCTTTGGCGTACGACTACCTCATCTCCCAGCTTTAATCAGTAAACCTTGCCCAAATCAGCAGTGTATTTGAACATTTCGAGGCAGAGAAAAAAAAAAAAAAAGACGCTGAAAAATCGTGCTCATAAAAATTTTCCCCTATTTTTTTTTTTTCAGACTTCCTGGGAGCGCTGGCCGATACAGTTTTTTGGGGTGAAATAGTTCCATCACTTACTTGTGTCTTAACGATTAGTTGAAGTTAAAAGAATTAACAGCAAGTTTGATTCGACTCCATACTAGAAGGATTTGCATATTACAGATTGAATCATCATGTCTGCAACAAAGGACGTTGAAGTTTTGGTTTTGAGAGGAACTTTGGAAGGTAAGTTAGATTATATGGAATGAGGTGTTGGAAAGTATCTCTAGGCTCATTTTGAAAAGGGAAAGTGGATGGTCTGAATGCATGATAGTCAAGATGTCTATGGAATGCCTTTTGTTTTGCTAATTACAGATGAATATTATGTTTATCGGGAGTCAGTTTTGGCTTTTTTGTTCCTGAAGCCAGTTTTTCATTTGGTATTGCTATAACGGTCGTTATTTGTGTTTGTTTGCTGTAATTTTTTGATTGTGATTCATCGGCTATAAAACAGAGGTCAGCAACATGTTTGAGGAATGTGAACTATAAGAATGAGCGCGGGAAGAATGTAATTTATCTGAGCTTCGGCATCATTACCCTTGCGGAATTGAGCTTTTCATGAATACCAGTACCTGTGAGACTTTAAATTGCAGCAAGAAACATGACGATACTAACAGCGCACCACTTTATTTTAGGCCATAACGGTTGGGTTACTTCCTTGTCTACCTCCCAGGCTAACCCAGATTTGCTTTTGTCTGGATCCAGAGATAAAACTCTTATCGTCTGGCAACTTACAAGAGACGGTGACCACTACGGTGTCGCCAAGAGAGCTCTTAAGGGCCACTCTCACATAGTTTCCGACTGTGCTTTGACCCCAGATGGCAACTATGCCATCTCATCTTCTTGGGATAAGACTCTTAGATTGTGGAAGTTGGACACTGGTGACTGTGTTACAAGATTTGTTGGTCACACCGGTGATGTTTTGTCTGTTTCCATCTCTCCAAGTGTTAGACAGTTTGTTTCTGCTTCCAGAGATAAGACTGTGAGAGTCTGGAACGTTGTTGGTAGATGTATTGAGGTTTTGGAGGGTCACAACGACTGGGTCTCCTGTGTCAGATGCTCTCCAAAGAAGAACTCTGTTGTTCTTTCTGCTGGTTGGGACAAGGCTGTTAAGGTAAGTTTATCTTTTTATTTTTCTACAATTCGCTTTTTTGTTGTTGTTCTTTCAAGTTTGTCTATGCTTCGGAGAGGATTAGCTGGTACATTTTGCTTTTGCTTTTTTGTTGTGGTTGCCAGCTATCCATATCTCAGATGATGTTACTATTATATTTGCTACTTCGGACGGTCGTTTCGACGACTGGATGAGACTTTTTTTATCACCAAGATCTCTGATGAGATGTTTTCCGAGCACTTGACATGTTTGAAAGGAGGAAATAGCAGGAACAGAAGGCGGTGTATGAGCCGATCCGGTATGTTGATGGCAACATTATCTGTATCGGTCGCATTACGCTCAACCAAGAGTCACTTTACTAACATCAAAATTCTTCATTTTCTATCTAGTCTTGGGACTTGACTAAGGGAACTTTGACCGCCGACTTCATCGGCCATAACGGTTACGTTACCTGCATCACACCTTCCCCAGATGGATCCCTTTGCGCTTCCGGTGGTAAGGACGGTGTTATCATTCTTTGGGACTTGGCTTCAAAGAAGCTGTTGTACACTTTGAACTCTGGCCATGAGATTAACGCTTTGGCCTTCTCTCCAAACAGATTCTGGCTTTGCGCTGCTACCTCTTCTTCTATCGAGGTCTTCAACCTTCAAGAGAGAACTTTGAAGGATGAGTTGAAGCCTGAGGTTGCTGAGGGTAAGCCTCCTGTTTGTATCTCCTTGGCTTGGTCTAAGGACGGCCAGAACTTGTTCTCTGGTTACACTGATAACTTGATCAGAGTCTGGCAGGTCATGACCTCTTCATGAATGCATTCAATGTTTGCGTTGACTGTTTTTTTGAGGAGTCTGTTTAATATAATTTAGTCTTTTTTAACGGCTGTAAAGGCTTATAAAAGAAAGCTTTTTGAGAAGAATCATTCCAGTACGTAGGTGTTGTATGCTTGTGTGTTTGTATAGTTGAGCTTTTCACTAATGCGATATGCGGTTAACGTTTTTTAAGTGTACTCTAAGCAGTCCTACAGATCTTCCGTGCTTTTAACTCAATACTTTTCATTTCGGTTGTACTCTTATATATATACATGTACGTCATTATCGGTATGTTGTTGCTGGAATATAGTTGTTCTTGCTCATTCGTTCGTCGATCTCCTGCTTTTTTATCCTTGCATTCATGTTTTCTGTCTCTGCATCCACTTTATCAACGATTTGCGTTAATTCATTGTCAGCTGCAACCTCTTTGGCCTGCAAAAAATATCTTCGACTCTCAAAATAGTTCATCCGGTGAACTTCCAGGACTCCTAGCGAATATAATGTCATACTTAAGCATGCCTGTAACTGTCTGTCCTTCTTATGTGCTTTTACACCTTCAATTCCTCCCATCTTGTCTAAAAGCTTCCCATATATGCTTCCACTCATCTCTAAAGCCTTCATCTGCTCTTTTTCCTCCTGTTTATAATGCATTTCAAGGTCCAACCTCTTGTCTTCGTTTTCCTCCTTCCTCAAAAGCTTCTTTAACTGAGAAGCGCGCAATTCATGCCTTTCACTTTTCATATAATAGGCTGATCCCAAGTTGAGTATTGCAGTCCCAAGGTAAATTGGATGATAGTCCGATAACTGCATCCATAACAAGTTTGATTTGAGAAGCTCTATAGCTAAATTAGATCCTTCTCCCGTCATTTCCATCATTGCAAAAAGATCACGTGCTCGGATCAAATCCTGCATGAAATAGGGCCACTTTGCCGAGAAGTTGTCAAAAAACTTCACTCCTTCTTCATTACAGTACTTCTTAACAAACCTCCTTCGTTTCATATAGGCATTTATATACCACCTTGAACTATTTAGATCAAGTACTTCCATAATATCCATTCCATCAATGGAGCCAATATTTCCATTTTTAGCACCCATCTGGGCCAAAAAAGGCCACTTATCCTTAATTCTCTCTTCACAAAGAGCCATACTATCCAAAAGCTCGTACTTATCGTCCACAATTGTATCCTTTTCTGCTAACTCCAATAATCTTGTCCTCACAACTAAATCCCGGTTTAGCAATATATCTTTCCATTTCTCCTCTACCTCCCCATTAGTAAGTTTCCCATGCAAAAACTCAGATAGCTTTTTGTACACCTCTCTTTCCTCACCTCGCATCTCCATATTATCATACATTTCGGCGATTTTGAGCACTATTCCTGTATACTTTGGATCAAGCTGGTCCATATGCTCCTCATTACTTTTGTCCAAGGCCTTTTGGTAATATTTTAATGCCATCATGTAGTTTTTCCCCTCCTTCTCCGACTCTGACCAAAGTCCCTTCCTCAAATTTCGACTCACTTGTTTTGAATATGGGTTCCATGGTTGCCAAATGATCATCACCATAGCAAATGTGCTTATTCCCAAGAATACTCTTTTAAAAATTATCCAGTTCCGTTTCCTTCTCTCTTTTTTCCTATATAGCTCCTTGTACAGTTCTGCATTCTTTTGATCACTGTTTTGAAACTTTTTGGAGAGCCTGAATTCACTATTTAGCCTTAGTTGTTGGTGAAAAGTGCATTGCCTAAAAAGACTTGGACTCAGATTCAAACGATTAATTCCTACTCCATTTCTGGCGATTATAGGCCCTAGCAAGCCCAAACGCAGTACTCCCTTAAACATAATTTTGCACTTAAGCTTTAGCCGTTTTGACTAATAACAAAAGAGCATGTTAAAGGAAGGCGATTGATGGCTTTTTGATCTCTCCTCACTTTATTTCGATATTCTTGAATTTTTGCGTGCACTGCCCAGATGCCTATAGATAAGCGAGACCAGAAAAAAATGAAATAATAATGAGAAAAAGGAGTTGAAGTGTGTGTGATCTCGTACACGCGTATCAACATCAAGTATTCATTCTTTCATTATCATTAACTAACATAAGCAACCGAAAATGTCTGAATACACGTATATCATAATTGATGAGTCGCCCCCCATGAAAGAAGACTTCCGGGACTCTGTTGATTATGTGCTTGATCTTATCATCAGCAAACTTGTGCGAGGAAAAAAGAAAGACTTCATATCCGTGATTACAGTTCATGACAAAAATACAAGCAACCCGATGAATGACAGAAGCCCGGATCAATGGCAGAATTGTGTATTAGAGAATCCAACACTCTACAGCTGGGACAAGTTGGAGCATCTAATGAAGGAAAGACTTCAAATAAATCACGAGGATGTAGAAAGAAGCGAGGCAGATGTTCCTCGAGCAATTGCAATTGCACTTCAACACATTGCCGATCTTGAGGGAAAAAAGAAGCGTAAATCTGTGAAGTACTCCATTCTTATTGTGAGTAATTGGCTATCCGAGAACTCGTGGGATGGTTTAATCGAGCCTATATGTTCTCTTTCTTTGACTTACGATGTACTAATTGGTGCGATATATTTTCCACATGTCAAATCGGAGGAGGATCGAGAATTTTATGCCTTATATGAGGATAACATGAGAAGCCTTGAAAAACTAATACCCACACTTAGGATGAGAAATGGGGGAAATGGAAGGATATCCGGGTCATTTATGGCATCTTTTGAAACGGCAAAGTCATTCATTCGTGATGTCAATAAGGAACCACCAAAACTTGTATCACCAACACCTGTATTTAGGGGAGAAATAAGGCTATTTTGCGATATTAATGCAATTGATATGCGAGACACGATTAGCAGTCTCACATCCTCAGTTGACTCTTTGAAAAGTTTACTTTCCGGGTATGACAAGGCTGCCGATTCAGCTTCTCTCTATTTTATGGCAGATGGCTATCCTTTAACCAAGAAGGAGGCTTACTTTCAGACAAAGGAGATTGCAGTGATCCCCAGCGATGAGAATTTCAATGATGACGATTCAATGGTGCATTATAAAATATCCCGCATCAAATACGTGAGGAATCACTACGTGTATGAGGAGGAAAACAATGAAAATAGTACGGAGGATGCGTCAAAGGAAAAACTTGTGACCCAAATTCAGATAAAAAACGGATACAAGTACGGGATGTCGATAATACCTGCTACAAGTACCATTCAAAGACAATTCAAGACTCTCACTCATACGGGAATTGATATAATATCGATTGCAGAGCGCGGTAGCATTCCACCATGGTATTATAAAGGAGAGAGTGTGATGCTTTTCCCCGGTAAGAGTGCTAGCACTAAAGATGTGACTGCTTTCTGTATGTTTTCGCAGGCTCTCATGGTTACAGATTCGATAGCTATTGCAAGAGTGGTGCAAAAACCGGGTAGACCTGTAAGTCTTGCCGCACTAATCCCATCGTTTGTTTTGACTGAGCAGACCAAGTCCCAAATCAAGACTGAAGAGGCAGTAAGCGGTGTTAAAAGACAGCATATGCAAATAGATGATGATATGCAACCCGAGCATTATTATGGGTTGACGATGGTAAACCTTTTCTTTGAAGACGAAAGGCGGTTTGCCCCGTTTGGCAAGCTGGGCAGAGTGTACAAGCAGGAAAAAGATCCCCAAGCAAAGTCTAGCAGTGCTAAGGAAACAGATATGCAAAGAGACATTCCAACCCAAGAGATGGTTGATGTCATGGAGCAGTTTGTAGAGAAGCTGGATCTTGATAGATTGAATGACGATAAGCCACAAGACTTCAAGGATGAAAGCAGGTTTGTTGAGTTTAATGATTTTGATACTTTGCCCATCCCCTGGAACAGGGGAATCGATAAACAATCAACTTACAAAAGCATAAGCAAAGTAACAAGAAGAATCCTCTCGCAGAATTCGCCAAAGGTTCATTTCATGCAGAAGGTAGTGAGAGTCATTTATAGGTACTTTCTTGAGGATGCAAATGGTAGGAGCAGCTTGTACGATTTAACAGAGAACAGCAAAAAGGAGCCTATTTCTGGCGATGCAAGGACTGCTTTTGACGTATTGCGAGAGTCCCTTGAAAAATCAACCAAGATCAATGGTCGGAATATGTTCATTCCAGATTTGTATGACCAGGCTGTTTTAGAATCGGATCAAGACATGAATCCTTGCTCAAACGCATGCAGAATCTCTACGGGGTGGAAAAGATAGAAAGCAAGGAGAAATCGGCACAGGAGGAAATCAATGTGGGTAAAATACGTCCGGGAGTTGCGAAAGAGCTTGCCTCTATCGAGCAGTTGTTGGGAATTGGAGGTGAGAAGTAGGATAGGTCTGTGTATGGTATGTATCAGAGGACAATTCTGGATCTTAGAGAGCGCGTTAATAGGCATGGTCGCGATAGCATGGTAAAAAAAAAAGATAATTTGATATAAACAGAATTATGAGGAAATAAATTAATATTAAAACGAGGGGGTGCACGAAAAACTAAAATATACGTGTATCCAAAAAGTACGTACGCAACCGATAAGCAGCATAATACACAACAGTTTTATCCCTTCGCATCCTTCCGAGCCATCACTACACTTCGAGCACATTTTCACATCTGTCATCAACACATTCACGAAGTTCTGTGAGTATGTCGCTCGAGAAAACAGCTACAATTGCAGCCAATCCATCCACCACTCGAGGATTGTCAGTTCATCTCTCCTATGACCCAAGAACAAACAGAATCACATATGCGAGTGGTAAAAGCATCTTCCTCCGCTCCGTGGAAGATCCTTCCAAGTGTACGCAGTACACAGGGCACAAGGCTGCAACCACAGTGGCGACATTCTCGCCCTCCGGCTACTATGTGGCCTCTGGAGATGAAAGCGGAATTGTGAGAGTCTGGGATTGTGCATCAGACGACCTGATTCTCAAAGGGGAGTACCCGATATTGAGCGGCCGCATAAACGCAATTGCCTGGGATGCAGACTCAAAGCGGATTATTGCCGTTGGAGACGGAAAGGAGAGATATGGCCACTGCTTCACGTACGATTCTGGAAATACCGTCGGCGAGATTTCTGGACACACATCACAGGTCAATGCCGTTGCCATCAGGCCCTGCCGGCCATACCGGGCTGCCACGGTGTCTGACGATGCTGGCCTGGTGTTCTACCAGGGCCCACCTTTCAAGTTTGTCCAGTCTGTCCGCGGTAAGCACACGAATTTCGTCCGGGATGTAAAATTCTCTCCTTCGGGTGGCCACGTTGTTTCTGTCGGTGCAGACCGCAGCATCGTCTTGTACGAGGGCAAAACGGGGCAGTTCGAAAGGCAGATCAGCAACGCCCATGATGGTGGCATCTTTGCGGTCGATTGGTGCGACGAAAAGTCGTTTGTCACGTGTTCTGCCGACTCTACTGTCCGTCTTTGGTCCGTTGACTCCCCGGAAAAGCCCGAGAAAACCTGGAAAATGAGTGGTAAAACCACTGCAAACCAACTTCTCGGTGTTGTCCGGACCAAGGACTATGTCATAGTGCTAAACCTCTCGGGCGATCTCTACTACTTTGACGATTCCTCCGAATCAGCCGTGAAAACCGTCTTTGCACACCAAAAATCCATCACCGCACTCTCTGTGCTTGCAGATCGGGTATTCACCGGCAGTTACGACGGACGGATCCTCGCATGGGACTCGCAGGGCAAGCAGGGAAAGCTTGTGCGGGGAGATGATGCCCACACCAACTTGGTTGTCGGTATCTGCCCGGTTGCAAAGGACAGACTCGTCTCGGCCGCTTGGGACGATACAGTTGCGTCAATCGACGCGTCGGCACTGCACGTCTCTCGCCTCGCCTCCTTGGAGGAGCAGCCGATCCAGATTGCCGCCTCTGAGGGTTTCTTTGCCGTTATTACAGAGTCCAAGGTTGCCGTTTACAGCTCGGATGGAAAAATCGTATGCGAGCTAAAGCTAGCTTTTACTCCAAGTGCTGTTGCCATCTCGAAGAGCTATGTTGTGGTTTCGGACTCTGCAACATTCAAGTCTCACGTGTACGACAAAAACCTTAAGCCTGCATCTGGTAAGGACTTGAAGCCTATGAGAGGCAAGCCTTCTTTTGCGAAAATATCGCCCGACGAGAATTTCCTTGCTGTTGGAGATTCGAACGGAAAGATCTTCTGCTATAATCTTTCATCTGGTGAGCTCGTGACCTCCAGGTGGGCATTTCACACCTCCAGAATCACGTCTATATCCTGGAATGAGGACAATGATCACGTCATCGCCTCGTCCTTGGATACTAATTTGATCGTGTACTCAGTTTCCAAGCCGGTGAGAAATGTCAAGGCTATGAATACGCATAAAGAGGGTGTTAGTGGTGTCGAGTGGATAGGACCAAATCGCGCTGTTAGTGTTGGTGCCGATGCCTGCTTGAAGTTCTGGGATGTTGTCTTCAAATAGGGCGGGAGAAATGACAAAAAAGACTTTTGTAATAATATAATTATTCAAAGCATGTATTCTACAACTTGACCAATCCTACTTGACTTCTTCAGTTCTTCTTACTTAACTTCTTACTTAACCTCTTCTTAACCTCTTTTTACTTAACTCTTCCTTCTTACCCCTTCCTACTTACCCCTTCCTACTTTCTGCATTACTTCACCTCATTCTAATTCGTTCTATTTTATCTATACGAACACATCGACTATTCCAGATAGCCAAAAAAAGAAGTCTAAATCGTGCCTCTTTATATTGGAGGCTGAATCTTCTCCATCACCTCGTCGATAATAATCGGAATGTCTACTTTATCAAGGATCTGGCTAACTAATGCCGGATCACTCCCGTATTGTATGGATGGCTCTTTCCGGGGATCTTCGAGCATATGTATTCGTATCGGTAAAAGTGAATATGCCGCTTGTCTTACCATCTCAGGCACAACATATTCATATCCGTGAAGAACGGCATATATAGCAACAAAGTGCTTAAATTCACCCAACACAAAAGTTGGGAGCCCACCAACAACAAACCTGTTTGTGCGAACAAAGATCACAATATCGTAAATGTATGTTTTGATCTCTCTGACCAAAACTACACGCTGTGAGTCTTTTCTTGCTTTTATCACTAAGTCAATGAATTGCGCAGATTGCAAATTCTTATCCATCGAATTGTCTGACTCCACTCCATGCAGTTCGATCCTACACTCATGTGTCTGTTCAATCCATATGTCATCCAGCAATACTTCATCTATTGAGGAATTAAGTGTGGTTTTGCCTAATATAATGAGCGTAAATATGTTGTCATTGTTCGATAATCTCGCCACATCATTAATATAATCGTCCAAATCACGCTGAAATTTCTTTGATGTGTTCTCCAATCCCTCTAGAATCAATATTCTAGGTTCCAATTTCATTGTGTTGCCGCTTGCCAACTCAGGTAATCCGAAAATTGTTGTAGGATCAAATATCGATTTGAAATTTAGCGTTACAATAACGAATTCATCGCCTTTAGCAAATCCCCAGCCATCAACAAAAAGACTCTCAATACTTTCTTCCGTTGCTTGAACATTGTTTGTAACTACTGATAAATGACGACCTGCAATAACCGAGAGTAATAGTGCTTCCAAGATGTTGGGGGTTATTTTTATTCCGAGATCTCGCACCCTTGTCCTTTCCACCCATATAATGCTATCCATTTGAATCTCGTGATCCAGATATCTTCATAAAATAGTGAATAACGATTGGTTAAACAAAACAATATGCAGTTAGGAAACGATGCATAACACAGAACAGACTGTACGCAAATAAAAGTTGAGCGTTTGATATCAGTAGTGAGATAAAAAAAAAAAATAAAAAATAAAAAGCTCCAAAATTTTTCAGCTTCTTCACTTATCAAGCGTGCTTTACTTGAAGACAACCTAAAAGACCATATATCCCGATCAACAGTGAAAAGTATATCCAAAATGGCAGGATTTGTCCACGATGTTCAGAAAAAGCAGCATAGAGAGAGATCTCAACCCCAGAGGAGAAAGCGTTTGGGATTGTTGGAAAAAAAGAAAGATTACAGACTTAGAGCAGCAGATTTTCACAAGAAACAAGCACAGCTCAAAATCTTAAAGAATAAAGCCAAGTCCTACAATGAGGACGAGTATTATCATGCTATGACGAGAAATCATACGGATGCACGTGGTATCCTAATATCTGATAGGGATCAGGAATCACTCACAAACGATGAAGTGATGCTTCTTAAAACACAGGATACAGGATATTTAACAACTATAGCACAGAGAGAGGCAAAGAAGATAGAAAAGGAGTTGAAAGACAGCAGTACGTTCAAGAGCTCTGGAAAGCACACAGTGTTTGTTTCATCGAGAGATGAGCTTGAAACATTTGATCCGGTGAAATATTTCGATACCGATGCTTCATTATTATACAACAGGGAGAATAGACTTCGACTTCGACAGCTTAGCGGAAAATCAGAAGATGGAAAGTTGAATCCATTGCCTATAGTAGGCAAAATCGATGATGCTGAAGGATATGACAAGGCGGTGAAAGATGTTGAGAAGTTAAAACGCTTGACTAGGATAAAAGAGAGGATGCAAAGAAAGAAGAAGCTTCAGGGTATTAACAGCAGATTAGACATGCAGAAACAGTTGATGAATGGAGGAAATGTAAAGAAGATCCCAAATTCAGACGGGAAGTCCACCTACAAGTGGAAGAATCAGAGAAAGAAGTGATTTGTTTTTCGCATTTTTACAATAGATATAGCTTAATGCATGTGGAAATTTCCAGTAGATCCTGTATTATAAATTATTAGAAAAGTATGCTATGTATTCCGGATCATTCTGCATGCTGATCATTTCTCTGACCTTCTTCTGAATGTTGGAATGTCATCCTCATCATCCTCTTCTTCATTAGCCTTGCCGGCATTATTATTTTCATCCTCGAAGTCTTCATCCATAGTTAGGTCCAAATTGTGCTGCCTGTCATCAATTCGACCTCGAAAGTCAGCATTTTTCCTCTGGGTGGACGTCCGGCTAAAGAATGCAGGTTCTTCCCTATCATCCACCACATCTTCATCTGATTCATCATCTACTACAAACAAATTGCTTGGCCTGGCTTTCGTGGCTCTCCTCTTACTCCAACGATTTATCACTGATGATCTTTTTCGAGTCTGAGATTGGAATTCTTTATCTAGCTCCTTTATTCCAGAGTTGAAATCCATCATCTCGTCCTGCCCTCTGTTTGTGACTTGCCCACCATTAACAAGTCCATCCGAATTATAGCTGGCTTTCTTCATTCTTATACCTTTGACCGTGCTATCGGTAATTGGATTGCTCTCAGTAAAGCTTATCTTCCGGAACTTCGAGTAGTCTATTCTGTTACTCCATCTAGAGTTGCCAAACAGTCCATGTATCGCACTGTTGTACCTTTTAGGACCAGTTGGTCCTTTAAATTCGGTCAGCTTGATCTTTCTCACTTTCGCCAATAACGGGTCTGTTTTATCCAATGAATCCAGAAGCTCATTATCTTTCTTTGCCTGCTCCACCTTGGTTGCTTTCGCTTTCTGAAACACCCTCAATAGACTGTCGCTGTCATCTTGACTATTGTCATTTATCGTTTTCTTGTTGTTATCTGTCAAATCTAGCCCACTTACATCTTTCGAGCTGGCAAATTGGTCCATGTCCACTTCTAGATATTCTGTTTTCTTCGGTTGCAAGTCTTTTTCTGCATTGTTGTTCTCTTCATCTTTGTTTTTATCCTCTTCTGACTGGCTATCCTCTATAAATGTCTTGGGAGCCTCCGTCTCAATATGTTGTGACTCTTGAGTTTTTATCACCTCGAAGTCATCATCTCCCCCAAAGTTGGCCATGGTAGGAAGATTTGAAAAGGTTAAATGAGTATCCAATTTCCTTCTCTTGCTTTTTTTCGTGTCTACTGAGATGGTCCTTGCTGGTTGTTTCACAGTATCGGCATCATCAAACTGTCCAGCATTCCATTTAATACTGTCCAAAACTATGCTGTTTTCATTAACAGCCAGCCCCTGAAATGTTTTTCCACCAATCATAACTGATTTACACCATAAAAGTGCATTCTTCGGCAAGTCTGCAACTTTTCCACGTTCAATACGAATGAAGTGTAAATTTGAAACTCCAGCAAACGTTTCTGTCACATCGTCTTCAAAACAATATATGTCCAGTACTTTTTCACGTGGCCACCACGTGACAAAATCAGCCCAAATATCCTTTGCGTGCAATATCAGAGCATCTATAAATCGTTGTGTAATAAATATGAGCGGATCGTCTCTACTTTTGCATATCTCTGCTAGATCCTTGAATGTGCTACTTGATGATACCAAATAGTGCGATATCTTCAAAGAATCGACAGAGCACTCGGCTGGATACCCCTGTGCCTTCAATTTCTGAACGCATTGATCGTCGTTTATTACGAATGGCTCATATCTGATGATGAATTCAAAGGGCTCCGGCCGGAAAGAAAACTGTAGATTTCTGACAGCTTTGATCTTGGGCTGAAACTTGAAGCATTTTCCGTTGGGAATATATTCGCCGTTAAGATTGAACTTTCCCTTACCTCGGTTGTCAACGATTAAGGAGTGATTGTCAAAGGAGATGACAAACTGGATCTTCGATATTCTCTTTTTATCGGTGTGAAACTGAGCGTGTACAGATCGTCCTATTACATAGGGAGTTGATTCAACGAGAAGATGCGAAGTTTTCCTCTTATCGTCAGGGAAATCGTTATTCGGGTACTCCAAGATCCACATCGCTGTATTTGGGTGACTTTGAATACCAGCAAAAGTGGTCAAACTGAGTAATGGCACCTGTTTCCTAATATCTGGTAATGCAGATAATCATCGCGCCTGACCCCACCAAATAAATATCCGCGGGCATATTATAAAACTATGCAATGCAATATTTATTTATTTATCGCGACGTTTTTCCATATTTTTCATTCTATATTTTTCATTCTATATTTTCCACCTCGATTTTGCTTGTACGCTTTTTACCTTACTCTACATTAAGCAGTAACATTTCGAAGTGTAGTCCAAATTTTGCGTGAAATTTCTAGATTATCTATTAAGTAGCCTCCCGGGCAGAATGCCCCTCGCTGTCTTTTCCCTATTTGGTCCTTGCCAGCTTCTCCTCCTGCTCCTTCTTCCTGAACTTGTTTTTCTTTAACTTAGCGTAGAATCTGACAACATCCTTGCGAACAGCCACCTTACGCTCATCAAAGTTTACGATCTCAAGCCCACTCGTACTAGTGCACCTACTCAAGGCAACATACACCTGTCCCTTCTCGAAAACCCGGGTGAGATCAACCTTTACTCTGCTCAAAGTCTGACCCTGAGACTTATGGATAGAGAGAGCCCAGGCAAGGATTATTGGTAATTGGGTACGCACTAAGTTGGGATTCGACTCACTTGCAAAGTCCATCGGCTCCACCAACTTCAGCCTGTAGCCCTCGGAGGTGTTCACAGTAAATTTTGCCAAAGGAAGTAAGTCTCTTCTCTGCTGTCTCTTGGCCCGTGCTATCAACGCTGGTAGCACGGTCACCTTGCCTAAAGCAGCCGGGTTGCTGGCTATAAGCTCCTCATATAGTGTGTGGTCGAGATCGGCCTGCCGGTTGCCGATAAACCTGGATGCGTACGTAAGCAGGGGCTGGTATGCGAGTCTTTCGTACTCTTTAAATTGCAGGCAGAAGTATGACCACAAGTCCGAGGATGTGAAGGCAACAATCTTTCCTATTGTGCCATTCACAATTGTTGTGTCCTCCATATCGTTCTTTATGTACATCACCTGCGCGCCTTCTTTCAACTCGAGCACTTTCGCACACATTAGTGCGTCCAACACGCTTTCTAAATACCCGGGATGCTTCCCGTTTCCTCCTCTCCCGGGTGCAAACTCGGGCCCGTAGGAATCCTTGGCAAAGAACGTCATCGATTCTCCAGAAAGCGAGTTGAGTCTACTTCTGTTAGCCCGCTCGACCTCATCTCGAGTCGGATACAATTCTGTGGGAAGTATTCCGTCGGGATACCTCAACGGTCTCTCGAGAGCCTTGAATTTCTGCCGGATATACGGCGGGAGACGGCCCAAACGCAACGAGTCGAGCATCTCAGCCAACTCTAAGTCCCCACTCTGCCGATAAACCTTGGTGAGCAAAAAAGTCTCATCGATGCACTCTCTCCAGGCATCGCAGTTGAAGCAGAAATCGGCACCATCGGCATCCTTACCCCGGTGAGAGCCGCTCCTCTTCGACACAGGCGGAAGCTGGAAGAAGTCTCCCGTGATAATCAACTGGATTCCTCCAAACGGTTTGTCTATCCCCCTCACCATCTTAGCCACATCGTTTAATTTCGTAAACATCGTCGCGTCAATCATCGACACCTCGTCCATAACAAGGTATTTGGTTGTTTTCCAGCGGTCAGCCGCCGATCTCGACTTCCTCACCCGATTGCAAAGACGAATGCTGGATTCTAGGCCCAAACCTATGCCGGCAAACCGATTGATCGTCGTTCCACCTATATTAGTGGCAGCGAGACCAGTTGAGGCGGTGACACCGATCGCAGATGGCCCATACCGCATTCTGAGCCTCCTAATCATCGTCTTGAGTAAAAACGACTTTCCTGTACCAGCAGAACCCGTGAAAAACACATTTTTGTGCCCAAACATCACTGCATCGAGCACCTCGCTCTGCTCAGAAGATAATCCCCTGGATCCCGTGCTGCTCTCTCTCTTGACAGCTTGTGCAGATCTCTCACGTAGCCGCGGGTTGCCTAGTGTGCCGGAAACGACCCATGGGAGTGGTCTTCGCTTTGAGGACGGTATGTGGTACTTGGAAACACGAACATGTCCATCTCCATCTCTCATTTCAGACGTGTGTGCATGCCTATGCCCGTGATGCGAGCTGCCGTACAAATTATGCACATGCTTATGAGTTGTGCTCGATATGCCTGAAATGCCATTTGAGCTACTGCTGCTTTTATGCAATGTACTTTTCGTGTTGATCCCTTCCCTCTGCAATGGATCTTTACCTTCCACACTCCTTGTCACCATCCCTGTTATCTCCAAGTCCGAATCAGTACCACTTGAGCCCATTTCAGTCTCCTTCCCCTCTACATGCTCTAAAACGCGCTTTTCACCTCTAATCGCGTTCGAATCGGAAAGCCTCACACCAGAATCGGGGAATCTGGCCCTGCCAACTTCCCTGAACGATAGATGATGCACGAGCGGCTTGGAATGCTTGAAATTCAACCTTGCACGCTTCCTTTCCTGCTCCTCCAGGTTTACAGGCTGCGATTTGGACATTCTGCCGTCCTTAAACCCAGAAAAACTCCTTGTCAAGAGTATATTTCTTGTGCTCTGGCTTTGACTCTTCAAGGCCGCCACTATTGCCGAATCCTCACTTTTGTCAGAATGGCTTTCCTCGTCTGTTATCTCGATACTGTTCTGAATGCTGGTTCCTTTGGTAGGCTTTTCGTGAGATCTCTTCCGATGTGTATTGCCAAACAAAGCTGCCCCATCACTGCTGGCACGGCGTAAAGCTGGCACCTTCCGAAGCGAGAAAAACGGCTGTGATTGACTTTTTTGTGACGAGCCTAAGAATGACGATAGTGTTGATTGCTTTTGGTCTTTCTTCTTGGATTTTGATGATTTGTCAAGAGCTGAAAACGGTGAGCCCGCTGCTGCCTTGAACATTTGGCTAGGTAAAAGCAGAAGTTGGATAAAATAAATACAAATAACGAATATGGGAAAGAAAGTATTAGGCTGTCTAATTGAAGGTGGCTCTAAGCAGGTAAGCTGTGGATGGCCAGGTGAGATTCGAGAAGTAAACAAACAAAAAGTAGCGAAGAAAAAATAATCCAAATAATGAAAAGTGAATATTGAATATTGAAAATAAAATTTAGGTAGGACGCGGTACATTATTCGCGATCGCGTGTCAGCAGCCAGTGCATAGCGAGGCAAGTTGGAGGGTTGAATTGGATAAATTAACTTAGATAATATGTATGAGGAGGATGGTGAACTTGGGTAAATATGTATGAGAAAGATGGTAAATATGTATGAGGAAATAGTAAACTTGTGTAAATATGTATGGGGAAGATGGTAAATATGTATGAGGGAAATGATGAACTTAGACAAAGTTCCAATAAGAAAATGATGAACTTAATAAAGTTCCAATAAGAAAATGATGAACTTAATAAAGTTCCAATAAGGAAATGGTTGGATAAAGACGCAATGATGAAAGAATACACTAGGTGCAACAAACACACCCTACAGCCTGTCACAAGGTCATTCCATTGCAGATATATATCTACAGGAGCTAAGAAAATCTAAATTCCATACGTAGCCACGAACTCTTGCAATGGTGTCGACAGATTCAAGGCTGCACCTCGTGCTTTGCATCCCCCTCGGCACGCCATTTCTCCACACTCTGGATTTCCTCTTCTTCGACAATTCCATTTCTGCGGACCCAAGGAATTCCACTGAGGAAGACTCCATACGGATCGACCTCCTTTCTGACCCGCTGGAAGCTCCGGAGATCATCCCCGTACCATTCATCCATCTTGCTCTTGAATCCAACCATGGAGTCGTCTCTCAGCCTGCTTCCGGCGGCTTTTGCCCTGGTTTCCGCGGCTTCCTTGGCATCAGACGACCCGATGAAGTTCTTGGCCCAGTGAGGCTTTCCCCCGGCAGCATCTAAGGTCTCCTCGAAGACAGTAAACCATTTTCTGATCGGTGCCCTGCTGCGGAACGGCCTGTACATCGTGGCATTAATGTAAAGCGTGAGCTGGCCGTTGGTGACTTTGTCCTGTGGGGCCCACTTCAACCTCGGTGCGTTGTCCAGGTACGGTCTGACCTGGTTTCCAAACACGGGGCCAAAGGACGTTGGTGTACGGGTGGTCAAATCCTGCGGCTCGGCCGAATTTGGACATGTTGTGTTCGAGCAACGCACCTCAACCGGCGAATGCACGAAGAAATCACCCGTCTTTCTTCCCTGGTCGATGGATTTCTTCAACGACCGGATGATTTCCGGTCCGTTGGTCAAGGGAGCAGACCATTCATCCACGTACTGCGAGAACAAGCAGTCCATGTTGAGACCTTCAACAGAGTCCTGAACGGCCACATCTCCGTGTCCGTACGTCTCGTCTGTGCCGTACTGCCTGGCAAACACGAACCGCTCCACGTATGGCGTGAGTCTGGGGAAAATGTGCACGGAGACCCACAACAAGGACTCGTAGAACAATCTGCCCATCGTGGTGCCGTACCAGGACTTCCGGGGCCGGCTGACCGCGTCAAGCGTCTTCGATGCCCGCCAGAGAACGCACCTCTCCGTGTACGGGAACCACCAGACTCTCACGTACTCGTCACTGGTCCATATTTTCTCGAATTGGTCCAAAAGCGTCTCGTAAGTGATCACTTCCTGGCACGACCGGATCCTAAACGCAGGCACTGCCCTCACAGTCACATAGCTGATGAGCCCGATCTTTCCCAATGAGAGTAACGCCGCCCGGAAGAGCCCGGGCTTTATCTTCTGCGAGCATTTCACCAACTTCCCCATTCCATCCACAATTGTGATGTCCACAACCTGCTGACTGATCAGCCCATGGTATGGCGATGAGCCGTGCGTTCCCGTGGAAATCACCCCGGCAACCGACTGCTCGCTGATCGATCCCAAGTTCTGCAGGGCAAGATTCTTCTTTGCAAGCAATGCCTCCAACTCGTATAGTCTCATGCCTGCCTCCACCGTCAGATCCGTGTATTTCCCATCCGCCGAAGGGTTCTCCGCCACCACGCCGTTGAACTTGTCCAAATTCACCAGCCAGTCCCCCGTCATCGTCAAATCAGAGGGCGAGTGACCGGATCCAACGGTCATCACTGCTCTTCTTGACTTTCTCGCCGTATTGACGATCGAGATCACCTCGTCGATCGTCTCTGGCTGGAAGTAATACTGTGGTCTGCACTCAAAAGTCCTTGCCCATGTCTTGTGCTTCTTGTATGGCACAACTGTCTTGCTTACTTTGGTTGGAAGCTCTGTCATTTTCACTTTAGTCTTCACTTTTTTACTTCAACCTTTTCACTTTTCAGCTTTTTTTCCTGCTATTTCTCTCTTTATTCCTCGATGTATCCTTATCCTGATCTATGATGGTCAACTACCTCTTCTAATTAAATAAAACGCGACCAGATCCCGTGTCAACTGCACTCTATACCGAATTTCGTCTCACTTAGCGGCCCCTAAATGAATTAATAGAATCCGACAATAATCCCAGCCTGCAGCGTAAATTTCCACACTTAACCTGTAACAGATCAAAGCTACGCCAAAAAAAAAGCCCGAAAGCAAATATAAATTCAACTAATCCCAGCAAAACTGGCGAAACCTAGAGGTGGTAAAATGGGAAATGTGGATACACTAGCGTGAATCTATGAATGAATCGCTATATATGTATCTGGTGACAAATTGAGAAGGGGAGAAAAACTATCTCAAGTAATTTTTTTTTTTATTTTACATTATTCAGAACGCATGCGGATTCTCGATTGGCTGGGAATTCATTTTCTCTATCCTTCAGCTTACCTCATTTTTTTTTCCTTCCTCCTCCTCGCTTTCTCCGGCAATATCGTCAATGTTTAGTTCTCATGAACTATTAGTCCGTCAAGCGCGTAAATTTTAACAATAAAAATTGTAATTCTCGCCGATTGACGGTTTTCAATCAATAATAGCGTTTTCTTTTCTGCCAGTCCTCAGAAAAAGACGATTGTCCTTACTCTTCTTTTTCCCGTATCCGTTTCGTTTTTTTTTTGTTTGTTATTTTTTTTACATCTCCGCCATGCTCCTCTACCATTTCACTAAATATTTGATTTGTCGCACAAACCTATAAATGCCTCCCAGGAAATCAAAGAGACGCCGGCGAACCAATAAAAGAAGAAATGCTTACGGTCACCTTAATTTGGCCAAGAGGAAGAGTATACCTCGGATTTCGCCTCGGAATAATGCCAGCCCATTTGATCTTACCAGAATTGGTGCCCAGGATATAGCATTTACTGACAATGTCCTGAACCAATCATATAGATACGAAGCAATTTGTCCTTACTACAAACATGAGCTTCCAAAAAGGTGCCACAGTCTTAAGGACTGGTCGGCTAGAAAACTTGTCGAAGCCCTTTTTTCGAACCAGAATGATGAATTGAAACCGTGTGAATCAAATCGCTGGCTTTCGTATTTGATTGATACATGCCCGGTTTCGGACAGTTGGACTATCTGGAAAAGGGTGTGGCATTATATTCTTCTCTCAGAAAGAGATACTCCTGCTGTGTTTAGCATTTTTTACTCGAAGTTTGGCTCGAACTCATCGTTTTATTGTCATCATATTCCCTCGTTAAGAGCACACATATCAGCACGAAGTACGAATGAAGATAGAACGTCATATATCACAATGAATTGTCTAAGTCGCCGTCACCGCTTTGAAACTCTCTATGCCAATGTGCATATGCCTTCGCTTGTCAACGATTTGAATAGATATCGTTTGCTTGCACCTAACTATTTGGTCCTGCTTAATCTAAGCGGGATCGATCTGTCTAAGTCCTATCATTATTTGACAAGTCTCTCTTCGCTCTGCTTCCTCAATGTTTCTGGCTGCAATATTGATAGCGCTTCGTTAATGAGCATCTTTATGGCTATGAAGGCCTCAAAGCTGCAAAAATTGTCATGCATCGTTCTAAATGATAATCCAGGTCTGGATTATTTCAATGAAAAGACAGAGATTCCATCACAAATTCAGTATCTAGAGATGAGTGCAAATGGAGACGGTGGAAGTCATGTCTCTTCGTTTATATCTATTGCAAATGCTGGCTTCGCGGGTCTTGCCGACTCGCTTAAGTTGCAATATTTGTTAAAACGCCATCTCGTGCAAATTCCTGGATTGCATGAACAATTGTTGTTAGATTATAGACTAATAGATCAGATGTACGACCCTACAGCAGATATAGCAGATAAATGTATTATTCCTTGGCTAAAGCGATCCCAAGTGCATCGGGTACGTGGGGTGAAATCGTATATAAGGAAGTATACAAAAAGAGCAAAACGCAGTACAGGTGCGTCTTCATCATCCTCTTCTCTAAATGATTCTGAATCTCTCAAAAGGCGAAAGGTGACTCGAGTGAACTTTAAAAAGTTTTTCGATATGTAACGCTTCACTTAACCCAAACTCTGTTTCACATATTCCATATTGAGTGTTGTTTCACGACAGTTTATTCGTTGTACTTATTTTTTTTTAATACATTAGTATACTATTGAATGGTAGATTAACGGGATACAAATATAAATGCAATCAATTATGACCACTTTCATCGTGTTGTTGATTTAGTTACGTACACTTAACTCCCAAATTTGGTGCATCGCTTAGAAAATAAATACCTTTAGCGAAATCCTTTATCCTAATAATTTAAAAATATTGTGAACTGAATAAACACACAGAATAAAATAGAAATTACCTGTACACAAAAGGATCGTTAATGACCTTTAAAAGTTGCTTTATCTTCCTTTGTCCCATTCCAGGTATTTCTTGAAGATTTGCTTCATTTGCTTTTTGGCAAAGCTCTTTAAGACTTCCAAAATGAGAAACCAAATTGATAGCGTCGGTTTTGTTAATTGCTTTTATCGTGGTTAAAATCTCTACAACACGCTTATAATAGCTTAGATCGTCATCTATGTCATCATCTCGCTTTGAACTTCCCTGAATCAGAGTTTTCGCAGTATTCATCTCACATTGTTTTAGACCGGTTAGATAGTCTGCACACTGTTCGAAAGACCAGGCAGCAATTAACGTCAGATTATTAAGCAAGCACAGTTTATTCAACTCCCGCATGGAGTCATCCGAACTTTCCACATCAACCAGAACCAACATTAACCGTAGCATTCCTTTGTTGGAGGGATTATATCCAATCTTTTGTATTTTATGGTATATATATTCAGGATGTAACTTGTGATACTTTACCGACAAAAAGATGGCGAAGCAGCGTGAGTTCACTAAGTAGTCGACGTCATGAATCTGACCGTTGAATTTGTATGAGACACTGGTTAAATATGTGAGTAACGGATTACCATTTTGTGTTTTGTTAACCTGAATAGAACTGAATGTATGCTTTCTGAGTCTTGTATGTTTTGTAGTTTCGTAATTCGATTTCTTTCCCGACTGGCCCCTAATTATCACTTGTTTCGGCTTCTTCTGAGACCCATATCTAATATTTGCATTTATATCATGCTGAACTTGACGAGCCGTTCGAAATTGCGATACATCGCTAACTCCATTTAAGGATTTATATGGCACACCTGATAACGGCTTTGTACCGGATATACTATTTAGGCTTTTTTGTGCTGAATCACCCTTTTGAATATCACCACTAGCCTGTGCCCGCATTTTAGCAACATTGGCTAAAATACTGGAAAACGAACTTGTATCAGTGCTGGATGGTAAAGCCGAACCCTTCCCATCACCTTCATCTTTTTTGCCACTCTCGTCTACCATCTTCAAGCCATTATTATACTTTTAAGTTAGAAGTGTGTATTGAAAGTATAAGTAAGCAAGCACTGAGATAAACGAGAAATTCAAAATCAGTGGTGGTAGAAAAGCGCATGAAAAAAAAAAGGTTTTCAGATTTTGAACCGAATTGTTCAAGATAAGCTAAACTTTACTTTTCATCAATCATAACGGCGAATTCGTTTTAGAAAATCATAATAATACATAAATACATTAAACGAGCTGTATTAATATAATGTCAGGGGAAAAAGGTAAGTCGATTGTGTGAGAGAGATAACATAAAGGTTGACGATGAAGTCGATGCATGAAATACTAACCATATTCAGTAAATTTAACGGAACTCGAACCACAACAGATTTTGCAATTCAAGGCACAGATAAACAAGGAGCTTGAAAATCTTCACAACTCCTTTAGTGCGCTAAAGGTGGCCCAGATGAAATATAAGGAATGCCACTCTGATGTGAAAAAGGTGAATGCCAATCCAAAGCAGGACATAATGGTTCCTCTTACGGCTTCGTTATATGTGCCCGGAAAGATCAAGGATAGTGACAATTTCCTTATAGATGTTGGCACTGGATACTATGTGGAAAAGAGTTGTGGCGAGGCGCTTGAATTTTTTCAAGGCAGGCTAGACAAATTGAAAGAAGACTCATCCAAGTTGACATCTTTGATCAAGGAGAAAGTTCAGGTGGTGCAAAGAGTGGATCAAGTTTTGAGACAGAAATTGGCTGAACAGCAGAAAGTGCTTGAAAAGCAAGGCAAAAGTAAAAAATAACGGTGTATATGTCAGTACTCTAACATAACTGCGGAGTCGTTGATAGGCTAAGAGCTGTCAATCAATGATATTAATCCTACGGACAAGTACAAAGACTAGAAGAAGTACAATAACAGCAAAAAAAAAGAATACATACGTATACATATATATATATATCAACACACTTCATCAGTAGGGCAACCGCTTCAAAACGTCGTAAATGTACGGAAGCAAGTTGGGCACCAGAAGAAGCTTGTCGATGAGATCATCCTTTCGCCCAGTAAAAAGATCTAGACCACTCTTACTGCAAACCATCTGCTTCAAAAGAAGGCTAGCAGAGGTGTTAATTTCATTAAGCTGCAAGTGACTGTTAGCGTTGTACTGGAACAATTTGTAAGGCTCTTGAATGGAATCTTTCATCTTGCTATACTTCGCCCAATTTCCACGACTAGTGATGGATGCACCAGATACAAGGGCATCGTTCTTCCCCTGCTCTATACCAACAGCTGCCACTCTTGGACGTATTCCCTTAATGATAAACTTCTTTGTCCCGTTATCAAGAGTGATAACCATTGCCGAGGATCTAGGGAAGGCATGCTGGACATTTTTGATGAAGTCAACGGCAGGCAGAAGTTTCAAGTTTTGGGTACCGATAAATGGTGCAAATTGTGTTTCATAGCATCTCCATAACGAGATCTGCGTGACGTCACCGCCCAAATCTGCAGCAAACGCACATCTGATCCAGGCAGTAGCTCTGTCTGGTTCTGGCAATTGGTTGAGTGAGGCAATGAGCTCATCAGGAAACACAGGGGGGTTATCCGGAATAGGATCATGTACTCTTTGGATAAGTTGTAGCATCGGTAATGGCTGTGTAAGCTCTGTTTTGTAATCTAACTTGAAGACAAGCAATTTTGGCAAAAATGTGCCCAACACCTGTGCTCTTTCAAAGGAAGACAGCAAACGGTCCACACGGCTGTGCTGGATGAATTGATATAGAAAATCCAATGAGGTTAGAATAAGCTCGTCGCTATCGTTTTGTGAATCGATCGAAAGTGCTAAGAAGGAAACAACAGTGTCTAAAACATCATCCTCGATACTATCTGGTGCATCACCTTCCTTCTTTGAGTTATACATCATTCTGCTCATGGATCTGAAAATAGTTGTGATTGTTGATCTGTCTTCCACGGTTCGCAAAAGCGAGATTAAAGACATAAACAATGGATCTTCCGCTGGAACAGGGGCTAGGTAAGAAGATATGGCCTCAACTATATCCATAGTATATCTTAGAAGCTCCTTGCACTGCTCATATTGTGGATCCGAAAACTCATCCTGAAGGATTATTGGATTCTGGAGGATAGAAAGTATCACATCTCTTATTTGCATGTTCATAGAGATGACTTGGGAGTTATCTATATCCTGAGCTAGGTTTCGTAGGATGAGGGCGGAGCCCAAACTTTTGTCCATATCTTTATTCTCTGCACATGGGTTAAATGTCTGACAATTTAAATAATAAATCAAGTACTCGGTAAGAAAAGAATACTCTTTCTTGAGATTAATTTCTTTCCCATGTGTGAAGGAGTTACCGATCAATGAATTTAAGCAAAAATCGACTTCATCGCCAATTCCAGACTCAAAAGCCAGCTGATATCTCTTCAGCTGCGAGGGCCCTGCATAATTTGCACCTGGGACATTGTAATATGTGAACTGATGCTCATTTTTAAGATATTTGTTGTTTTGGATGAACTTAGATTCTTGAATTTCTGTACTTTCTGGATTAACCGGATAAACATGCGACTGTTCGGAAACAGATACCTGACCTTTCTGAGGCGTTTCCAGTGCACTCATTGTTTGTGCCTTGACCCTTGAAAATAAATGCTCTTTTAACTATTGATTTTTGAGATATATTATAATGTGTTTTGTCTTAATCTATATAGATTTTTCACGTTCTGTTTTTTTTTATTTTTTTTTTTTCGCGATTTCATGGATAAAATAAAGAAAATCAACTGTTTAGGCGATTCGTTCTTTATCTTCCTTCCCTCGACTTTATTATATGAGACAACGCACAAGGTATTTTACTAGTGGTATTATTTTATTTTATTCCCAAATAACTGCCTACAAATAATACGAACGTACTAAGCTTAAAAGAAATGCAATCATCATATTTGTAGCATTACTAAGACTATTACTGAAAATATTTGGACATGCCTAACTTCATATCATAGTTCCAGTCAAATCAGTACAGATGATTTTGCTATGCGAAATTCCCCAATATGAGATTGTTAGAAGGCTTTTCACCCACAAATATTTTTTTTTGCGGATATAAGTAAAAGCTGCTTCATCTTCTTGTAAAAGCATATCACTTCCTTTAAATATAAAGTCGATAAATACAGGAAAGACATAGATAATATTGAAAAAAAAAAAGACGATGTACGACTACGTTTGATCAAAATAATATGAATAAAGTCCCGTCGATCGTCCAGCAGAGCATTTTTGATTATGTTGCTAGGACATCGAAATGCTTAACTTTAGAGTTGCGAGGCACCTGCGTGATAGTTCATAAATTAAAGTAATATATAAATTTTTCCTTTTATGTGATGTGGTAATTGAAGTTGCACTACGATTGGAACAAAAAACTCAAAAGATCATAATTTTATACCGGGGAAGTGGCATGAAGTGTAAACTTTACACACCACAAAAAAGGCGAGCCGCAAGAAATCATAGTTGATCGAATGATCAAGATAGATGTCTACACTGCAGAGGGTGCTACCTCATTCTCGAAACACTATTTTTTATTTTTGATGTTTATCTTTTTTAGTCAGGAGATTATATGCAACTTTGGTGATATCAATTAAATTCTAGACAAAGTAATTAGAATATGCATTCATACGTACTCCAATTTGAATGAAGACTTACAAAATGCAAGATTACTAGGAAAAATATTTTTTTGCATGCATGCGAAGCACAGACCTGTTAAATAAAAAAACTGCTAGCACTTCTAGAGTGCGGATGCAGTGCTATTCTTAGAACTCATAAATCCGTGAAATAAATTTTTAGAGAATATATGCATTACAACTTACATCTCCGCGTTTGGAAATTTTCTCTGATCTTCAGCCATACCAATTTATCAAAAACGTTTATCAGAAGGTGCCTTGATACACAGAAAATGGATGACCTTTATTCGGAAGGAAGTATTTATTATTTTCTTTAAGTTCTAGGCATTGAAGATGCAACCATATAATAAAGTTTTCTCTTCATTGGTAGAAAGAAAATTTAATTCGAACAAGAACGCTGAATTTACTTTCTTTATTACAATAAAAATTAATTAACTATGCATGAAGATGCATACCCCAAATTTTGATTGTGACGCAACAGTATCATCGCTTAAATTTGGAAAAGAGGAACGTCAAAAAAAAAATAAGGCGATCAGAATATTTTTTAGAAAATCTTTTTTGCTTTTGTACTTGAAATATTTTTTGGTTTCGTTTAGTTCACATGCAACTTCCTTTGCTTTGCAAGCAAGGCTAAAAAATACTTCTTGTCACATTTTCCTTTTGGATAATCTTAGATGTCAGCTTTCGGGTGAATTTAAAAAATGCATTGTCATCAGTCCACCAACCAGATTCCGAGTGCTGAAAACTTTTTTCGAAATTCTTACTTTTGTTTTCATACCCCTTTCTTACATTCCATGCTTTCGACCAACATTCCGTTGCAATTACCATGCCTATCATCAATTTGTTGAAGCTTAGAAAATTTACAACTCAACAGTTAACTAAAATCTCTCAAGGTCGACTATAAGTAAAATGCAAATTAACATCATGGGTTTCTGTAGGATGACCTTTGACATCAAATCAATCAAATGAATTCTGCAAATCTGCAAAAGCGCTTGTAATGGAACAAAAAAATTCAACAATAGGGAGGAGGACATGCAGTTAGTTCAAGAATCCGTTTTTTTTCCCCCCTCCAAAACATCACTTTATTTTTTAGCCGCCCTTACTCATCTATCTAGATGATTTCTGAGTTGAATTACATACATGCAGTCCGCCCACACACTAACTACATTATAATGATTTTAAGATAAATGAATAAGGAAAATGAGGTGCTAGATATAAATCCTTTGTAGCTTAAGAGTGTGTCGAGGTTTGCAAGCAAACTAAAAGTCAAGCTTTCCAATATTATTGAACGCACTTGAAATTGCAATTTTATTAGACATGATCTAAATTTCTTTGAGTATTATAATGCTATAACAACTCTAGTATGTTATTGTAAGCATTTGTCCAAATTGGGTGCGTTCTCTCTCCAAAAATACAATGTATCCAACTGTAATTAAAAGGAAGGAGGTGCAAATTGGTAGTTAATGTACGGGAATCCGCGAATGTGTTACCTTAAAACAATGAAATGTTAGGGGCTCGATATTGTTACTAAAAGTAAGGCGAAGAAATTCATCTAACAATAAGAAAAATATTTGATTGCGATCAGACAGGCACTAACTCCCTTCTTAATGCAGATTATAATTTAACCGAGGATGTCGGTCGGCAGTTTTCAAGGGAAGCTGCATTAAAAATATAGACATTTCAGCATTCAAATTTCATGGAAGCGTTTTGAAATGTATTTACAATAAGCAATGCTACGTGCTTCATTGTATGTTCATGCTCAAAAGTACTGACCTTTACTTTTTTAAACTTGCTCGAATCCTATTGAAAGTACAATTGTTTTGGTAAACTAAAATAACCAATTGTTGCTTGCATAACAACATACACAAAGTTGGACCAATGCTGAATTGAGGGGGATCCCCATTCTAACATATTCTTAAGCATCCTACTATTTTTGGACGCTTACTGCTGTAACGAGTAATGTATGGAACTTCAAATTCACACAATCCATGATAATCTTTACGTTCGATCATAATCCGGCCCGTACTTCTTCTCAGTAAAACAAAAGGTTATATAAAGAGTTATAGTTGTCTTTTACACACACTCTTACTGGAACCCGACCGTCATTTTTGTAAATTCGTAGTCCATTTGATTGGTAGCCAATTGTGTTGTTCATAAAATGTTACTAAAGTCGCTATTGATTAGTTCTTTGGTTACTCTTACTGCTAGTTCTCCAATAAATCCCATTTACTTTCAAAAAAGGGATTTGACGGTAGAGCCGGAATGCTTGGGTGGAAATTTTCAAGCGAGATGCAAGCAAGATAAGTATCCTTGTGCCAATGCGACTGTTTCAGATGTCAAATCGATAGGTGATAACATTTATAACATTACGCTTAATTTTGTTGCCCAGCAGTGCGCAGACCTTTCTAACTTGGGCGAATTAAAAATTATTGGTCTTAAATCTCCAAATGGAGGCACTGATGTTCTTTTTTCAAGAAATTCAAACGTACTTACAGATATTAACCCATGTCAATGGTCTGCAACATTTCCGATTTATGGAGAACAAAGCGGAACTTTAACCTGTACACCGTCATTCCAGATTCAATATGACTGGTTCTCGGGCACTGATACTTCGACAAGTGATAAGGCAACATGGAAATATAAATCTTCTTACGATTATTCGTTTACTTGCAGTGAAGATAATCAGGGAAACATACAGGGAGATTTTCCTGAATACTGTTGGCCGGCCGGTTCAGAAAGCACGTCATCTACTTCTACTTCCAGCAAAACAAAGTCAACCTCTACTTCTAAGACCACCTCTACTTCTAAGTCAACCTCTAAGTCTACAACAACATCCAAATCAACCTCAACATCTTCAAGCAAAACATCAACTTCGAGCAGTTCAACGAAGACAACTTCTAGTTCTTCTACAAAATCCACCAAATCTTCGAGTGTTCCTTCGACATCAAGTACCTCGACATCAAGTGTTCCATCAACATCAAGTACTTCCACTGAGACTTCTACCTCGACATCAAGTGTTCCTTCAACATCAAGTACCTCGACTGAGACTTCTACCTCGACATCAAGTGTTCCTTCAACATCAAGTACTTCCACTGAGACTTCTACCTCGACATCAAGTACCTCGACTGAGACTTCTACCTCGACATCAAGTGTCCCTTCAACATCAAGTACTTCCACTGAGACTTCTACCTCGACATCAAGTGTTCCTTCAACATCAAGTCCTTCCACTGAGACTTCTACCTCGACATCAAGTACCTCGACTGAGACTTCTACCTCGACATCAAGTGTTCCTTCAACATCAAGTACCTCGACTGAGACTTCTACCTCGACATCAAGTGTTCCTTCAACATCAAGTACTTCAACTGAAGCTTCGAGTGTTCTCTCAACATCAAGTACCTCGACTGAGACTTCTACATCGACATCAAGTGTTCCTTCAACATCAAGTACCTCAACTGAAGCTTCGAGTGTTCCCTCAACATCAAGTACTTCAACTGAAGCTTCGAGTGTTCCTTCAACATCAGGTACCTCGACTGAGACTTCTACCTCAACATCAAGTACCTCAACTGAGACATCTTCTTTGGCGGAGTCTTCTACTGGTTCAATTGTTCATTCAACATCAAGTGAAGTTCCATCTACCATATCTGGAAGTGAAACTACAGAGAGTCCATACACAATCATTGGAACCTTGTCGGCTCTTTTCAGTTCAAGTGGAAACGAATCCACTTCATTCTCAACCGAAACTTTGCCAATTTCGACAACGGGAGTTGAGACACCATCCAAATCTGGTGAAACATCGCCGATTGAATCAGGTTCGGGTGAGAGTGGATCAATATCAACTTCCAGTAGAGGTGTTGCAGCGATATTCCGCACGGCCCAATTAGAAGAAACAACCACATTTTTCACCACAGTTACAGTTCCTTGCTCTACCTTGATTACAACCACAACATGTACTGTAAACAAATGTACTGCTTTTGAGACAATTGTGCCAACTAGTACGATCGTCACATTGGAAACAACATCCGTTTTAGGATCTTCACCAGCTGCAGAAACTTCAGTTTCCGGTGCCGGATATAGATCTATTGAAACGGGTACGTCTAAGACAACATTCACACATACCTCAACGGTGACATCATATTCTGTCACTAGCTCCTCTGGAGAGACATTTACGCCAGTTGTGACGACTAATACATTTTCCTCAAGTGTTGAGACTTCATCAAATGGAATAGAAGCCACAAGCCCTCCTTCGACCGTTGGAACGTCCATTCAACCGGAAACAATTTCAACATCTGCTACCGTTGCTCCCGAAAGTGTTATTCCATCAGCTTCTGAATTTGTCGGAGCTGGTGCAATGTACACACCAGATACAATTACTGTCTTCGTAATTGGATTGCTTACGTTAATAGTTTAAACACAATAGGTCCATCAATACCAAATTCCATTATTGAAATACCATACCACTATACCCTTTTTCTACCTGAACTTTCTTCTTTACATGCTATGTGAACATCCAGGCGTTTCTTCCAAGTGTTTTCGTTTGGGAGAAGTTCTTTGTTTCTGTATTTAATATTATTTGAAGTTCCTTACAATATGAGTATGCAGATGTAACTGGGGAAAGTAAACATGCCCTCGATAGTGGGGGAGGTTTGCGCTTGATGAAATATAGTTTGTGCTCTCTTGCTGGAATTATCTTCGCAAATTTGAATGTATTCAGTGAAAAGTAGAGATCTAGGAGTTGTACCACTTTCCTTCCAATTTAATATTCTCAAATAAAGACTGAATAATTTTTTATTATCACATTTTATCTTCCCCATACGATTAGCTTAGCGGCATTTGTGGTAGAGTAAAATCGCAAAGTACAACTATATATCTTCACGTGAAACATGTACCAAAAACTTGTGTAGTCACCGACCTGCAAGAATATACTTGATTATTCACATATTGGAAATTAATATGCAAAGCCATGGAATTTCAAAAATATAAAAGATGGGCTTGTGCAAAAAGGTTTCACTACCATATTTAAAACCGCCCCGATTACTATCAAATCAGTCTCTATTTATTGTATTATTATCCAAACAACAAGAAAAATGCTTTTCAAAAAAAACAAAAAACAATTAATGATAAAGAGCGAATTCATTAAATTATCGCTATTTTTTGAACTAGTATCGCAATTTCGTGCGCGAACTGATCTTACGAAGATAAATAATATTGTCTTACAATTTTGATGATGATGCACTTCTTTTGAGTAAGATTAAGTACAAATACTTAGCATGAATCTAAAAAACAACATATGAAGTATGCTTAGATTTATTCCTATAAAGTCTTCAAGGTCACATGGTGGATGTGAGACTTGTAAAAAGAGGAAAAAAAAGTGTGACCAGCAGAAGCCATGTTGTGGATGGTGTGCCAAACGACATACTCCATGTGTGTACAAGAAGTTTGTGTTTGCACGGCGTAGAAACACAAGAAGTTCATTTGATGTCAGGAATTCATCTTTATTAAATGAATTTAAGTCTGGAGATAATGCCACTGTCAGCCAAAAAACTGGAAATTTGGTGGCAACATCTTCCAAGTGTGAAAACAATGATAATAAGCCCAAGAGAAAAAAAAGAAAGATATCTTCTGGAAAGAAATTCAATAAAAGTGTACAAGATTGGAAGTTGGAAAATGTGGGAATGAGTCCCCCAAAAAGAAAGGCTGATATGGCGAAAACTGGTGAATCTTTGATGGATATCTCGAAACAAGATACAGAAATTTCAAGAGATCAGAACTCACAAACTACTTTCAACTTGGATAACATACATTCTGGAGGATTTTCATTCGAGGCAGATTTTTTCAAAGGTTCATTAAATGCTGGTGCAGACGACAATTTTATTGATATCAAAAATATAATTGAATCTATATTGCATCCTTCCCCACGAAAGCATGTAAATACTCCACCGGATTCAACGTCGATAGAATTAGGAAAAATAGATGGGCAACCCGGGAATGGTACATTTGAGAGGACATTTCACAAAAATCTTCAAGAGCTGTCCTTGTTAGTGGGAAGGGATAACAAGAATGAACATTTTGACATGGACCTAAGTGCTCGCTCTTTTTTAATGAACTTTAGATACTTCGCTTCTGATTCGGATAAATATAATCGAAGTTTTGATCTTTTTCTTCCATTAGCGTATCAAAATGAGGCAGTTTTTTATGCGGTTTCTGGGTGGGGACTACTTGTCCTGAAAAATGGAAACCAAAAAGCGAAAGCACTTAATTTTCTGAAGAAGTCAAAAAAATTATGCAATGACATGCAAAAGTATATTGAGGAGGAACTTCCGAGCTTGGATAGATATAACCTAATCTCACTTGTTGTTGGACTTAGCTGCCTTATGTTTGCAGCGTCATCCGTTGGAGATATTACAAGATGGAAGGAGAACTTTGAGGATCTTTATCATACACTTCATAAGGTTGGATTGGAAACATTTTTCGAGAACGTGAAAGATAGTCCAGTGGGTCTTTGGGTTCTTAATTGCTTTTTTTACAACGATGTTTTGAAAGTTGTCAGGGTTACTGATGATCAAAAAGTCGGAACTTTATTCCCTTTATCAAAGTATAAGAAAATAATCAACTTCAATTTTGAAAAGATGGACCATACATTAGAAGCAGACGATTTCGAGGTCCAGGATGATTTAAATTCTGGTGAAATGATCGATATTATTGATCCGTTGATGGGGTGCTGTATTGGGCTATTTTTTCGTATGGGTGAAATAAATACTCTTTACGATCAATTTGTCATTAAGATAAATGCATTAGACGATACTTGGATAGCGTTGAGTCATGAAATGGAAGATATAAAGGGATTGAATCTCCTGGAGTTTACAAAATCTCAAAGATATAGACGCTATGAAGATATGCGATTAATATTTCATGATTGGGTCAAAGTACATACAGACAGATTGGTGCTGCGTCTTCACAACACGATGCCTCGTATAATAGCATTAAGAACAATTCGGGAACCTGAAAGAAGGGAATATTATCTGACGTTTTTCAGGGTATTGCAAATTGCTATGGAACTTTTCTTGGAAATAAAACTAAAGGAGTCACCACTCAAGGCGTTGAACGTTAAGAGACTAATGGTCCATTGCTACAGAGACATGCGTCAGTTAATAATACCGGATTTTGTTCGTAAATTAACATTTCCTCTTTTAGTGGTTGGTGCAGCTGCTTGTGAGAAAAGAGACCGCATAATTATTGAGGTGATGTACCTAGAGATGTATAAAATTTGGAAGAATGAAAATCTAGCCAAAATATGGTCTATCATTCAGGAGTTCTGGAAACTTAACCCAAACGGGGATACTTTTGATAGATCTCAGAATATTATCAATAAGTTGGATTGGAATATATGCTTGGTATAATAACTTTTTTCTATTCATAGAAATATTTCAACACAGATTTTAAAGAGACTTGGTAATACTGTCGCTGCAACTTCGCATGGTACCTTGAGAGATATAAAATCAAATTGCTGATAATTTTCAACAGGACAAAAAAGAAGGAAAGCAGGAAAATAGAAGTAAATGAAAATTTGAAATTTCAATGTAATTTAAGTGTACAGGTGCTCTCATCTTTCCAAATAAAGCCATAAAAGATAGAATCCTTGGAAAGAACAATAAACCTCATCTAAATGTCATTTTAATGAATATATATATATATATATCATTTTAGTATCTAATACTTGGGGAAAGTGTTTTTAACTTATTCCAATTGAAAATAATTGGACTTTGATGGTTTTAAAGTATTTTACGCTGGATTCTGAAGGTGTCTGACATGGAACACCTGTAGCGACACAACTTGAACGAGTTATTGATTACGTTGAATTCTTGTCCGCCGTCTAAAGTAACTCCAAATGTTGTAAACTTAATGCTCCTTTTCTTGATGTTTTTTTATTCTTTTCTTTCTTCAAATATATGCTACCAAGTTCTCACATAAGAGCTAGCTCCTTCAAAATTATAAGGAAAGGTAAAGACCATGCTGAATAGCGCTCTTTGCAGAAATATACATTCAAAAAATTACCGAAATTATTGAAGCTCAAAGCAAAAAGACCGCTTCCAGAAACCCAATTAAAAATATCATATTTTATTGATTGATTGATTATAAAGTTGATACAAAACAAATCCTATCAATTTCAAGCAATTGTTTACAGCAATGACCACCAATGAATACACTTCCTTGATGTGGTTAACGTTCCAGCGCCTGTAATTGCATCCTTTCATAGACAATACCTGAAGTATGGATTTTCCTTATCCGTCATATCCGCAAATTGATAATTCTCGAGGTGAGCAACGGATGCCTGAGCTTCGTCAACCTCTTTGTTTTTATTCCTAACTCTATTTCTGTTCCAATAAACCAAATAGTTCAAACAGATGATAATCAACGAAATGCAATCACACACGACAATACTAATTTTTCCACCTGTGTATGAAGGAGCTTGCTTTGCAATAAAAGTTTGGGGACCAATAAGATTTCCAACACAATATCCTATCAAATATATGGCGTTGGTGGTAATCTTCTTTGTGTGACCAGCTGTATTAGACGAGAAGCAAGATAGAGAGCAGATCATAGTCACTGGATAAACGAACTGGACATAATAACCGACAAGACGAGCAGTCTTACTTCCGGCGAAAGATAATAGGCATGCGCATATTAACGCTATAATCATAGAAATCAAAGATATGAGCAAACGGGAATGCTTCTGACTAAAGTAAGCAAGAGCCATACATCCAACCAATTCAACTGCTCCGCAAGGCATGTTCATTAATAATGAATCCTCTGAACTATATCCAAAATCAGTATTTAGAAGAATACTTCCAAAGTTAGTCAAGGATCCGTTAGGGATGTTTGATGCCAAAGCGAATGCAAAGAATAACCAGGTCTGCACATCTGTGAGTGCTTCCTTGAACTGATTCAGTTTGAAATGCTTATTTCCAAAGCCTTGCTGGTTATTTTTTATCCGCAAAACAATTAACTTCTTTTCTTGATCGTTTAGGAACCAAGCCTTTGAGGGGTCGTCTGGAATGTGGAAAAGGAAACAAACTCCGACAAACAGAGTCATTAAACCAGTCACAATAAAGAGTATTTTCCACGAAGCGATACTGTATGATTCACTACGCGATGCTAAACCATATGCAATGGCACCACCCATAATGGTGCCTAGGCCATTGAAAGAGAACCAAATAGATGTAATAAACATTTGCTCCTCTTTTCTATACCATTGCCCTGTTATGATGACCATTGCTGGAGTAACTGCAGATTCTAAGATTCCGAGGATGACACGCAACACAATAATTGCGGCATATGACTTGCAAGCGGAGTGTAGACATAAAATCATACCCCAAAGCATGATGAATGCTGCAGTGACCTTAGCAAGAGGGAAACGTTGAATAAGCGTATTTGCAGGAAATTCAAAGAATAAATACCCAAGATAGAAGGCAGTTCCACACCAAGAGTACATATCGCCAACCATATTGAAAGCATCACGGAATCCCATAACGGCTGCGTAAGAGGTACTAACTTTGTCCATAAATTGGCAAGAATAAAGAATGCAAATCAAGGGAAGGAGATACAAATTAACCTTCCTGAAGAGTTTCTTGTCCTGGCTTTTATCATAAGTGATATCATCGATGTCTATTGCAATTTTCATTGCTTCGTCGACATCCCCTGTAACACTGATCACCCTACCAGTAGGGGATGTGAAGGTAGTAATAAGATTTTTTTTGCCAATGTTATCCCTTGTGAAAGAGTTGACAGGTTCAATTTTAGAGACATTGGCATCTTTATCATCCAACTCTCCTTTTTCAATATCTGAGGAAGACATCCTGTTAAGTTAAGAATAACTTTAATCAAGAGTTCCAAATAACAAAAATCGTTGGTCTTCCTATGATCGCCTATGATATCTCCCTCCCTCCCTGATTTTTCGTGTTGAACCTCGAATGCATGTTGGTATTTATATTGAATTTAAAGACTCGTATATATTCAAGAACGTCTCAACTTACAGTATTCTGTAAAAGGAATAAAATGAAAGTGAAAAAAAGAATAAGAATAAGGGGTAATCATATTGAGGGATTAGAATGATGTTGTCCGCCAAATTTGATAAACAATGCGATAAGCAAAGGAGAACTACGCGGCGCACCGATTCAGCTCGAAAAAAGAGGAGGGAGATAGTGAAACAATGGTCAATGGTAATAATACAAAAAAATTCGAATCATGACTAGGCCACAATTTCTTATCAAAAAAAAGAAGGATAAAACTGATTAGAATGAATAGTATGGAGACATAATAATACAATTAAAACAACTAATTTAATTTTATTATTGTATCTTCTCTCGATATAAATAACCGCCATCTCATGAGAATCGCATATTCCAAATCTGGAATTGTTTTGTGCCGTCAGCGATGCACATTTGTTTTAGGCATTTGCGTTCTTCATGGGCAATGCCACCTTGAAATAGATGTGCATATACTAACTTACTAGTTCAACGGCATTGTAATTAAAACAGGGGGTACAGAAATTCCCTTTCTCGACTTCTTTTGCTTTTTTTTTTTTGCTTCGGCGGGCTTATATCGAATTCAGTTACATCTTTTTCCATCGGTCATTTAATGCTATGAAAAATATGCACTTGGAAAAGAGGGGAAAAAGCTCCGATGTTTCCCGAACATGAATCTTTTTCCTACACAAATGCTATCGTGTTGGTAGATCGGAAGATAGAGGAAAATATTTTAGAGATTCGTTTTTGTTTTTCAAGATTGGATCTGAAACTTTTGGCGTAACTTCCAAATATGGAATATCCGTTCCGGAGGTAGACTGGTTTTAACAAATTTTTGTTTAAATTGATCAAAGCACTAACAGCCTTCTTCTTCTTATCATTACAATTTTGATCCTCTCAACTATGAAAATAAGCGCAAGTTCCATTTTACATTTTTCTGTGTCAAAGGAATCAAATATTCTTTTGCTAATAGAACATCTACCGAAGAAAAGATGATTAACTTAAAAAGGGTCTCCTTTAGAGTTTTCTAATCTTGTTGTTCAAGAACTCATCGTTTTCAATATTCAAAATTTAGCAAGCTGGTTGCTGATTCAAAGAAAAATACAGATTGTATCTTCAGCAGAAATACTTGACAGTATGATTCCAATGTATGAAGAAGAGAAAACTTCTGAAATGAAGCAGAGCAGATTCAATCTGAAAGTCCTTATAAGTACTTTAACGGCAACCATCATTACAGCTGTATTATGTATAGCTAGTACAAAACTATACAATAGAGAGCCAGACTCTTTGTCGCTACTCAGGGAACTTTATGATGACAAAAATAATATCTGCCCAGTCACAGAAAAGATGATTCCTAGCAAAAGTGAACAATTCTCTGAGTTGGATTATTTTCGAACATCCAAATACAAAAATCATTCAGTTGAAGTTTGGGGTAATGCAGTAAGAATACCATCCATGACATATGACAATTATCCAGAAAATGGAGATGATCACAAATTTGATATTTTCTACAAGATGGAAAGCTTTATTAAGAAATCCTTCCCCCATATCATCTCAAAATCAGAATTAATACATATAAACACACATGCTTTAATATTTATTATTCATGGCAAGAATAAAGAATTAAAACCGATTTTACTTACTGCACATCAAGATGTCGTTCCGGTTCCCCCCGAGACTGTATTAAGATGGAAATATCCTCCATTTGAAGGTCATTTTGATGGACAATATCTATGGGGAAGAGGTGCTGCAGATGACAAGGATCATTTTATATCTATGATGGAGGCTGTGGACCATTTACTCTCTCAAGGATTTACTCCAAAGAGAACTATTATAATAGGGTTGGGATTTGATGAAGAGATTGAAGGCACACGAGGTGCAAAGTTGATTAATGCTTATCTTCTTAAAAGATATGGTAAAGATTCCATATTTTTCATTTCAGATGAGGGTGGTATGGGTGTTCAAGATATGTACGGTGCAAGACTAGCTCTTCCATCTACTGGTGAAAAAGGATACATTGATATTACTATCGAATTAGCTACAACAGGTGGTCATGCTTCTATTCCTCCTAGACATACCGCTATTGGGATTATGTCTGAACTTGCCACACTTATAGAGTCAAAACCATATGAACTTAGACTAACGACCAAAAATCCATTTTATGTTCAACTTCAGTGTATGGCAACCAAAGGAAAAGATATGGATCCTTTGTTACGGAATAGTATAAGAGGAATGGATTACAGTCCTCGGGCAAAAAAAATGGTCTTGGACACATTAGACAAAGATATCATGACCAGGTATCTTGTCTCTACTTCCCAAGCCATAGATATCTTTGATGCTGGTATTAAAATCAACGCTTTGCCAGAGAAAGTGATTATGAAAATCAATCATCGTGTTGGTTATGATTCTTCTCTTGAAGAAGTTAAACAAACTGTTCTGGAAAATGCAAAAATCATTGCTAAAAAGTATGAACTTGCAATTAATGATTATGATAGTATTAAGTCGTCAGGATTTTCTGACATTCCGATAGGGGAATTCACCCTTTCTACGGATGTTAATTTGGTTCCAGCACCAAAAAGTCCTGCCAGTGGCGATTCTTGGAATATATTTGCTGGCTCATTGAAATATATTTACGAAGATTTTGCCATATACCCAGATGCAGATCCTAGTATTGGAAAGGAAGTCACGGTAGCACCATCCGTGATGAGTGCTAATACCGATACAAAGTATTTCTGGAATCTCACTGATAATATTTACAGGTTCTCTCCATTCAGAGGTCAATGCTCAAAAAATTGGCATGCAATAGATGAAAGAGTCGACCTTGATTCACATATTGAGTCAGTCGCATTCTTTTATACTCTATTGAGAAACGTGGAAGAGTATGATTCAAATTTCTAAAAAGATCAATACAAGTTATAACGCGGAACCTCAAGGAATATATATATATGTATATATTGTAGATCTGTCAAGTACAAGTAAGGGAAAACATACGGAGATGCAATTGTAAACTCCCTGAAACAAATATTGCAACATGTACAGAAATGAACAAACAATACTTGCACAGTGCACTCAATTCATGTATCCTCTTTAAATTTGAAAAATAAACAAGCAATAATAAATACTTAAGATCTACAATTACACTAATAAGTGCTTTGAGGAAACTTTTCATTACAAAACGTTACACCTTGACTCCAAGCATGATTATATTATGGGATCATTTTCGAACATATAATAAAACACAACATCTTCACAGTCAAAAAATAGGGTATAGTACATTGACAAAGCAAAAAAATCAGTCGTAAAGGGTACTTATAAACTATATCTGAAATATGGGTTCTCTTTATCAGTCAAATCGGCAAATTGACGGTTTTTCATGATGGAAACACTAGTCAGAACATCACTGGAATTTTTGCCGGCATCTCTCCGACGATTTCTGTTCCAATAGATAAAGTAAATACCTATTGTGAGAAGCAATGCAGCACACAAACAAACAACAATACTGATCTTTCCACCAGAATAATCTGGTGCCTGCGAGGATATAAATGTTTGGGGTCCAACTAAGTTTCCAACGCAGTATGCAATCAAATAGAGTGAGTTAGTCGTAATTTTTTTCGTGTGTCCAGCAGTATTTGAAGCAAAACAAGAAAGAGAACATATCATTGTAATTGGTAGGAAATTATAAATATAATAACCCGCTAATTTAGCGCTGTTTGATGATGCAAAGGCTAATAAGCAGGCACCCATTAGTGTGATAGCAAGTGCAAAAACAGCAATAAGAAGTCTTGGGAATCTCTTATTAAAAGCAGCAAGACCGATACAGCCAACTATATCAATGGCACCACTTGGGAGATTCATAAGTAATGATTCTTCTGATGAATATCCAAAGTCTTCATTTAGCAATATGCTACCAAAATTGGTCATACCACCATTTGGAACTTGAGCAGCAAATGATAAAACAACGAACATCCAGGTTTGCAAGTCTTTCAAAGCCTCCTCGAATTGTGATTTCTTGAAATGAGGATTTCCAAAGCCTTGCTCGTTACTTCGTATACGAAGAACAACACGTTGTTTCTCTTCTTTAGACAAAAACCAAGCCTTAGAAGGATCGTCCGGCATATGAAGATAGAAGGCAATTCCAACGACAATAGTCATGAGACCCGTCACAATAAAAAGAATTTTCCATGAAGTAATAGAATATGAATTAGTATGTATGGCTAAACCGTACGCAATGGCACCCCCCATAATTGTTCCTAGACCATTACAAGAAAACCAAATGGCCGTGACAAACATTTGCTCTTCCCTTTTATACCACTGACTCGTAATGATAACCATTGCGGGGGTAATAATAGATTCGCAAATACCCAAAAGAACCCTTAAAGTGATTAAGCCCGCGTAGCTTTTTGGAACTGCATGGAGGCAAAGAAGTGCACCCCATAGAACAATGAAAAGCGATGTCACTTTCGAAAGAGAATATTTCTGTAAAAGTAGGGTTGCAGGAAAGACAAAGAACAAGTAACCAAGGTAAAAAGCAGTTCCTAGCCATGAATACATATCTCCATGCATATTATAATAAGTTCTGATTCCCATTATGGCAGCGTAAGAGGATGTGACTTTGTCCATATACTGACAGGCATATAGAAAACAAATCAGAGGAAGCAAATAAAGATTCACCTTCCAATAAAGCTTTTTATCCTGCTTCTCATTTAAAGAGATACTATCAATTTCCACTGCTATTTCCATGGCTTTATCCACATCCCTATTGATTATAGGCTTCCCATTATTTGATAAATTTTCTAAATCCAAGTCTACTTCCTTCTCTCTCGAAGCATTCTCTAAGATGCTATCACCAACTTCCGTCTTCTCCTTCACGTTAGCTCCAGATTTAATGCTTTCTCTTTTGCTTTCTTCTTCGCTATCGAATTGGGTCATTACTGCTTATATCCTTAAGGTATCTTGGCTTTGTAAGCGAACGTTACACTTCATGATATTACAGATGTGTCAATACTTCTGTATATATATATAAGAAATAAACTAGGTATATTAGCCACAAATCTTAGATGTGGCATCACCTATCAAGGATTGCCATATTTTTCAAATAACATTCAAATAGCAACAAAATAATGATAAAGAAGCATTGCAAAATCTTCATAACGATTTCAGTTGTCGACATTTTTTTCCCTGAATCCTTTATTGAAAATTTCGCATTAAAATAGTGAATATTCTATTGCCGTACCCGCCACACTTTTTTTTCGGACGGTTAATTCCGTATCACTCTACACAAGTATACGAGAAGGTACAGTTTACCCTTCTGAATCAGCTAGGCTTGTAGGTAAACAAGAGAGCGTTATTTATATAGAATAAGACCATATTAAAAAAAAAATAGTGGCTTCTTTCTAGATATGAACGAAAGTAAAACAAGAGTTTGTGGACACTTTCCTGATGGGCATCTGCCAAATTCCTTCGGCAGATCCGGGAACAGTCTAAAATTATTTTCCATTCATGTTTATTGTTCTTTGCCTCCTCGGCCATTTTAATTTTTTTACCACGCTGACCAACTATGGCTTTTACTTTATACAATTCACTTTATCTCCCGATTGGCCAAAGAGAAGAATACCATAATGCCTTTATCGGGGCGCCTCATTCATTATTAGATTATTATAAGCCTAAAAATATGAAATGCATCGGATCCTGGGAAATCAATAGTAATCTTACGTGACTAGAGAAAAGTTCTTGCGTCGACGACTGTCAGTCCAAATTATTTTACCTGATTTGATCGGCATTCCTAACAAAATCATAGAAGAATGCCACAGTCTCAAGGTGCGCATCTAGGTGGACTCTTTCATCAATCGCATGTATGTTGTACGAATAGTCTCCCCGGATAGGATTGAAACGGTAGATGTTCTTGGTCAAGTTCCAATAGTGGCGGGTATCCGTGTTTCCCGACATTATAGATGGAGCGACAAATATTGGCTTTTGATTAACATTAAATGCTGATTTTGAATCCTCGAAAACATGCCTGATAGTACCAGAAAGGAGCTTCCATGTAGGGTTATTTTCTATAGGTGTCACTGGTGCCGTTTGTAGACCATCATAGGTAGTCAAAGTAACTTTCCCCAGAGGGGTTGAATCTCCAAACTCCATCCTGACACCAAATGCATCTATAGAGAGACCAAATCTCTTGGCAACGGGTCTAACTGCTCTGAGGACTTTTTCCTGGATTTGCCCAATGGAAGAACCATAAATAATTCTATGGTTCACCTCTGTGACAACCTCTTCAGGTAGGGCATTGATCTTAAGCCCTCCATGTATAATGTCTACTGCCTGAGAAGTAGAAATAAAGTATTTACTGGAGATGTTCTCAGCGATAGCTTTTATAACCTTTTTTTTAGATGACTCCAAGTGCATACTTCTAATGTTCTTTCTAAGCTTTGGGTCCATATTCTCACTGTGCTCTGCAGCACATTGCAACATCTTATAGTACGGATTCTCCTCTATAAGCTGTGGCTCATAAGGCTTGTCTTCAATTGCATCGATGATTTTGGCCATAATACCAATCGATGTATGCGAAGGAGGAATAGAAGAATGGCCTCCTGTTGTGGCAAGCTTGATGAAGACATCGACATATCCTTTTTCTCCAGTAGCTGGTAAGGCAAAGGAGGACCCATAAACATCTTCTGATATATTTCCACCCTCATCAAGCAAGAGGTAGATAGAATCAGGACCAAATCTATTCAATAAGTACTGTCCAATATGATAAGCACCATGATGACCAGAGATTTCTTCATCAAAACCTATTCCTAATACAATAGTTCTCTTTGGGGTAAATCCCTGGCCAAGTAGTAACTCAAGACTTTCAAATATGGCCACCAATGAATTCTTGCAATCTTCGGCACCTCTTCCCCAAACATACTCACCGTCAAAATGTCCCTCAAATGGAGGATAAGTCCAGCGCGAAATGGTGTTCTCTGGAACAGGAACCACATCAGTATGAGCTGTGAGCAGTAATGGCTTTTTTGTCTTATCTGTGCCGTTGAGTATATAAACAAGACCATATGTATTCACATGAATAAGATCAAATCTTGAGCTAACTTTTGGGAAGGTGCTGTTAAAATATGAATCGAAACATTTAAACACGTTCCATCTAGAATCTTCCCCCACTTCTCCCATATCATCATATGAGATGCTCGGTATTTGAATAGCTTTTGTCCATGCTTCTAATGATTTCTTTTTATAACTCTCATCAAATATGAAATCTGTCGATCTGAGACCGTCGCTCTCCTTAGGTGCAATTTTATCGATGATCGGACAAATTTCTCCTCCATCATTAGGATCAATCTTCTGATATAGATAATTTCCAGCAATTACGATCGTGGTTAGAAGGGTGATAACAATTGTTATTATCACTAAATACAGTTTTTCCCTACCTCGAGGTTTCTTGTTCGAAACATCTATATCTTCTGGTAATTTGATCATTCTTATTGACAACAATATATTAATGTTCTAGTTCACCCAGACATTTACTACAACTACAAATTTATTGATCACTCAATTCACACAATTCAAGGAATTCTCTAATCTTTATATGTGTGGATTAGAAGAAGTCACCGCTATCAGAAAAAAAGAAAATTCGTACGGCATACGGCTGCGGCGGTCCATTTTGCATGGAGACAATAGATTTCGACAATAGCTTCTTGTATTTACGCCATACTCTAAAATCCAATTGAGGCCAACTCCAGAATTGTATTCAGATGATTATTAGAGGTATCACGAAAAAAAAAAACATATGTTGATGGGCTCAATTCTGGCATACCCTGAATTTATTTTCGAAAACCAAGATTTCAGATTCTCAACTCATACGTATTTGGATAGCAGATAACGGTTTCCAATTGTTCACCGGTTTAACCGCTATATACTTACACAATTATCAATAATGGAGAAACATTTCAAAGTTTAACATTGTAAGGTGTTCTTTAGTATGCGTTATTCAAAACTTAATTTACACAACATCATAATGTATGTTTGCACTCCATTAGTATCACACAAAAAATTTTAATAGATGGTAGGATAAGAAGACTTCACAACGCCTTGTTCTCTTTCTGTACTCCTGTATCAGAACTGAGCATAAGGATAATAAACTTTTAGATAATAAACTATATATTACTAATTTGCATAACAAATAACCCAAATAACTAGCAATAGTAGCTTTTTCAATGACGATATTTGATGTCATAATCATCCACATTCCTCGGAAGTGAGTAGAAAAATGTAACACCCTCGATATGCGAGTCAATATCTCCTCTTTTATCAACAGCATGCATATTTACTGAAGTATTTGCTCTGGTTGGAGAAAATAGATAAATCCAATTTGTGAAATTCCAATAACTTTTGGTATCTATGTTTCCAGTCATTAATGATGGTGAAACAATAACATCGCTAAAAGCATTTGGCCCTACATGAGGATAAACTGCAAAGCCGTATGCATATCTAATAGTTCCTGAAAAAATATTCCAAGCTTCGCCACTAATTGGAGTTTGTGGAGCAAGTATCAAGTCATCGAGTCTGGAGAGCATAAATATAACAGTGGGGAGATCCGAAAACCCCTCATAATGCGTATCGACCCCCCCTTCACGGATAGGCCATACACATTGGCTATCATATTGACATCATCGGTGATATTCCTTTTAAGATTATGTGATGACTCTAGGTTGAAAATTAAAGTTCAACCAAATTCATTATTATTAATAAATGCTGCTTGGCTGAGCGATAACAGAAATACACCACTCCATTTTTGATACCATTCTGTTTAGTTAAATAGGATACTGCCTACAAACATAGACCTCATTTTTAAAATTATTTGCGATTGATGATAATGAGTTCAATTAATTCTTTCAGTGGTCATCAAAGCATTCAGAGGAATGAATGTCTTGTAAAACATTCGAACCACCAAAGAGGGAACATAATTCCGGCCATGAACACACATGTCTATTCGGCGGATGTCATGAACGTTGGATCCGGCCAATCAGATCGGCGGATCAGATGAAGAGTTGGGAGATTTTTGAAGATGTGTAACCTAACATCAGATTCGCTTAATCGGAAATATTCTCTTTTAAGAAAGTTTCGCGTCAAAAAACTCTGGAAATGCTTTGCTCTTAAATTTACGATTATTATTCTTCTGGATTTCATATCATCGATCATTACATCTCTTCTCTCTTTCATTTTCTTGGATGCTTATCAGGAAAAGAAGTTTGATTTTCATTGTCTTAAACATGTGAACGCCGTTCAGTCAATTAAATTGATGAAGGGGCAGGGTGCATGTCACCAATTGTTATTCCTCAACATTAGCACATGTATAGCAAAGGATATAATCCAATTTACAGTTTTATTTTCCCGGAAAGTTGTACAAATAAAACCTAGAATCCGCATAAAACTTATCACTATGGTTCAGAAGTTGCTTATTACAGGATGCAACTCATTATAGGTCTATTTTCTCGCTCAAAAGCAGTGCATTGACGTTTGAAGATGTCAAACTCGAGTGATAAGCTATCAATTGATGAAAAAACAAAGGGGAAGCAAAACGTGGAACCAATAACTTCCTTTACTGATGAAAATATCGGGAAAAATGAGGTTCTTACAAGTTTCAAATCTGCAGATGGTAAAATTGTTAATATAACTGGCGATGTTGATGAGGCCATGAAATTGGCAGTGAATTTAAATGATATCAAAATCGATGAAAAAGCAGACAAGAAACTATTGCTCAAAATTGATATTTGTCTCCTTCCACTTTTATGCCTTCTATATGCATTTCAATTTATGGACAAGATCAGCAATTCATATGCAGCTGTGGTAAGTACAATCGGCTTTAAGAATTTTGTGGCATTTATGATGATAGGCTTAGCCTGTTAAATAATATCTTAAAATCTTTTCTCTGCTTTACTAACATCTTATAGATGGGCTTTCGTGAGTATTTTGGTATGGTTGGTAATATGTATTCTTGGTGTGGAACCGCCTTCTATTTAGGTTATCTTTTCTTTGAGTTTCCCTCCAATATGTTGATCCAACGTTTCCCTCTTGCCAAGACAGCTTCGGTTTTCATCGTTTTATGGGGTATGATTTTGTGCCTCCACTCATCTTGCAAAAGTTATGCCGCGATCATCACGCTACGTGTAATTCTTGGAATGCTTGAATCAATCGTTACCCCAACTATGGTTCTTTTAACAAGCCAGTGGTGGAAAAAAGAAGAACAGTTCTTTAGAACTACAATATGGTTTGCCTGTAATGGTGTTGGTACAATGCTAGGAGGAGCAATTGCTTATGGGCTAGCTAAACACAAGGATCAAATCAGTTTTCCTGCATGGAAGGTTTTATACTTAGTAGATGGCCTTATGACAATTGCAATTGGGTTCATATTCTTTTTGCATGTTCCAGATAACCCTTCCAAAGCTTGGTTCTTAACCAAAAAAGAGAAAGAGATGGTGGTTCTAAGAATCAAAGACAACCAACAGGGATTTGGAAACAAGCACTTCAAATGGTACCAGTTTAAGGAGGCCATCTGTGACTGGCAAATAATATTATATGTCATTTTCGGTTGTGTGAGCAATATTCCGAATGGTTCGTTGACAAACTTCAGTAGTATCTTGTTGAACACCGATTTTGGGTATGATGAGTATGACTCATTGCTAATGAACATGCCAGCTGGAGCTGTTGAATTTGTTGGCTGCATTTTAATCGTTGCAATTGGAATCAAGCTTCCAATGCTTAGTGTCTCTTTCTTCTCCATGGTTGTTGGATTAGTTGCATCCTGTATGCTTGCCTTTTCCTCGAATAAGGAAGTCAAATTAGCGGGATATTATCTCATCTCTATTTACGCACTACCTATGATCTGCAATCTTGCATGCTTTTCGGCTAATACAGCTGGTCACACCAAAAAGATCACTGCAGATGCATTATATTTGATAAGCTATTGTGTGGGTAATCTTATAGGTCCGCAGACTTTTATTGCATCACAAGCCCCAGGGTATTCAGGTGGAAAAATTACGATAGTGGTGTGTAACTCAATATCTGTGGTTATTATTGCTGTGAACTGGTTTATCTACTGGAATAGAAACCGGGTTAGAGATAAGAAGGGAAACGAAGAGGCTACTGCCATATTGTCACACGTCGAGAATTTTGAATTTGCTGACTTGACTGATAAGGAGAATCCGTACTTTAGATATACATTATAAATATTTTTTTATCAATTGCAAGAACCCTTCGGTCTAACATTTATTGGAGTCAGCGTTTGCTCAATATATTCTAGCTCCTTATATCATATTATGCTATATCATTATCTGTAATTTATAATTGCATTACATTAAATAGTATAAATGTAAATATATTACTTCAGACCACCCTCTACAGGTATCAAATTACGGTTGACAAATTAAATGAGGTTGTTATTTGTTGTTGTCCGATAAATTTATTAAAAGAAACATTATATCTTATCACATAAGAAGCAGCTTATATCAACGCTATGTAGTAGAGTAATATAAGTCAGGTGGTTGAGTTTTTTGGTAACGTCCCTTAACTTGTTATCTGTTCATTTTAATTCCTTATTACAGTTCATGCATACTCTCTATACACAGAAAAAACCTTACAAAGTCCATACAAACAACATTTTCATGACATATTAGTTTTCCGACAACTTTCATCGGTTCAACCGCCTTGTCTGTGCTTTTATTTAAAAAAAGCTTTTTTTGTTTTTCTCCTCTTCTTGTTGTGAACTAGAACGTTCATGAGGAAAATGTTTCAGACTTGCTTTATCAAATCTGATCCCAGATCCCTATTACGATACTTATATTAAATATTAGCACACAGTAGTAGACGATATTTCCGCATAGTGCTGTCCTAACAATCAGGTGTGAGAATTCACACCTTCCTGTGCAGTATTAACAGACAAATCTTCTTATATATAAACATTCTCTTTTATGACTGGATAATACTCTACGGTATTTTCACTAATATGGACTTATTACAGATAATGTAATAAATGCGTCCACAGTCGCGTCTATGTAAAGCTGCCCTGCCTTGTTTATGCCCAAGAAAACCGCGCTTATAAGGATCAAGGTATATTTAAGCATGTGCATTTTCCCCTTTTATCCTGTTCATTTTATCTTCTTATTTAGCTCTTTTACTTTTATATATTTCCTTTCTTTAGCCTTAAAAACACACAATACTAGTTATAGCAAAAACTTCATAAAGTAATCGGTGTCACACTTAAACCAATTAACTAAAATATTAAAGATAACTAACTAGGTAACGACAGTTAACTATTGATCATAACTAGATAAATAGGTCGATACTACGTGGAAATGCTAGAAACTGATATATAGAAATTTGTTAGCGGTATCGTATCCTACCTTTCTTTCACATAGATCCTCTATTCCCGAGTGCCTAGCCTTACTAATTTTGGTAATCCGAGAGTTTCTTTCCAATTATGAGCATTAGACATCCATACATTGATTCCTCCATACGTCGTCTAGCACACACCAACAATATTTTTCGGGACGAGACGTGAAGATTTGGCGTTAAAAATACTTCGTCACTACTTAAACATGAAATTTTCGTTCACAATGTATCATTAAATGAAGTTTATAGAAAAACAATTTACATATTATAGTAACGGATACCAATGTTGTCAGTCTTCTTAATGTCACCTTTAACAACAACTTTGTCGCCGGGGAAAATATCAAACCCGTTATCTTGAAGGAAAACATCTCTGTTCTTGACGGTGACTTGAACACCCTTAACAGGCTTGTTTGCTGTCAATGTGATTGAGCCATCTAAAATTTCATAACCGACATGGCGATCTGGGAATTTCAAGTATTTGAGTGGCTGGGGCCAGTCAGCAGCCGTTGCCAAAATTTTACCATCAACTTCAACACGGGAGTACACAACAACTTTCTTTCCTTTAGGTAAGTGCAAAGCTTTCACAAACTCAGTTGTCTGATTGGCTTTGAGGACGACATCTGCTGGTGTCAAGCTGTTGATAAGTTTGCCGCTTTCGACTTCATAAACATCGACAAGAAGTTTTGCAGGAATATTCTTCAAAGAAGCATTGACTCCCCATATATCCACGTTGTAACTATGAATTTCGTAATTATGAGGTTTGCCGATGCCGGATTCTGAGTCGTTGTCGTGATTAGAGTCTTCATTCCTATACATTCCGACACCAACATCAGTGCTCTCACGTTTGACAGCGTAGAAGGACAACTTTGGACGACCATAGAAGTCAACAATAGCCCAGGAAGCAATTGGACAACAATCATTAAGTTGCCAAACGATTGCTCCTCCGGAATAACGTTTTCCATCACCATACCATCTCCTCCTCCAACACTTGTAAGCATAACTTAAACACTCAGCTTGCATTAACTGGGTTGTATAAATCATGCTTTCAAAGTCATCACCCTGAAGTTTCAAGTTCTCGATGACATACAAAGCCAATCTCCGAGCGAATCCATCAGCCTTGTTGTGGAAGTCAACACTTTCACTTTGAGCGTAAAGTTCAGTTGGATCGGTGATACAGTCTTCATAAGTTTTTATAGATGGGAGGGCTTCCATGCCAAACTCAGAAACAAAACGTCCGCCAAGCTTGTACCAGTTTTGATATTGCTCTTGACTTCCATGCCAAACATTCCACTGATGAATATCTCCAACAGTCTTATCTGATGTATCCTTACCTCCCCAAGGTGAACCAGGGTGATAAGGAACATCTGGCTGAAGTCTGGCGCACAACTCTGGCAAGGTCTTTTCATAAATGGTTCTTGCTGGGAAAGATGTTTTAGTGTAATCACCAGAATGGTCATCCTTGTCCCAATCCAAATTGCAGCTCTCGGCCACCTGATAATCTTCGTTGTTTCCAGCAAAAATACTCAAACAACAGTGGTTTCTCAACCTTTTCAATTGAGTTTCAACCTCATTTTGAACGCTGGCTATAAATTCTGGGTATGCAGGGTATGCAGCACATGCAAACATGAAATCCTGCCAAACCATTATTCCTAGACGATCACATTCTGAGTAGAATAATTCATCCTCGTAGTATCCACCACCCCAAACACGAATCATGTTCTGGTTTCCGTCCACTGCCAACTGGATCCACTTCTTGTAATCATCGTCCGTGAAAAGGCATGGAATGGAGTGACCTGGAATCCAGTTCGATCCGTTACAATAAACTGGAACACCATTCACCTTGAAATAGAAACTGGTACCTTCAGCGTCTTCCAATGGCTCTTGGACTAACTCCACATTCCGGATTCCAACTTTCTTTGTAGTCTTATCCAAAATGGTGCCGTCTGAAGAATAAAGAGTAGTTTCAAACGTATAAAGTGGTTGCTTACCCTTTCCACGTGGGAACCATAACTCAGGTTCCTTGATTGGAAACTTGACCGACAACTTTGCTCCTGAAACAAGCTGTTTCTTTGGCTCTATCTCAATTTCATTGCCGTTTGGTCCCCAAACCTTGACGTCGAGTAAGATATCTGCCGATTTAGGAGCATCAATCTCAGCCTGAACGTCGATTTTTGACTCTTGTGCGTTTGGATCGACAACCTTTACATAGACATCCCTCAAATGTGCATCATATGAGAGCAATCTCACTGGTTGCCAAGGTCCACAAGTCATAACAGCATCACCCCAATCCCATCCCCATCCATATTGGGCTTTTCTCACTTGGGTACGTGACACTTCGCCATTGAAGCTATGTCCCTTTCCGTGAATCTTTTCAAGTCTCCGAGCCTCCACAAGAGCACTCTTAAAATAGAGATGTAACTTGTTAGGCTCGTCGTATTTCAACTTCTTAGTGACATCGACACTATACTTGATGAACATGTTATCAGTCTTCAAAATCTCTTCACCATTGAGATTCACAGTACAGAAAGTGTCCAAACCATTAAACTCAAGAATTTGGACTCTCTTTTTTTGGTCTTCCTTTGGCACCTGGAACTCAGACTGGTATTCCCAGTCTTTCTCTCCAACCCACTGGATATCGCGGGCATGGCAGTCGATAAATGGACTTGGAATTTCGTTATTTGCAATTAGCTCAGCCTGTATTTCACTCTTTGCAGCATCCTTGCGTCCTTGTTTCCATTTCTCACTTCCAGCCTGTCTATACTTCCAGTTTTTCACTGTAATTGCTTTAATCATTTTTTTGGTTTGCGTTCTGGATGCTAACAAAAGAACGTTGATCAATGTCGTCACTTTGTCAAGTCAAACAGTATATGGCATCGAATTATGTTTGGGTATCGACAATTCATGACGAATTTCAATGTTTATATACCAATGGTGTAACCGATAATGAAATAAGACCTAATAGCAAATTTAGAACATTAGATTAATAAATTTTTTTTCCCCTTTATCTAGAACTATTATTGTCCGGCGGATCAGTTACCAGCGGCCGACACACTTCTTCGAGTAAGTTCCCCGCAAAACGAATGAGACCGAGGCAGGGTTAATCCAGTCCGGAGAAATTTATTTTAAGGTGGGGGAGAGTGTGGGCGAAAGCTATAACGGAAAAGTTGCCACTTTAAGAATTGGGAAAGCGGATAATTTTTATAGAGTCAAATGATGAGCTAAATAATTAATCGTGTTACTCGAATGATGGAGGTTATTCCGCTTTTTCTTTATAGTATATTCGGAATACATGACGTCTCTAAGGAACTATCCTACCAATACACAATTTCTATGTACTATAATGTTGCCACAGGATGTAGTTATATTCACTTATATATGACGTATACATAGAATATCAGTCCCTCTCCACTGAAAATATAGAGTTCTCCATATCGTTATTATCGATTTTGTCCCAGGCAATTAAATGCTCCGGTATATTTTCAAAGTATAGGTCTGGGTAAAACTCTTTGATAACTTTTTGAAGATTTTCAAAGAGAATTTTATAACCTTGAGGTTGTAAATGAATACCATCAATTAGTAGTTCCTTGATTTTTGGATAGTCCTTGGAATTCAAGTTATCGACATCCTGTAGATCTTCCCATCCGCCAAATTCCAAAAATAAAGTCCAAAGATCGATATATGGCACACCATTAGCCTTAGACACCTTCTTGGCCACTTCAGAGTATTTCTTATTAGTTGAATTTTTTGCAGTGTCTGCAAACTCGACAACTCCCTGCTTATATAATTCTGTGTATGCGTAGGTGTCATGGAGAGTTGGACCAATAACAATAACTGCAATATTTCTCTTTTTCGCCATCCGAATCATTTCATCCATATTATTTTCATATTTTTCGATATCCACATGCTGAAATGTATCGACAGCATCGTTGGTACCCCACCAAATTGTCTTTTCAAAAAAATATATATTTTTTGATGGTTAGTAAGTAAACATATATATATATAAGTCAATTTCGACTTCCAATTCGTGATTTTAACATACCATAATTTTAACCTTGGTCTGTTCCGTATCTTCAGCTTCTAAAACATGTGGAAGAATAACTCTACCATGGCTTGAGTTGTAACCACCATATCCTCTGTTAATCACATCGAGCTTCCTCATGTAAGCTATTCAAAGCAATGAGTGTTAGTTATAATCTAGACGACGAATATTGTGATATATTTCCTTCCACTTACCCTCCTGAACTGCTGGCTGCAAACAGTAACCCCTCGTTATGGAAGATGCAAATTGAGTGATAGAGTCTCCGAATAAGAGGAACTTATCGTAATTGAACGGCATTTTTTTGGTTGTGTGTCCGAAACTTCTCTTCTTTCTCTTCTTCAAGGTGTTAAATTAATTCCGTTGGTCTGTCCTTTCAAATTTGGAAATTTTTCCATTCTGAAGTTTAAAAATATTTGAACGTATTTGAATACATATTTATGTCATATGGATAGATTAAAACTGAATCTTTAACAAAAGACCAGCGAAGTTTAAGAGTTCTTAACAATTAAATTGTAGTCGCCCTTTAAGGAAGGTTCTCCGCACTTCCGTCGACAAAATTTGTAAAAATACGAAAATAAATGTCAGAAAAATGCGAACAATGATCATAAATAAACAGTGAATCATTTATTATATTTTTTCGCACTTGTATTTCCGTCCGGGTCTTGGACATTTTCTGGGATTTTGAAATGATCATGAAGAGTACTCTTTCCATACTTCCTGAAAATTCCCCTGGCTTGTATCGGTTTAAAGAATTCCATAACTACGTTTTTCTTCTATAAAAAAAACAGGCATTATATTATATCGTTATTTCATGGCGATCGTTAAGCGTTATATCGAAGGTAAACAAGTATACAGTTAAAAGAAGGGTCAAAAAAGAAAAAAGCAGAAAGACAAAGCTTACTTCTTTATTCTGATATATACAATTCCAATGACATACTCCGAGTATCACGGAAAACCCAATAAATTGTTGAGCCATCCTGAATACTCTCTTCAATATCTACCCCTAGTAGAAGCTGGTCAATCTGTTTAAACAGGTCTTTTAATTCTGGTGTTTGATATTCTGGAAGATTGCGACCTTTGGCAAAATAATGTAGTGCTTCCTTAAAGTTATCAAACTTCATTTTCTGATCTAGTGCAAGAAGATAACGTGCACTCAAAATCAAGCAATCTGTTACAACCCTCCATCTTTTTGCTATTCTTGGACCTGTAATGAAGTTGCTTTTAGCCATTCCAGATATAAATAAATATAGGCCAGGAATGGCGTATACAGAAATGCTTTTTGCAAATTCACCATTTTTTAGGACTGCGTCCCCATAATATGCAATAAGAAGAGTGTTGTGTAATATATGTAGTAGTAATGCCTCTGATGATGCCTGGATATTGTCTGTGATCACCGAAAGTTCCGTTGAAAGTTTCACAGGCCAAATAAGCATGTCATACTCAAAGCTGAGAATCTTCTTTTTTCTTAATGCCCAGAATTGTTTCTGATCTGTACACAGATCACTCTCTGCCATCATAGAAACAAAATCATATATCATTTTTCCCACCGTAAGAAGTTGGTTTGAAAACGAAAACTCGCCTAGTTTTTGAGAGCACATCTGAAAAGCATTCGAATATGTCCTGTTTGTTTGTAAATGCATCCCTCTAGTAAGGGCATTTATTCCATCAACAAGCATTGCACCAGCTATAAGTTTCGGATCCATCTTGTTCTGATTCCTCTGAGAAATTTTCATCCAGGAATTTAGATTCTCATAGACCTTTACCATAGCATTGTTACTTACAAAAATGTGCAATGGTAGGATAAAAAAGCAGCCTAATGATTCTGCAGTCCATTTAATCTCATTATTGATCATGCCCTCAACAGTATTCGCCGAAATATTTATCGTCGTTTGAGGACTGTCGGTAGAGCAAATATCAATGCACCACTTACAAAAGAAGTCAAATTCATGTGTATGCTTATCAGTATTTGGCAAGAATGGTGTCTCCGGCTCGATTTTTGTTCTGTACAATTTTAGTAGATTCTCTTCCACTGGCTTCTGAATAAGAAATGCTTCTGAAACTGTTCTCTTTGTACTTTGTGAATTATTAAAAACATTCCATTGTTTGAAAAGGTTTGGCACCATATCAAATAGAGATAGAGAAGGCTCATCGTCACCTTCCTTCTGTTCGTATTCCAAGCAAGATTCTCTTTCTGGTGAGGGTGGTGATGGAAGAACATCTCCTCTGAGTATATATTTTAATGACTCGGGTTTCGATCCCTGTGGGTCGATGCGGTTTTGATGAATAGGAGCAGATATCTCCCTTGAAGCCTTAATGTTCAATGTAGTATCGTTATTTGTTTCTGATTCTATCCTTACCGAAATATTCTTAGTATTACTCTTATCCAGTGGGTTTATCTGTTTGCTTTTTCCTCCTTTAAGTCTTGCCAAGTTGTCCATAGTGTTTTGTGCCGAATTCTTGCCGATGAAGTCACTCTCATCCGTATTCTGAAATGATAAATGCATATTGGTATTCTTATTACGAGTTTCTGGTTCACTCGCTTTATCCTTGTGTTGATGGCCCTCCAGCCATTTCACTTCATCATGTCCTACCCTAGTGGTTGGTGGATTGGTGGATTGGTGGATTGGTGGATTGGTGGATTGGTGGATTGGTGGATTGGTGGATTGGTGGATTGGTGGATTGGTGGATTGGTGGATTGGTGGATTGGTGGATTGGTGGATTGGTGGATTGGTGGATTGGTGGATTGGTGGATTGGTGGATTGGTG